>NC_135533.1:161053487-161374737 GCF_045843805.1 Urocitellus parryii
AAGAATCATGAAATTCATATGGAATAATAAAAGACCCAGAATAGCAAAAACAATACTAAGCAGGAAGTGTGAATCAGGCGGTATAGCGATACCAGACTTCAAACTATACTACAGAGCAATAGTAACAAAAACAGCATGGTACTGGTACCAAAACAGGCGGGTGGACCAATGGTACAGAATTGAGGACACAGTAACCAATCCACAAAACTACAACTATCTTATTTTTGATAAAGGGGCTAAAAGCATGAAATGGAGGAAAGATAGCATCTTCAACAAATGGTGCTGGGAAAACTGGAAATCCATTTGCACCAAAATGAATCTGAATCCCTATCTCTCGCCGTGCACAAAAGTTAACTCAAAATGGACCAAGGAGCTTGATATTAAATCAGAGACATGGCATCTGATAGAAGAAAAAGTTGGCTACGACCTACATGCTGTGGGGTCGGGCTCCAAATTCCTCAATAGGACACCCATAGCGCTAGAGTTAACAAATAGAATCAACAAATGGGACTTACTCAAACTAAAAAGTTTTTTCTCAGCAAAAGAAACAATAAGAGAGATAAACAGGGAGCCTACATCCTGGGAACAAATCTTTACTCCACACACTTCAGATAGAGCCCTAATAACCAGAATATACAAAGAACTCAAAAAATTAGACAATAAGATAACAAATAACCCAATCAATAAATGGGCCAAGGACCTGAACAGACACTTCTCAGAGGAGGACATACAATCAATCAACAAGTACATGAAAAAATGCTCACCATCGCTAGCAGTCAGAGAAATGCAAATCAAAACTACCCTAAGATACCATCTCACTCCAGTAAGACTGGCAGCCATTAGGAAGTCAAACAACAATAAGTGCTGGAGAGGATGTGGGGAAAAGGGCACTCTTGTTCATTGCTGGTGGGACTGCAAATTGGTGCAGCCAATTTGGAAAGCAGTATGGAGATTTCTCGGAAAGCTGGGAATGGAACCACCATTCGACCCAGCTATTCCCCTTCTCGGTCTATTCCCTAAAGCCCTAACAAGAGCATGCTACAGGGACACTGCTACATCAATGTTCATAGCAGCTCAATTCACGATAGCAAGACTGTGGAACCAGCCTAGATGCCCTTCAATAGATGAATGGATAAAAAAAATGTGGCATTTATATACTATGGAGTATTATTCTGCATTAAAAAATGACAAAATCATAGAATTTGGAGGAAAATGGATGGCATTAGAGCAGATTATGCTAAGTGAAGCTAGTCAATCTTTAAAAAACAAATACCAAATGACTCCTTTGATATAAGGGGAGTAAACAAGGACAGGGTAGGGACGAAGAGCTTGAGAAGAAGATTTACATTAAACAGGGATGAGAGGTGGGAGGGAAAGGGAGTGAGAAGGGAAATTGCATGGAAATGGAAGGCGATCCTCAGGGTTATACAAAATGTCATATAAGAGGAAAGGAGGGGCAAGACAAGATAATACAAATGGAAGAAATGATTTACAGTAGAAGGGGTAGAGAGAGAAAAGGGGAGGGGAGGGGAGGGGAGGGGAGGGGGGATAGTAGAGAATAGGACAGACAGCAGAATGCATCAGACACTAGAAAGGCAATATGTCAATCAATGGAAGGGAAACTGATGTGATACAGCAATTTGTATACGGGGTAAAATTGGGAGTTCATAACCCACGTGAATCAAACTGTGTAATATGATGTATTAAGAACTATGTAATGTTATGAACGACCAATTAAAAAAAAAAAGAGAGAGAAAAAAAAAAGCCAATAGTAAAAAGACAACCCAATTAAAAATGGACTAAGGATGTGAATACCGTATCTTCAAAGAGGACATACAAACAACCAATGAGCACATGAGAAGATGCTGAACACCAGTAGCCATTGGTGCAAATCAAGAGCACAATGAGATACTGCTTCATATCCATAGCATAGGCATAATAAAAAGACAGATCAAGTATTGGTGAGGATGTGGAGAAGTAGGAGCCCTCATGCACTGCTAGAGGGAATATAAAATTGTTTCAGGGTAAAAAGGCTTGGAAATTCCTCAAAAGGTTAAGAAGAGTTACCATGTGAGCCAGCAGTTCTACTTTTAGACATCCTCCGGGAATTCAACCCTGCCCTGCAGGGCTTCTCCACTGGCAAGGGGAAGGAAAACACTCCAGGGGCTTTCTTAAACCAGGCGGTGGCAGGAGCCAAAGCTGAGGATTTACCGGCGCAGGCCAGGAAGCTGGTGGACCTGATGAAGAACGACTCAAGGATAAATTTTCAGGAGGATTGGAAGATAATCACCCTGTTTATAGGAGGCAATGATCTCTGTGATTTCTGCAATAACCCGGTCCACTCTTCTCCCCAGAACTTCACGAACAACATCATGAAGGCTTTGGACATCTTCCATGCTGAGGTTCCTCGGGCATTTGTGAACCTAGTAAAGGTGCTGGAGATTGTCAGCCTGAGGGAGCTGTACAAGGAGAAAACAATCAGCTGCCCGCGGCTGATCCTCAGGTCTATGTGTCCCTGTGTCTTAAAGTTTGACGATAACTCAACAGAACTGGCCTCCCTCATCGATCTAAACAAGAAGTATCAGGAGGGGACTCAGCAGCTGATTGACACTGGGCGTTACGACACGAGGGAGGATTTCACGGTGGTTGTGCAGCCATTCCTTGAAAAAGTGGACATGCCAAAGACCTTGGACGGCTTGCCCGACAGCTCCTTCTTTGCCCCTGACTGTTTTCACTTCAGCAGCAAGGCTCATGCCCGCGCAGCCAGTGCCCTCTGGAAAAACATGCTGGAACCCGTAGGCCAGAAGACGACACGGCATAATTTTGAAAACAAGATGGAAATCGTGTGTCCGAACCAGGTCTGGCCGTTTCTGAGCACGTCCAAGAACAGCATGCAGGACCTGGCTTCCATGCAGGGACAGAACCCCTTCTGCATCACCGCCCACTTCAGAAAAAGTAAACCAAGGTTCTTATCAGACTCCTGGGACAGAAAATGCAACAGGAAATGTACCCGAAAGACACCAAATCCCTGAGTCGCCACCTGCCTGCTTCCGTGTCTACATGTACATGTTGATGCTCTTCCGTCTCTGTCTGCGTGTACTTATTCATGTCATTCAGTAGTTGTCCCTTTTCCTTTGTGTCTATGTACACATCTGTACACAAAGCTTCTGAGATAAAGTCACAAGCAACAGGCAAAAAAAAAAAAAAAAAAAAAGAATGGGATCTTAAGTTATATTCCATGTACACATAATATGTAAAATATACTCTGCTGTCATGTATATCTAAACAGAGCAAGTATATTTTTAAAAAAGAAATTAAGAAAGTAATTGCATTCACAAAGGCAAAAATATATAAGGCAAAAATGTATAAAAGGTGTTGAAATAAACCTAACCATGGCAGTGAAAGATCTGTACCATGAAAATTGTATAAAACACTGATGAATGAAGTGGTAGAGAAGACAAAAAATAAAAACCTATCCCATGTTCATATATCAAAATAATTTAATATTGCTAAGATTACCATATTACCAAAATAAATCTATGAGTTTCCTTCAAGAAATATGCACAATCATCCAAAAACGGATGAAACCACAAAAAGACCCTTAATAGCCAAAGTGATTCGGGGAGGGGAGGGAATATCCTGGAGGTACCACATACCTGACTTCAAAACATACTACAAATTTCCAGTATTGGGGATTGCGTGGTACTGCCATCAGAACAGACACAGGCAAAGACCGATGGAACAGATTGGAGGACCTAGAAAATCAATCCATGCTCGTACAGCCAACTGACTTTTCTCAGAAGCATCCAGAACGTACAGTGTCCAAAAGATAGCCTCTTCCAAAAAGAGTGCCAACACAATTAGACAAGGTTAAGAATGAAACTAGATGCCTTTCCCCTCACCATACACAAACACCAAATCAAAATGGATCAGAGACCTAAAGGTAGACCCTGAAACTGTGCAATTACTACAAGAAAACACAGGGGAAGCACTTCAAGACCGTGGTGTAGATAATGATGTCTGAGATCCGGCCTCAAAGGCAGACGCAACACAAGTCAAAATAGTCAGGCGGGATCATACCACTAAGAAGCTTCTGTCCGGCAAAGGAAATAATCAAGTGTTAAGAGACAACCTACAGAATGCAAGAACAAGTTTGCAAATTATTCATAAAATGATCCGACATCCAGAATATACAAAAAGCAGCTGAAAAAGCTGACCACCAAAAAATATTATCCAATTTAAAAATGGCCGGAAGAACTAGAGACACTTCTCAAAAGAAGATATATAAATGGCCAATAACGATATGTAAGAATGCTGGAAATGGAAGTCAAAAACAATAATGAGGGGCTGGGGCTGGGGCTCAGCGGTAGAGCGCTCGCCTCGTATGTGCAAGGCCCTGGGTTCGATCCTCAGCACTACATAAAAATAAAATAAAGTAAAGGTAAAAAAAAAAAACAATAATGAGATACCATCTCACCCTGTTAGAACAGTTATCATCAAATAGACCCCCCCCAAAAAAAATGAGAGCAAGGATGCAGAGCAAAGGGACTTATACACTATCAGTGGAAATGAAACTAGTATCATCATCATGGAAAACAGTACTGAGATTGCTCCCAAACTAAAAATAGAACTACTGTGGGATCTAATAATTTCACTAGTACCACAGCATAATCATTACGTGAAGAAGACACCCATTTTCCCATGTTTACCGCCACCCGAACCACAGTAGTTAAAACATGCAGTCATCCCAGATGTCCAACAGCAGATGAATGGATAAAGAAAATGTGGTATATATACAAGATGGAATATTATTCAGCCATAAATAATAATGAAATCCTGTCATTTGCATCAACATAGATAGAATTGGAGGGCATGTTAAGTGAAATTAGCAGATACAGAAAGACAAGTATACGTTCTCACACATTTGTGAAATCCATAGGTGTATCTATCTCCTTAGAAAATCCACTGGAAAGGGAAATAGTTTTCACTAGAGATTGGGAATGGCAAGGGACAATGGGCATAGAAACAAAGCTCAATAGGGGCATAGAAACTAGAGGAGGAATGACTTCTGGTTTTTCCATAACACCCAATGGTAAATACTTGTTGAAACAATCCACGTATTTCAGAATGACTGGAAGAGTATGAAATTCTCAACACATAAAAAGGAGTAATGTTTGAAGAGATGTAAACGCTTACTACCTGACTGGATCACTACATGTTGTATCCATGTCTACCATAATCTACCCCATCAAGATGTACAAATACTACAACTGAATAAAAAAAGAATTGTAACTCTGGGAGGGAATGGGTTGTGTGAAAAATCTGAATACCATATTCGCCTTTTGTGCTGTCTCTAATATTATGCTGTCATAATATTTATACTTTTAAAAATGGAAATGAACACCAGAATTTTATACTGTAATATTCTTTAGTGGTCAGAACTTATGCTTTCCTGGTTTTAAAGCTAACATGTTGAATTAAAGGTTTGAATTCATGTTCTATTCCCTCTCCTCCTAGGTAGCTTCATTTTAAAGTTTATAGATAGCCTAGATTTCTCACAAGAGTTCAGATGTTTCGAAAGGGGATGGGTAATTCCTATTTCTTATCCTTTCATTGGCATCTGCTGATCTTTTCAAACTGTTTCTTGGTCGTAAATTCTCAAAACTTTTCAATGGAGTTAGATTTTCTTTGCTCTTGTACGGGCCTAATGTTAGATGTTCTTTTATACAAAGTTCCATTCATTTGTTAAGTCTTCAAATTGTTTATCTAGGTTTTATCTTCATAAGAAGGTGCCACCAAATGCTCTCCGACCGCCCCACAGTGTTTCCTTGTGCTTGTTGTGACATCCCTGGTTCACTCTAAAGTAGTTCAAGTGCTGCAAAAGATCTCTGGTCCTGGTGACTCGCGTTCAAAAACTGCACTTTTCTCTGGTCTCAGTTAGAGAATTAAATTATCTATCATTTGCTTGCCAGTTACATAGATCAAAGTCAATACATTTAACCACAAAGGAATACATTTATGTACTTTGATCAGCTCAGAGAGCATATCCCATTTGCCACAATTAATCATTGTAAAGACAGCCATCGGCGCGTGCTAACAGAAATTCTCTTAGCACCCGTTGGTAGCTTTACTCCTGAAGGCAATTAAGAGACTCCTCTGGATGTCTCCAGATACAAAGAGTTTCCCATGGGAGGAATATCAGGAGGCCAAGCAAAGCAGGGATGAGTGACTTCCGGAATCTGTATGTTTTCTCTAATGATGCAATGGGTCTGTTGGACAAGAAATTCACAGCTTAGATTATAATCACATCTCAATGTTCTATTAAAAGCACCTTGATTCACTGGTACTTAAGGTGCTACCTGGGATCTTCTCGTCGGTGAACACTGGATAATCTCCCCCGGACATTTCAGTCTCCCTCCTCGTTCCCTTGAGACATTACAAAGCCCATGCGCCCAGCCCATAGAACTCATTTATTAAATTATTGTTGAATGAAACTAGATTTTGTTGCATTCCAATTGACCACCTGGAAAACCGTTGTGGTTGTTCTTCTTTAATAACCTTTAGTTGTCCCTTTGGTGGAAGACTGTTCAGTAGCTGCAACACTGGGAATAAGAATAAGTTATATTCCATGTATGTTTAATATATCTAAAATCATTCTTTACTATCACGAATATCTAAAAAGAACAAATTTTTTAAAAAAGAAAAAAAATTATCTGGGTTTTAGTTTCCTCCACTGTAAAGTGGGGATAGTAACATTACTACCGTCACAGTTTTACTTTGGTAATTGAGAGTAAATTACGTGCTTGCACACAGATGTTTGCTGTCGCTTATTATTATTTTTCAATGTGGAGTGCTTCATAGATATGCATGTCATCTTTGCACAAGGGCCAGGCTAATCTCTGTATCATTCCAAAGTTTGGATATATGCTGCCAATGTGAACACTACTATCAGTTCTGATCACATAATGACCCCAAAACAGATACCCTCTCTGTTTTACACCTGAGGAAACTGAGGCTCAAATTAGATCACAAGTTCAAGACCAGAAGACCAGTGGAAGAAGAGCTGGGGTGTGGATTAGATCAGTTTGCAAGGTATCTGAGCTCCCTTCCTGCACTCCACATTGCCCCCTTGTGCAGCTCTTGCAACCTTTCCTACCCAGTCATGAGTTCATTATTCAGATGAAAATAGAATATTCATGAAATAATTTAAACTATGAAAACATAAAGGCAATGAGTGTTGAAATACATGGAGAATAAAAGGTGCAGTCATTATGATTAGAAAAGCTCCTAGATTTAACATTAAGGGAATTTCATACCCCTTACTGAGGTTTGTTGCTATATAGAAGAACACTAATTATGTCAGAACCATTAAAAGAGTTAGTGGTACTTATGCAGATTTTTCTTTTGCTATGATTAAAAAAATTAATTCTCAGGGCTGGGGATGTGGCTCAAGCGGTAGCGCGCTCGCCTGGCATGCATGCGGCCTGGGTTCGATCCTCAGCACCACATACAAACAAAGATATTGTGTCCGCCAATAACTAAAAAATAAATATTAAAAAAATTCTCTATCTCTCTTTCTCTCTCTAAAATAATAATAATAATAATAATAATTCTCCCAAATGCATTGAGCTTGGTACCATTTTTCTAGCCAAAAGTGATAATGCTTTATTACTTATGGACATTGAAAGATATCTGTTTTAGGGCTGGGGCTGGGGCTCAGCGATAGCACACTTGCCTGGCATGTGTGAGGCACTGGGTTCAATTCTCGGCACCACATATAAATAAATAAAATAAAGGTCTATCAACAACAGCTACTGCTCAGTTAATCCTTATCAGGGGACTAATTCACTGAGTGGGTTAAGACTCTCATAACCCAATCATTTCACCTCTGAATGTTCTTGTGTTGTCTTGCAAATGAGCTTTTGGGGGATACCTCATACCCAAACCATAACATTTCTGCAGAAATAACATTATGACCAGAAATCCCTCTGATTAGCATATTTCATCATTAGCTATGACCTTCATAGCTCTAGAATGTAGGAAATGAGATTATATGTAGAGCAGGGAAATCGAAGAAACACAAATGTGATTGCTGATGGTCCCACAGTCCAGGGCAGGCTTAAATTTAAGCAATCTGACCTCAAAGTCCACATTTATCAATACTTCGCCTGCAAACCAGTAATAAAATGCCAAACTAGGGAACACTGAAAGTATATACAATGGCATGTGGCTGTCCTGTTGATACTCTTTCCTTGAGGGTTTTGTTTGGCCTTTTCTACAATCCGCCTCACGTGAATTCACCTCAAAACAGGAGCAATCTTGCTCTGTACTCAGGATTCTATCAGGTTGCTGCACATACAAAGACGAACCGTTATCCATGAAAAACCAAAAAGCAAGATTAAAAAGGGAATGCCGGATTTGAGCATTGCAGCGGGAAAGGGCACGCTAAAATGTATTCACGTGTTTGAAGGTAGCAGAGGTGGAGGTTGATCTCCATAGGGTAGGTAACAATTGGGGTGAAGAGAGTATATCTTCCTTTTATCCTCAGACATTTATTGTATACTTATTTTGTCACAAAAAAATGAAAACAACAAATTTACATTTTTTATGTAAATACCTTTAAAAAAAGAAATACCTTTAAAAAAAGACTGACCCACATCATGAGCCACAGCACAGCTCTCAGGGTATCAGGCCTCCAGCGATGCTGCTCATGATAGCACCTACTTATTTTGGCATTCTTAGAATAAAAACTCACCACAGACTCTGTTGAAATAAATTTTGTGAGCTCTAATCTTGTGCTGTTCCTGGGTAAGCAAGTATAGAGGAGTTATTTTGAAAGGTGAATCATGGAGTCTTCCTTGAGGAAAGTGTTGATTTCCGCCCACCAGTATTTTAACCTGCTTGAAAGTTAAGAAAATAAAGGCTAATCCTGCTGTAAAGTACTTTAACTAAAAACCACCTGTTTGGCATGTACACATTTCGTTCATTAAGACTTCTGACCAAAATCATAGATGGGGAGCCAGGTGTGGTGGCACACCCACCCCCCCCCTCTAATCTCAGCAGGAGGCCTTAGCCATAGTGAGCCCTTGAGCAACTTAGCAAGACTCTGTCTCAAAATCAAAATTGAAAAGGGCTGGGGATGTGGCTCAGTGGTTAAGCACCTGGGTTCAATCTCTCGTACCAAAAAAAAAAAAAAAAAATGGGAGAGGGAAAGGAAGGAAGGAAAGAAAGAAAGTATCATAAATGAGGTTCCTCGACTCATTTGGCATTTTGAGCTGGGTACTTTGTTGTAAGGATATTGTCGGATGCTTTGCAGCATCTCTGGCCTCCACCCACCAAATACCAATTGCAGGGCCCCCACTTGGCCAGTTGTGAAAACCAAAATTATCTCCAGGCACTGTCAAAAGTCTCCTAGGGACAACATTATTCCCAGGTGGGAGCCACCTATGCACGGTTTAAAAAAAAGCCAATCATATAACAATGGAAAGTAAATTAGAGGGTGCCTCGGGCTCAAGGAATCAAGGGAAATTGAAAGTGACTGCCATTGGTCAAGGGGGTTGGTTATTGTAGAAGGATGACAGTGTTTTAAAATTGCAAGAGTGTTGCTTTCAGCCCATTGCTGACCAGGCACAGAGATGCTGAGACCATTCATTAGCCTGCCAGCAGCTCGGGGTGGAGCCAGGATCTTCTGGTCCTTGAAAAGCAGAGGGAAGGAAGACCACACTGGCCCTGAAAGTAGCACCAGGTGAGGTTTTGAGTGTGTGCGTGTGTGTGTGTGTGTGTGTGTGTGTGTGTGTGTGTGTTGTTTTGTTTCAGGTGATGTTGTTAATTAGGGGACCGTGTCCAGATGTCTCAGGGGTTTTGATGACAGCACTGCCTCCCAATAGAAGCTCCTTGTTGTAAGTACCCCAAAACAAAGCAAAGAGGAAAAGCAGTGCAGGGTGGTTTAGTGTCACAGTGTGCCCCTTACACCCTGTCACTGGATGGCCCCTATTGGAAAGGGAGGATGGCTTTGGGCTTTGAAAAAAAAAAGGGGGGGACTCAAAATGAACTCCAGCTCAGCAAGAGAGGAGCATGAAGCAGAAGAAAGACAACCAATTTGGTCAGACGATTAACTATCTGTTTCCCCTGGTCCTATTCCTTCCCTGTCTTGATTAATTTTTCCCTGAACATCAGATTAGAGCTTAAATGAATTTCCTACTTCCTGCCTATGATCTGATCGCATAATGATTGCACCGCCCTCTCTGTCCTATACAAACCTGTCCCTAACAGTTTTCCTTTTCACCCCCTCCCCCCTCCCCCACCCCAAATTAGATCTGATGCATTCAGAGGGCACAGAGGGGCTCCTGTCCATCTTTGTGGGAAGGGACCTAACAAAGAGGATCCCAGAATTATAGGGATTGTTTTCCTCCCTTCCTATGCACTGCAGAAAGCCTCTTTAAAATAGGGAAGAAAGCCTGGTAAATCTACATGATAAAGGGACAGAGCCAGAGGCGGAGGGGAGACCGGAGAGAGAACTGCGGGATACCAGAGGGGGGAGCAAAGTGGGAAAGAAGGGGAAGGCACCCCTCCCATCCCTGGGCTTTGAAGGATTCAGTCAAAGGATTTAAACTCCACACCATTTTGCATCTGCTGTGTCTGAGTGAGACTGACCGTGTCCTGGGCCAGGCAAAAACATGCACCTTTAGATTCTCCCTGGAAGTGTTCACTCAGAGGACCCTGAGATGGGTTTGAAAAAGCAAATGGATGGACTATAATGTTGGGTGGTAACTATGAGCAGGTGGTGGGGGTATGACTAGGAGAGGTGGGTCATTGGGGGTGTGTGGCCTTGGGGATTGTACCTGAGATGCAGTGAGATGTATCAGGGATCTGCAGAATGAGACCTATGGACAATGGAGGGTATAGCAGAGTCACAGAATTTATTTCTGAAACAGACAGGAAACAGCTACCACAAGGAAGGGGTCCCAAGAGAGTGGTCACTGAGGTGTCCAGGGGTTTATATGGTGTTGCTGGAGGTAACTTTTAAATCTACTGGCTAATGACTTCTAGGGAGGGGAACTGCTACAACCAGAGTGAGGTACTTGGTGAGCATGCACCCACCTCTGTCCAATCAGGATGTTGATCGTGCACTGTTCAAGTGCTCCATGGCTGGCTGGCTGGCTGGCTGGCTCAGAGACTTTGCACACACAATTGCTGATATGGAAATCTGCTACTGAGATCTCTGCCCTGTCTGCCTATCATATTTTTGGCTCCTCCTCTCAGTACCTTATCCCCCTGCTTTCTCTCTCTCTCTCTCTCTCTCTCTCTCTCTCTCTCTCTCTCTCTCTCTCTCTCTCTCTCTCTCCCCTGCCCCCCACTTCCACTTCCTGCCAGGAGCAGAGCTGCTTTCCTCCACCAGGCTCTTCCACTGGGATGTTCTGCCTCACTCAAGGCCCAAAGGAACGGAGTCAGCTCACCATGGACTGAGTCTCTGCGACCTTGAGCCCCAAATAAACTTTTCCTCCTCTTTGAGTATTTGTAGTCATGAATTTGGGTCCCAGGGATGAGAAGCCGACTAACACAGACTACAGGCAGAGTGTTTCAGGATCCTGGAAATGAAATTTGAGCATTCAGTTAAGCAAAGAGTGCCCCATAGAGACATCCCATTCTGCCTAAACAGAAACGTACTTTCTTGTCGTTGAAGAGGAACCTGACTTTCTGAATAAGGAAGGTTGGGCAGGGATAGGAACTGCTTGCTTTATAAGGTTCTCACTGAAATCGATGGGGTTTTTAGGACGGTAGTAGAATATGTGAAAGAAATTATTGTGTTGGAGAAAAGCTTCAGATTTCTCATGACATAGAAATTCTAAAATCCCTTCTTGGAATAAAGAAGAAGGGAGGGGAAAAGGCATGAGGAGATACTGGAGAGTGAAATCCCCTAAATTACACTGTGTCCATATATGAATATACCAAAGTGAATCCCACTTTTATATTTAATACACTAGTTTAAATATAATAGAGGGGGAGACTTATAGAGAAAAGGAGTTGGGAGAGGAGAGGAAGGGAAAGAAA
Source organism: Urocitellus parryii (assembly GCF_045843805.1). NCBI lineage: Eukaryota > Metazoa > Chordata > Mammalia > Rodentia > Sciuridae > Urocitellus > Urocitellus parryii. The sequence goes on from NC_135533.1 coordinate 161,065,539, forward strand.
GATACTGAGGAATGAGACTGATCAAATTATAAGCATGTATGATTATGTCACAAAAATCCCACTATTATATATAATTATAATGTACCAACAAAAATCATAAAGAAATTATATAAACTTAAAATTTGTGTGGGTGGGTACCGAGGATTGAACTCAAAGGCACTCAACCACTGAGCCCCATCCCAGCCCTATTTTATATTTTATTTAGAGACAGGGTCTCACTGAGTTGCTTAGGGCCTCACTTATACTGAGGCTGGCTTTGAACTCGAGATTCTCCTGCCTCAGCCTCCTGAGCTGCTGGGATTACAGGCATGCATACACTATGCCTGGCTACACTTAAAAAAATATATTGTAAAGCCCTTCCGTTCCATTTCCTATTAAGAAAATGGAGAAAAGAGCTCATAACTTGAGGAGAGAGATGGTCTGAGCACAAATCCTTGACCCACTTCTTAGCTGGGAGCTAACAATGGAGAGAAAAGGAAATTTTATAGGCCTCTACCATAGAATTACCACTATATTCTTTTATCATATGTTTTTACATATTATTTATACATAATAGGGAATGTATTTGCTATTCATAAATGTTTATTATATATAGTGTACAGTGACAGCTACTGAGTGCTTCTGTGTAAAAACCACGGTTATCCTCACTTTATAGATACACAAGCTGGATCTCAGAAAACTCACCCAAGGCCAAGTACCTAGGAAGTGGAAGGGATAGGGTTCAAACCCATGGTGTGCGCTTTCAAAGTCTCTTTCTTCCAGTGGTCCCTTTTATGAAGCAGCAAAAGGGTTTACCTGACACAGTGTGAGTTAGTTCTCCAAACGTCTACTTGATGGTATCTCCTTTGTCTGATGCAAGTTTTGTGTTATCAACAGGAGCATTGTCTCTTTAAATAAAAGCAATTGTTTCAGGGCTGCTTTTGCAATCCTGATTTTTTAATAGCTAGGCTTCAGCAGTGTCCTGAACCTCTCAATGCTCCACACCATCTGTCACCCTGATGGAAATTCCAGGGGAGCTTTGCCCACCTCACCACATCTCATAGTCACCCTCCTCTTTTGTACTTGAAGATAACACTCTGCCAATAAATTACTTTGTCCACTCACTTGGGTTTGCAGGATGAGTCCACTGACTGCAGAATTATAGGATAGTCACACAAAAACTATTTTGAAAATGTCTTTGTTCCTCCTTCGTTGGTACTTCCCAGAAAGAAAGACAAGCAAGCTTCTGGAAAGGAATACAGTGGTGTATTTGGCCCTTAGTAACTATTTTCCTTCTTAGGCCCTCATGAGAGTGGGATCCAAAATAGTTCAGGAGATAAAACTCCTGATGACAAAGGTTGATGCTGATGGCATGAATTGCTAAGCACTTGCCTATGAGTAGGTTGTCTTCAGGTAACACACAGGCAAAGTTGGGTTCCTTCCACAACAAACTTAAGCTTCCATTAAAAAAAAATACTCAAATTAACACAGACATAAGATTTAAAATAAGAAAAAGGAAGGAGGTGGAAAGACCTTAGAAAGCACAAGGAATGTATCAATCATTTCTGTCAGGCAACTCTTGCCCAAACTGCCCTGAGAGCCAAAGATGAAATAGAAATCTCTTTATCCAACAGGAATACAAAGGGATGGCTTAAAAAACAAAAACAAACAAACAAACAAAAATACATGAAAAAGTGTTCAGCATCTCTAGGAATTAGAGAAATGTAAATTAAAACACAAGTAACAATAAATGTTGGTGAGAATGTGGGGAAAATGGTGTCATACATTGCTGGTGGGACTGCAAATTGGTGCAACCACTCTGGAAAACAGTATGGAGATTCCACAGACAATTTGGAATGGAACCACCATTTGACCCAGTTATCCCACTCCTCAGCATATTCCCAGAGGATTTAAAAACAACATACTTTAGTGAAACAGCCACATCAATATTTACAGTAGTGCAACTCACAGTAACCAAATTAAGGCCCTTTAACAGATTAATAGATAAATATATACACACACAATATGAATATATACACAATATGAAATATTACTCAGACATAAAGAAGAATAAAATAATGGCATTTGCAGGTAAATGAATGGAACTGGAGACTATCATGCTAAGTGAAATAGCCAGATCCAAAAAAACAAAGGCCCAATGTTCTGATTTGTGGATACTAACCCAAAACAAGGAAGATTGGGGAAGGGAATAATAGAAATTCATTGGATTAGACAAAGGAAAATGAAGGGAAGAGTTGGGGCAAGGGAATAGGAAAGATAGTAGAATTAATTGGACATAACTTTCCTATCCTTGTATTTGATACATGACCAGGGTAACTCTGCATTATGTACAACCATGAAGTGGGATCCAAAATAGAATAAGTTATACTCTATGAATGTATAATTTGCCAAAATACATTCAACTGTCATGTATAACTAAAAAGAAAAAAATTTTAAAAAATTTAAAAAGAAGACTACAAAGTGGTGCTAACCTGTGATCAAATGTCTGTTTGTAGTTATGATGAAGAAATTTGCATAAAAAGAAAATATGGTGAACCGTGACTGCAGGAAGAGTTAAATTTCAGCAAGGTAGTCAGACTTGTGAAAACAGACTGGTAGGTAAAAGCTGCATTCTACAGCTGCGCACACTGGGGAGGAGTCTCAAGCTGCAGAAGGCTTTCAAGAGGACAAATGTATTTTTGTTCCGCACTTCAGAACACACACACTACTTTCCATCTTTCCAGGCCTGGGTTTGGGCTAATAGTTTCCATCTCATCCGTATTAAGGATTGAGATAGAGAAGAGCAAATTGGTAACATACACATCTACTAACATCTAGTCTGCCTTCCCAGCGTTGTCTCAGAGGTAAAGGTTATAAACATATTAATTCCTTTAAAATTTTCTTTTTATATGTTATATAATTAACACATTATAAACATATTAATTTCCTTTAAAATTCTATCAGAAAACAAATAGCTGCCTATGAAGCATTATCCCCCACAAAAATGATTTTCATATTACATTACATTCTAAGTGAATCTAAGAGCATTTATTTGTGAATTATTATAGTCACAAATAGTACTGAAATATAATTATTTGCCCTCTTATTTAGACAATTTGTCTGATACCAGATCAATTTGTTAAAAAAAAAAAAAACCTGAGCATGAAGTTCAGATAATTTGTTTACTTGGAATAATAAAAATGTAATACAGTTCTCCCTGGCTTCACGCACTTGAGTCATTTTTCCATTACTGTCTTAAAGACTGTTTCAAGTACATCAGTGGCATTCAACACATGCTTGAGGAATGACAGAAATTGTATATAACTTGATCACGAAAGGCAAGCAAAGAATGTTCTACCTTTGTCCATCTAAGAAAGGTCTTCACTAGACCAGATCCATGTTTCTTGGGGGAGGTTATACAAGATAATGGTCAATTGCAGCTCACAGCTTGTGCGAATCTTAGATAAACCTGTGTGAATTAATAAATCTCACTGAACTTCAGTTTCTCCCTCTTTAAGGATAATGGCATCCACCACATAATATATTTGAACAATTTAGACATCAGAAGTTTTTAGCACAACTCAAAATGGATCAAGGACCTAGGCATTAGACCAGAGACCCTTGTACCTACTAGAAGAAAATGTAAGCCCATCTCTCCATCATGTCAGCTTAGGAAACAAATTACTCAACAAGATAAGTGCTTAACAATTACTCAATAAGAGCAAGAAATAAAATCAAGAATTGGGGCTAGGGTTGTGGCTCAGCGGTAGATTGCTCGCCTTGCATGTGTGAGACCCTGGGTTCAATCCTCAGCACCACATAAAAATAAAAATAAACAAAATGAAGATATTGTGTCCATGTATAATAAAAAAAATTTAAAAAGAATCAATAAATGTGATGGATTAGAACTAAAAAGTTTCTTCACAGCAACAGAAACTATCAAGAATATGAAGAGTTGTCCTATAGAATGGGAGAAAATCTTTGCCACATGTACCTCAGATAGAGCATTGATCTCCAGGATATATAAAGAATTCAAAAAACCTAACCAAAAAAACTCCCAAGTAATCCAATCATTAAATGGACAAAGGAACTAAAGAGGCTCTTTACAGAAGAAATATGAATGGTTAACAAATATATAGAAAAATGTTCAACATTTCTATCAGTTAGAGAAGTGCAAATTAAAACCACCCTGAGAGTCCATCTCAGTCCAGTCAGAATGGCAATTATCAAGAACACAAGTATCGATAAATGTTCACGAGGATGTGAGGGAAAAGGTTCATGGAGATTCCTCAGAAAACTAGGAATGGAACTATCATTTGATCCAGTTATCCCACCCCATGGTATATACAGAAAGGACTTAAAGTCAGCATACTGCAGTGACACAGCCACATCAATGTTGATAGCAGCTCAATTCACCATAGCCAAGCTATGGAACCAACCTAGGTGCCCTTCAACAGATGATGGATAAAGAAAATGTGGTCTATATACACAATGGAAGATTATTCAACCATGAAGAAGAATGAAATTATGACATTTGCCAGTAAATGGATGGAACTAGAGTCTATCATGCTAAGTGAAAAAAGCCAATCCCAAAACACCAAAGGCTGAATGTTCTCTCTGATATGCAGATTCTGACTTACAATAAGGGTGCAAGAGGGAAGAATAGAAGTTCACTGGATTAGACAAAGGGAATGAAGGGAAGGGAGGGGGTAAGAATGGGAAAGACAGTGGAGTGAATGGGACAGAACTATCCTATGTCCATATATGAACACACGACCAGGGAAACTCCACATCACGTACAACCACAAGAATAGGAAGCTATAATCCATGTGTGTGTGATATTTCTCGTATATCTAAAAAGAATAAATTAAAAAAGAAGTATTCAGTGAATGGCAGTGAAATCACTTTTCAGTTTCATGAATGGGTCCATATAAATTCTCCACAAAACTCCCTTCATCCTTAGCTCACAATCTTCTGAGTCATGCTTTTAAATACTTTCATTTATTTGTGTGTATTCCATCAGTCCTACCCAAAGCAGTCTTGCTATTGCTTCTTGGTCCCCATTCCTGGTAGCGGGTACCAGAGTCTCACCTCAGCTGATACAAATGGCTGCACACGGCCAATAATTTTATGTCTTATGAGGTGACCTCTGTGAGAAGACTGATCCCCCATGCCAGTTGTTCATGAAAGACTGGATTATCTCAAGGCCGATACCCTCTTTTGTAATAAGAGCTAAAATAGCCAGCTTTTGATTATTGGTTTATTTCTGCCAGGAACTTTCATATACAAAACTCTTTTCCTTTAACATTTTTTCCCCTTAACTCTTTCCAAAACATGTGACTACTTAAAAATCATCTTTTAATGTATAATAATTGGTTTCTTCAAATAGCCTTGGGCTTTTTCTTTTCCTTTTTTTTTTTTCTTCTTCTATGCCTATTAAATCTGAAAAGTCAAAAAGGCTACCAGGAGGCTGAGGCAGGAGAACCACAAGTGACAAGAATCTTTCTCAAAATAAAATTTTCAGAGGGCCAAGGATGCAGCTCAGTAGCGGAGCACTTTCCTAGCATGTGCAAGACCCTAGGTTCAATTCTCAGGACAGCAAAAGAAAAAAAAAATCATAAAGGAAGAAAGAAGGGAAATGGAATCTGGAATTATTGTTAGAGATCTTGGCCAGCAGCTCTCCATGAAAAAATTTATTTCACTACTTATCCTTGGAAGCTTGTCAGCCCAGTGGTTTGAAAGTAACCAATCCATAATTTAGGGTTCCCCATTTGCCGAACATACAAAGACCAAGATGTGGCCCGCATACAGGAATAGGGAAGATGCTTGAATATGCTTCTTGATTTTAAATCAAGAAGGTGAAAAAAAAAAACTTTGATCTCTGGTCCACTTGCAACAATCCTGGCCTTTCATTGATGTGCTTTTTAGTGCACATTGAAAACATTGCAAAATAAGAGCTCTTACAGGTATCCTAAATATCCTTAAAATCATCGGGTCACTGATGAACACCTACAAAACCAGAACTGATCACACCTGAAAATGGTGTAGAAACACCCATTTCTGCAATGGCTGATTACTCTGGCCTCAGAGATTATCTTCTATTAAAAATAGTTCTTGGGGCTGGGGATGTGGCTCAAGTGGTAGCGCGCTTGCCTGGCATGTGTGCGGCCCGGGTTCAATCCTCAGCACCACATACAAAGATGTTGTGTCCCCTGAAAACTAAAAAATAAATATTAAAAAATTCTCTCTCTCTCTTTAAAAAAAAAATAGTTCTAAAACAATCATTCTAAACAAAACATCAATGACTCCCACGTCTCTTAGTGTGATAGAACTAGGAGGAAAGTGAAGTGAATTGGACACCATGGATACATCAGTACATTTGGCCTGACATGTCTTTGAACTTGGATCTCAAGTTCAAAGGCAACCTGGGCAACTTAGTGAGACCAAGTCTTAAACAAAAGAGAGAGAAAGGGAGAGAGAGAGAGAGTGTGTGTGTGTGTTAGGGGTGTATTGATGGTTTATTAATTGGCCAGAGAATGGAGGATTGGAAGTCTAAGCTCACAAATGAGCTTCTCAATCTGTTGGGATTGGGGAAATCACACATACAAAGTAAAACAAATGAGGGAGAGGGAGAGGGTAATAAAGGAAAGGAATATTCATGTTTTTTCCTGGAATAGGAGATTTCCCAGAACTTGGGCACTACCCCTTTTCACTCTTCTTAGGGTCTGTCTGGTGCTTCCATGGGGAGTGCTTGTCATGGGGACTGGTAGGTATGAAAGTAGAGGTTTTCTGGAGGCCACTCTTAAAACCATCTTAGGTCCAACTTATTTTGGCTGGCCCACCTGAAGAGGAGCTTCTGGGATTCAGGCATCCTGCCCTCAAAGATAAATTAAGATTAGGGTAAAGTAGAATTATACTACGTCACTTACTCTCCAGGATGTGGAATTTCTTCACACACAGGTTATTTAAAAATGAAGGCCCAAAATAACATTTTATTTTAACATAGTTATGCAGGTGTCCCTATTTTAGTTCCAAGCCAGTGAGTTGGCCAAGCACATGCATTTACATGCTCAAAAAGGGATGTGATTCACAAATATCAGATCTTTCTCTGACAGAACAGGACCTCTTCATATTGGATTCAGAAAGAAATCCATTGTGAGTAGAAGGCTTACCAACTGGTCTGGTGAGGGGATGCACACCTGTAATCTCAGCAGCTCAGGAGGCTGAAGCAGGAGGATCTCAAGTCCAAAGCAGCCTCAGCAACTCAGCAAGGCCTTAAGCAAGTGGGCAAGACCCTGTGTCAAAATAAAATATAAAGGGCTGGGGATGTGGCTCAGTGGTTAAGCACCCCTGGGTTCAGTCCCTGGTTGAAAGTAAGAGAGAGCTGGGGAGAGGGAGCGAGAGGTGGGTGGGAAGCAAGCAAGCAAGCAAGCTAGCTCACAGTAATGATTGACTAGAAACTAATCAATTTCTAATGACTTTATAGCAGGGGAATTTGCCAACCCAACTGCCCCCATGAGCATCTGTTTTTCAGCAGACGAAACCACAGATAGCAAGATTTTGAACACCCTACGTGTTCAAAAGTTGGCAAATGATTAGTTTCTGTGACTGTGTTTCTAATAAAAGCAACAAGTATCTGGAAAAAAATGTATGAATTGTTACTCTTAGGGGCTTTAGCATCTTTCAAAAGAGAGAAATATATTTTGTCATAAACTAAAATGTAAAAACAATGATTCTGAGGAGCTATTAAATTATTCTGGAGACATTTCTAAAAGAACATAAAGTAAAAATACAAATACTGAGAATCTTGTTTATGGATCTATTTTAAAGTATGTCAAATCATTTGCATTTGAAGGGTTTAGTTTTTCTGTAAGGTAAGAATGTGTTTTATGCATTCACAAGAAGCCATTATGAAGACAAACAAGTGCTGGCGAGGATGCAGGGAAAAAGGCGCACTCATACATTGTTGGTGGGACTGCAAATTTGTGCAGCCAATTTGGAAAGCAGTATGGAGATTCCTTGGAAAGCTGGGAATGGAATCACCATTTGACCCAGCTATTCCTCTTCTCAGACTATACCCAAAGGACCTAAAAACAACATACTACAGGGCGACAGCCACATCAATGTTTATAGCAGCACAATTCACAATAGCTAAACTGTGGAGCCAACCTAGATACCCTTCAGTGGATGAATGGATTAAAAAGTGGCATTCATACACAATGTAATATTACTCAGCAATAAAAAAGAATAAGATCATGGCATTTTCAGGGAAATGGATGGCATTAGGGCAGATTATGCTAAGTGAAGTTAGACAATCCCCAAATAAACAAATGCCGAATGTCTTCTCTGATATAAGGGGGATGACTCAAAATGGAGTTGGGAGGGAGAGCAAAGGAGGAAGGTTACCTCTAGATAGGGAATAAGGGTGGGAGGGAAAGGGATGGAGAAGGGGAATAGCATGGATGGTGAAAGGAGACCCTCATCATTATACAAAATACATGTATGAAGATGTGAATTTGGTGTCAACATACCTTATATATAATCAGGGATATGATAAATTATTGTATAATGGTGTATTAAGAATTGTAATGCAAAAAATAAAGAAAGGACACATATATGTACAACTATTCATAACTTTTTAAATTAAAAAAAGAAAAGCTAAAAAAAATGAATAGCCAACATTTTTTTTAATGAGGTAGAAACTAAACTAGAACAACTTTGAGGGGAAAGAAGGAATAAAATTATGCTGAGTGAAATAAACCAATCTCAAAAAAACAAAAACAAAAACAAAAAAAAACCCAAAGGCCACATGTTGTCTCTGACATGCAGATGCTAACACACAATGGGGGAGGGGAGAATAGAAGTTCATTGTATTAGACAGGAATGAAAAAAAGGGGAATGAAGGAAAGAAAGAAGAATGAAGGAGAGGAAATGGGATAGCCTCTTCAACAATTGGTGCTAGGGAAACTGGAAATCCACATGCAGCAAAATGAAATTAAGCCCCTATCTCTCACCATGCACAAAACTCAAAGTGGACCAAGGACCTAGGAATTAAACTGGAGACACTGTCTATTAGAAGAAAAAGTAGGCCCAAATCTCCATCATATCAGATTAGGCCCCAACTTCCTTAATATACTCCTATAGTGAAAGAATTAATATCAAGAATCAATAAATGGGATGGATTCAAATTCAAAAGCTTCTTCTCAGCAAAAGAAACAATCAATGAGGTGAATAGAGAGTCTACAGAATGGGAACAAATTTTTACCACATGCACATCAAATAGAGAACTAATCTCTAGGATATATAAAAAACTCAAAAATATTAACACCAATAAAACAAATAACCCGATCAATAAGTGAGCTAAGGAACTGAACAGACATTTCTCAGAAGATGATATACAATCAGTCAACAAATATATGAAAAAATATTCAACATCTCTAGCAATTAGGGAAATGCAAATTAAAACTACTAGTCAGAATGGCAGCTCTTAAGAATACAAACAACAATAAGTGTTGGAGAGGATGTGGAGGGAAAAGGCACACTTATACATTGCTGATGGGACTGCAAATTGGTGAAGCCAATATGGAAAGCAATATGGAGATTCCTTGGAAAACTTGGAATGGAACCACCATTTGACCCAGCTATCCCACTCTTTGGTGTATACCCAAAGGACTTAAAAACAGCACACTACAGGGACACAGCCACATCAATGTTTATAGCAACACAATTCACAATAGGTAAATTGTAAAACCAACCTAGATGTCCTTCGGTAGATGAATGAATAAAGAAGCTGTGATATATATATACACACACAGTGGAATATTACTCAGCATTGAGGGAGAATAAAATCAGGGTATTTGCCGGTAAATGGCTGGAGTTAGAGGATATCATGCTAAGTGAAGTTAGCCAATCCCCCAAAAAAACAAATGCCAAATGTTTTCTCTGATATGAGGATGCTGATCCATAATGGGGATGGGGATGGAGGCTTGGGAGGAATGGAGGAACTTTAGATAGGGCAAAGGGGAGGGAGCAGAAGGGAGAGGCAGGGGGATAGGAAAGACAGTGGAATGAGATGGACATCATTACCCCAAGTACACGTATGAATGTTACGACTCTACATTGTGTACAACCAGAGACATGAAAAATTGTGCTCTATCTGTGTATATGAATTGAAATGCATTCTGATGTCGTATATAACAAATAGAATAAATGAATTTTTTAAAAAAGAACCAATAAAAAATAACAGAAAGAAAAAAAAAGGTAGCATTCACAATACAAAAAGAAAAATAAATTAGATTGACTAGAATATATGACAAATACTTGAATATCCAGAAAGCAGTATACATCACTGCACATGGATAATGTTCATTGATTGCAAAAATATGAAAATTTCTGATATAGGAACCTGAATAATATGTTTCCAAATTGGGAACATTTGTGCAATCATTAACATGGGCCAGTTGAGAAGATTTGCACCAGCTTCTAACACAGGAAAACACTGAAAATATAGTGCCACTGATGCCTTCTTTAAAAAAAAAAAAAAAAAAAACAGCAAGGAAGGAATAGATCGGATTCACTCAGTGGTGCTCAGAGAGAGGTGACGGGCACCACCAGAGGTGTGTGGTGTGCAAGCATGAAGGACCAAGCGGCAAGAAGCCCTGATTACCCTTTCCTGACTTCTGATCCAGGATTTACTACTGCCCTCTATCTACAGGGCTCATCGCTGAAGCCTGAAGAAATGCAGCTGTTGGAGTTCTGCAAAACAGGAGCACCTGTATTCAGGGGCAATGCGTGTCTTGATACCTTGAAACTAACACACAAACATGAAGACACAGAGCCACTACTATAAGCCTGGATGGCTTTTCCCTCCCTGCCCCACCCCCCACTCTCTCCAGGCTACTAGGACCCCACCACCCCCTTGTCTTCCTACTGGGTTATTTTTCAAATGGCCTTGGCTGTTTATTTGTTCATTGTGTGCTTTCCTTTCGGTTTCTACTCCTTTTTTCCCCTTGAATAAACTTAAGTGTGTTCGATTTACTCTCCGTCACATTACAATTTTATGAGAAGTCCTCACAGTCCCAATCCTTCTGTTTTTGTTGTTGTTGCTGCCTGTTTGCAGATCTTACTCAAGGCAGAACATGTAACCCTTGTATTCTGTTGTATGTGGTCATGTTTTCCTTTTAAATCAAGCTGGTAAACCCCATTAACCTGGGTAACTGGATGTTCTGGTGTGGATGTGAGGTGTCCCCCAGAGGCTCACGTGTGAGACGGTGCAGGAAGGCCCAGAGGAGACATGACTGGGTGGTGAGAGCCTTAACCCAACCAGTGAATGAACCCCTGATGGGATTAACTGGGTGGGGGCTGGAGGAGGTGGGTGTGGCTGGAGGAGGGGGCATTGGGGGCGTGGCTTTGGGGTCTCTCTTTGTCTCTGGAGAGTGGAGTCTCTCTCTGCTTCCTGATCACCCTGTGAGCTGCTTCCCTCCCCCACACTATTCCACCTGGAGCCTCACCTCAAGCCCCAAGAAATGAACTCAGACCTCCGAAACTGTGAGCCCCCAAATAAACATAGCCTTCTCTAAAATTGGTCCCTCGGGTCTTTTGGTCACAGCAGTGAAAAGGCTGACACTGAAGCACTCCTCTTGGTGGGATCTGTGTTCCCTCCCAGGCATTCTAGACGTACTGCTGTGCCATACCCATTTCTGTTCCTTTCTCAGCTGGGGCAGGAGGTAGAAGGCCTCTTCCACTTGAGTAGTGTACCATTTGACTGTAAATCTGCAAATGTTCCAGGTTTAGAGCTTTAATTTAGCCAAGGAAATTGTAATTCAACTTTTTACACACAATAACCCAAAGCCAGTGCACACAAATAAGCTCCCTTTTCACTTCAGTGGATGGTGAGGGGAGATTCTCTGTCGTTTTTGCACCTCAAAAGCTGTGCTTTTATGTGAGATCTCAGCTTCATGCAAAGTTTTCATTCTCTTCCCCACCTTATCAGGGTTTTGGATCTCTGGTTCAATCCCCAATAGCCTCCCCATACACCAAAAAAAAAAAAAAAATCACAATGAGATCATCTTCATACTCACAAGGATATCTAAAAAAGACAATGACGAATGTTGATGAAGATGTGGAGAAATTAGAAACTTCTGGCAGCAACATAACATGGTGCTATCACTTTGAAAAGAGTGTGGCAGTGTATTAAAAAGTTAAACATAAACAATTTTGGTGCCCATCAGCTGAAGAATGGATAAAGAAGATGTAGTTGACATATGCAATGAAATACTAGTCGGCCATTAAAAAAGAATGAAATCCAGTCACTTGTGATAACATGGATGGAGCTAGAAGTCATTGTGCTATGTGAAATAAGGCCCGCCCAGGAAGACAAGCATTGCATAACCACTTTTTATCTGGAATCTAACATAGTTGATCTCATAGAAATTGAAAGTAGAATGTTAGTTACCAGTGACTGGGAAAGGGAGGGGAGAAGGAAGGATGGAGAAAGGTTAATTAACAGATGGTAAGATGAGAGAAAAAAGTGCTGCTATTCTACTGCACAGTAGGGTGACTTTAGATAACGGTTATGTCATATATATTCTTTCTTCTATCATATGATAGAAGAAATAATTTTGAATGCTTTCACCATAAATAACTGATAATTGAAGAGATAAATACATTTACCTTAATTTAAATATTATACAATCTATACATGTATCTAATCATCCCATAGAATCTATTTTAGTTAGATTTTGTAACCAAAATGCCTGACAAGATCAACTTAGAGGAAGAGAAGTTTAATTGGGGGCTTACGATCTCAGAGGTCTCATCCCATAGATGGCCAATTGCATTGCTCTGGGCCCAAGGTGAGGGTGGATATGATCGTGGCCCAGCAGAGCGAAGCTGCTCAGCTCATGGCAGGGTCAGAAAGCAGGAAAGATGAGCCCTTCTGTGGCACACCTCCAGTGACCCACCTCATCCAGCCACACCCCCGCTGCTTATGGCTACCACTGGTCAGTCCATTCGAACTAGATGGACTGGTTAGGTTACACCTCTCCTAATCTAATCATTGCATCTCTGAATATTCATTAACCCTTGAGCTTTGGGAAGACACCTTACAACCACAGTATCACAGAACCCCATAAATAGGTATAATTTTATGTATCCGTTAAAAAATGAATCCTAAAAAGTGTTTTAGAAAATTTAAGTTCATCATAGTTTTCTCATGAGAGCAAGACTAGGTCTGGACCTATGATGAAGGAGGCAGTCACCCGTAGCTGAGTGTCTATAGCAGCATTACCATGATAAACAACAGTGGAAACAACCCAATGTCCACTGGCTGATAAAGGGGTAAACACAACATAGTTCACGCGTACCACTGAATATCATTGGACTATAGAGAGCATTAAGTACTGATACGAGCCGCAACATGGGTGACCTTTGACAGCCTTGTGCTAAACACAGAAGGCCACATGGTGTGTCTCCTTTTGGGTGGCATCTGCAGAATGAACACATGCATACAGACTCACAGTAGTTCGGTTCTCACTGTGGGATAAAGACAGAAGAAAACAGGGAGTGACTGCTAAGGAGTACCAAGCTGCTTTCCGGGATCATGCAAGTGTTCTGAAATCACATAATGGTGATGTTGGATGCCTCTGTGAATATGCAAAAACCTGCGAATTGTGCACTTTAAAAGAGCGAATTGCACCCCTAGAAAGCATGTGAATTACGCCTCCAGAAAGCTGTTGTTTAGAAACATGTAGGACCTGAAGATGAGGCTAAAAATGGTCAATGAGCTCACCATTTTAAAACCCTCCTGGGGACAATTCAATGTGTTTCTTTCTTGTATTTTATTATATGTGTTGTTATGGTTTGGAAATAAGGAGTCCCCCCAAAGCTGTGTTAAGGCAGGAGGTAAGACGATTCTATTACAAGAGCCATAACCTGATCGTGGATTCATCCATTTGATCAATTAAAAATTTGAATGGATTCCTGGGTGGTCACCGTCGGCAGGTGAGGTGTGGCTGGTGGAAGTGGGTCACCAGGGGCATGGCTGACTTGGGGATGACATATTGTCCCTGGCTCCTCCTCCGGCTCTTTGGTTCCCAGCCATCCTAAGGCGAATTGCTTTCCTCTGCCAGGCCCTTCCACCATGAAGTTCTGTCTCACCCTGGGCCCAGAACAACGGAGTCACCAATCATGAACTGAACCTCTGAAACCATGAGCCCAAACAAACTTTTCTTCTTTAAAGTGATTTTTGTTGTTGTTGTTGTTGTTGGGTATTTTGATCCTAGTGATAAAAAAGCTGTCAAATAAATAGAGGTACTTTGGATGAGGCAGAGGGGACTGAGGGAGGGGCAGGGATGGCGGGGGTAAGAAGGAGAGTGGAATCAATGGGACATATGTACATCTATGATTACATGATCCGTGTGACTCTACCTCGTGTACAACTAGAAGAAGGGGGAATTGTACTTCACTTAGTATTCTGTCGTGTATAACTAATTGGAACAAATAAAAGAAAGATAATCTCATTTAGGCCATGCTGACTGTTACTTGTACATTATAATGAAAGTGTCACTGACTCTATTTAGCCAATTACACACTTATTGAGCATGCAATTCACTTTGGATTGAACCGAGTTCCCCTGTATCTCACATCTACTTCACCTTATTAACAATATCTTACATTATTTCTATGGCATATTTTTTAGTTGTTTTTTTTTAAGTTGCAGATGGACACAATACCTTTATTTACTTTATTTATTTTATGTGGTTCTGAGGATCAAACCCAGTGCCTCACACGTATGAGGCAAGCACTCTACCACTGAGCTACAGCCCCAGCCCTCTACGGGATATTTTTATAATCAGTAAACAAATACTGACAAAAACTCTGACAGACATGTGAGGATATTTTATTATTTATGAGCAGTGTACACATTTCACTTTTTCTCTTATTTTCTTTTCATTTTATATTAGTCCTAAGCTTTTCTTTTCCTTCAGTTTCTTTACCAGTATTAAAAATAATCCTCAGGAGTACCCTTAATTTAGCCATAATGGGTGTCTTTGTGCACATGGTTTTTCTTGGTGTGTGATTATTTCCTTAAGATAGGTTCTAAGCACAGAGCGTTAATGCTGTGTTCAAAGGTTATGAACATTTCCTGATGCTTGATGAATATTGCCTAACTTCCTTCCAAAAGAGTCTCTGTTTTATCCTTTAAGATGAAACACATTCTGTAACTATTGTGTAGCAGAGCCACTCTCCATTACCATTAAGGTCATTCCCAGAGGGTTTTATACAAGCTCTACGTGTGTGGATTCCCTCCAAACCTTCTAAAAACTGGCTGTGTTCCGTGGAGAGGGTGAGAACCAGCGTGAAATTGCTTATGAACCGATAAACTGCAGAGCTGATCATCCAAGCCTCTGTCTCTTCTTTAATGAATCACAGGCTCTTTCAAGAATCCCATTGCAGAGGAACCCATCACCTGACACAGCAGGGAAGGTGCATGGTACCAGGAACCAGGAACCAGGAAAGGATGGCAATACTCGACATTGCTTTTTGTCTAAGCATTTAAATTATTAGAGTACAAGCTTACTTCCTGAGGCTTATTATTTGAAGGAACTCTCGTTGCTGAGGGAACCAGGTTTCTTTATCCCAGATCACTGTAGGTGACTTTGGAAGTCACATTTAGAAAACACCCATCCACCTAGCCAAGGGTTTTCCACAAGCTTTCATAAAGGAGTGTTGTGGTTGATCTAAAAGTGTTCCATCTGACCACACATATCATATGGCAGACGGTAGATTTTTTTGAGGCTAAGAACACAGCTGTTTTCTTAGTTATTTCAGTGCAGAACTGAGCCCAAGACTCAATTCCAGGTGGTCTGCCAAAAACAAATGGTGGAGGTGTCAAGTTGAACAAGTGGCATCTTTTGCAATGTGAACTCTCTGGGAGAGAAGCTTAAGGCATGGCATCCTAATTTCTGACAGGTGCATAAATCACAATATTTCACAATTACACACCCACATCCTCTCTTTACTTCTGCGTACATAACTGATGTGCTTAGTTCATAGTTCACATTAGTGAATCTCTCCAGGGTGGATTCAGTTAGAGTTTTGATTGACAGTTTTCTCAAGTGATCATAGTCTCCTATGTCTATGTCTTTCAGACTCAGTCCAAGAATATTTTATATTTCTACCATAAATATGAAGATAATTGCCTTGTGTCAATTCCTCTTTTTCATTACAGTTGTTTTCATTTCCTCTTTTTCATTATAGTTGAAAGGTCTACGGTTGTTTATTTTTTTTCTTACCATCAGAGTTTTCAGGGAAAGTTCTTATAATTTATCCATTAATTACTTTTGAATATACACTATCTTGTCTATCAAGAATCTACATTGATACTGAATGTTTTAGTTATATGACAGTCTTCTTTATTCCTCAAACTTTTTCATATTTGTCTGCAAACATAGAATCATGTTCTTCTAGGAACTGATGGTGTACATCTGTAATCCCAGCAAGCTGGGAGGCTGAGGCAGGACAATCCCAAGTTCAAAGCCAGCCTGGGCAACTTAGTGAGACCCAGTTTCAAAATAAAAAGAGTTGGGGATGTGACTCAGTGGTAGAATTCCCCTGGATTCAATCCTCAGTACTGAAAAAGAAAAAAAAAAGAATATTTTAAAAACACCCTACATAACCATAGAATCATTTCCAGCCTCTAACATTAAAACAGTAAATCGCTGTAGAAATATTATTTTATGATGCCTCAACTTATTCTCCACTAGTTCATTCAACAATGTTTGTGGGGTTTTTTGTGCCTATTTTGTTCCCTGCACTTTACTGAGCCAGTGGTGAGCAAAAAGAGAATATATTTCTTCCGTCATGTAACATAGTCTAGCAGAAGAACTGGAAAAAGCAAAATCGGAACTGCATACCAGCTCTGAAGGAGAGGTGGTGCTGGGGGTGAGGGTACAGGACATGACCTGGTCAGGGAAGGCTTTTCTAAGTGACACTGCAATGGAACAATAAATAAGGGCCACTCATGTGAGTGGGGAAAGAGAACCAAGAAGGTTTCAGGCTGAAGGAATAGCAGGTGCACATTCTGTCGTAGGAGCAGCAAGTGTTGAAAACTGAACAAGCTGGGTGTGGTGGAGGGTCTCCAGAGGCTGAGGCAGGAGGATGGCGAGTTCAAAGCCAGCCTCAGCAAGTTAGAGGCCCTATGCAACTCAGTGAGACC
Organism: Urocitellus parryii; assembly: GCF_045843805.1. Lineage (NCBI taxonomy): Eukaryota > Metazoa > Chordata > Mammalia > Rodentia > Sciuridae > Urocitellus > Urocitellus parryii. The sequence goes on from NC_135533.1 coordinate 161,082,736, forward strand.
CTGTCTCTAAATAAAAAATACAAAATAGGGATGGGGATGGAGCTCAGGGATTAAGAACCCCTGGGTTCAATCCCTGGTACCAAAAGAAAAAGAAAACTCTGAACCAGGCCAGTGGAGGAAGGCCCACAGGGAAAGGTATAAATATGGTAAACTGAGTAAAGAAATCAGTGGCCATATTCATATTTGTCTTTATTCTAGGAATTGTTATATTAATTTCAATCACCATCTTAGAGCCACAAATGTCGATAATATGTAACCCTTTAGAATCATTATCGAAGCTGGGTATGGAGGCTAAGGTAGGAGGATCATGAGTTCAAAGCCAGCCTCAGCAACTTAGGGAGGCCCTAAGCAACTCAGTGAGACCCTGTCTCTAAATAAAATACAAAATAGGGCTGGGGATGTGGCTCAGTGGTTAAGTGCCCTGGGTTAAAAAAAAAAATCTAAGCCATTTTGATTTTGCAATATCCAACAATAAGTTAGATTAAAAAAAAAAACAAAACTCAAGTGGCCTAAAGCAGTTACAGATATAATACTTGCTGCTTACAGGTGATTTTTTTTCTTGCATTTAATATTGAAAATATTATTTTAAAGTACCCAAGAATGTTTTTGCCTTCTGCATCTGCTTGACTTCAATTTGTATCTGCTTGATAATTTGCTTGAGGTAAGATTTCAAGTTCCCTTGGAGAGTTTGGACTTAAAGAGTCTACCCCATTGGTGCCGCAGTTCTTCATACCCAGATGGTGTGCAGTCAACACAGAATGGTAAGATAAAGAATGGGGTTGAGGCTGCTATGCATAAAAGTCATTAAGAGAGCTACACTCTGTTATTTATCCACAAGTTTATTTATGATGGAATGAGCTACACTCTGTTATTTATCCACAAGTTTATTTATGATGGAACAATAGAAAAAGGATGGGACTATGAACGCTGTTTTGAGTTAAAATATATGTCCTTCCGTGACTCCTTACAGACTTCTTCTGTGGACTCCTGCACTCTGAAATGACACCTCCTCTTTTCACATTAATAGCACAGCAGCATTTGGTGTTGACTGATATAATCCGAGTAGACAGGACACCCATCTGTGTCAAAGATGTTTCTTGCCACAGGAATGTGAGAGTGTGAAACATCAAATAGCGCTGCAATAGATCTCCTTTCTACTCCTGTGCTGGAGAGAATTTCTCCCCCAGAGTGATGGGAGGCTATATAATCACTTGGCTGAAACCTGTGGATCTAGTTAGGCTCATTTCAGGTCTGCAAATTTTTTACGGAATGGTTTTCCTGTGAGCTGAGAGATACAGAGATGAATGTGCTGTAACTTCAGCCCTTCTGAGGAACTCCCAGTTCCATGCACAAATACAACTCTAATTCAAAGCAGATGTGGAATTTGCTGTTAAAAATTAGACACAGGGAGAGCTTGGGGAAATGAATGTGAAAGAAATCTGGTTGTAAGGAAGGTTCATAGCCGGTGTTTTAGACACAAACCTACTTCTATTTTGACTAAATTTGTTTAGTCCTCTGCATTCATTGATGCAGTCATAAGTTTGGTGCTTGAGACTAAAAAATCATAAGATGGGACATTTCTTGCCCTAGAGGACGTCATACCCTACCCAGGAAAATGCATAAATGGATCCCTGTGATAAAATGCAGCAATTCTGTTACCAGAGAAGGGCAGATTATTCTCCAGAAGCTTGGAAGAAGCAGCCTGGAACACTAGGTGGAGTCGAGAGCCACTCCTTAGTGGAGTCAAGAGGAGCTGGGTGTGAAGGACACGTGGGCCCAGAGTGGAGGAGACATTGAGGGCGGTGGAAGAGAGCGAGGGAAGATACAAAGGAATCAAAGCTTGCTGTATTGGGAGAATAAGTAGCTGTTCTGGAGTGCAGAAGTACAGTGTGTGTGAAGGAGTTGGAAGGTGGAGATGCTAGACAATTTGTTTTGAAGATTTCAAGCTCCCTTGAAGAGTTTTTGGTCATTACCTTGGAAAACAGCTGTGAATCATAAAAAAGCAAAAAAAAAAAAAGCTGTGGTCAGTGACATCATCTAACCCACATTTTAGAGGATTGGTGGAAGATGGGGCTGGAGTAACAAGACGGAGACAGAAGCCAAGGCCCTGGCCACACAAGAGGAGGGAGGGAGGGAAGAGCTGGAGTCACGGGGTCAGTATGGCTGCTCACCTGTCTGACTGCCTCCTGAAGGCGTGGGAGGAAATGGGTTCCGCTGTTTCTCTTTTTTTCTGGATGGGCTGCCATAATATACACAAATAAAAAGGCAGTGTGTGTTGGATTCCCTAGCGACTGAGTCAGTGTAGCTAAGTTAGCCCGAGTCGATTTTCTAAAGGAACCAGGAACAAAACTCAGTTAATCGTGAACGCAGAGAAGATTTCAGTTCCCAGATACAGAATGAGGTCTTCTCTGTAGGGCTGGTGTCACGGTTAAATGAGACGGTGGCTGTCAAGCACTTGACGCTGTGTAAGTGGACACATAATAATAAAAGTTAGTGGTTGTTTTTTATTCAGTGGATAGCTAATAAGCATCTATCTAGTCCCAGCTCTCAGATAGCAAGTCTAACAATGGGAATATAGTCCTGAAGGGAACAGAAACTGCCCTCCTCAGCCTTAAGAGTTCTTTGGGAGAAAACAATATCTGAAGAAATGTTTAAGCGAATGAGACTTCAAATGCTTCCCTGCATTCAGTAGATGGAAGGCAGACTAGTAGAGGGAGGGGATGGGGGGAGGGAGGCGGGGAGGGAAAGAGGAAGTACTGGGGATCTAAATGGAGCAAATTATGCTATCTGCATTTACACATATGCCAAAATGAGCCCCACTATGTTGTGTAACTATAATGCATATAGAAATGAAATAAATTTTAAATTTTTTTTAAAAATAGTTAATTCCGCTGGGCATGGTGGCACACACCTGGAATCCCAGAGAGTTTGGGAGACTGAGACAGGAGGATCTCCAGTTCAAAGCCAGCCTCAGCAACTTAGCAAGCCCCTGTCTCAGAGTAAAAAAATAAAATAAAAAAGAGTTGGGGTTGGGGCTCAGTGGTTTAGTGCTCCTGAGTTCAATCCCCAGTACCCCCTACCAAAATAGTTAATTACAAAAAAGTAAAAAAAAGGGGGGGGTATGAAGAATGGGATAAAAATCAGATACAAATAAAAAGTAAGAAAAAGATATATATAAACAGATATACCCCTGACTAGAGGGACAAGGGACTGGGGTTTGGAGCAAAGGGCCATTTGAGAAGGATGTTCCAAGTAGCTGCCTAGAGCCTTCCTGCTCAGTAAAATCGGACATCACCTGGGAAACTGTAAACAACGCAGAATCTCCTGATCCACACCAGACTACAGAATCTGCCGGTGAGCAAAGTCCCCAGGTGTCTTGTGTGCATAATAAAGCTTAGAAACAGAAACAAGGAGGTAAATGTGAAAATTAACACGATAAATGCAGAAAGTGTATTTATTCGCGGAATCTAAATGATTTTATTTTAAAAACTCAAAACACAGAAGATGAGAAATTGGTATTTTCCCCTTCCATAGTTGAATTATTGAAACAAATGACCCTTTAAAAAGATCTTTATGACTAAATAACCAGTGATTTGAAGTAATTACAAGGAAAAAAAACTGGGAAATAACTTAAAGTGAATGAACAATGAAGCAACACAAAAATATTTTTAAAGAAAAGAAATTAAATGAAAAATATCACACAGATAGAATGCAGTTGGAGCAGTTTTCTTTTTTATATTTTAATATTCTTTTTTTAAAAAAGTTCTTTTTTATATATACACAGCAGTAAAGTGTATTTTGCCATATTATACATTCATGGAGTCTAACTTATTCTAATTAGGATCCCATTCTCGTGATTGTTCATGATGTGGAGTTTCACTGGTCACGCACTGGTCACGTATTCATATATGAGCATAAGAAAGTTATGTCCCATTCATTCCACTGTCTTTAGAAGAAAATTACAGCTGTAAATGCCTATATAAAAAGAGAAGAAAGAACTTCCATATTAGGGACCTGGAAAAAGAAGTAATTAAACCTAGGGCAAGAAGAAGGAAGGAAATGGTAATAAAGATTAGAGCAGATATTAACGAAATGGAAAATAGAAAACAACACCCCCCCAAAATCAATGAAACTAAAAGTTGGGATGTTTTGTTGTTGTTGTTGTTGTTGTTGTTGTTGTTGTTTAAGGGTCAAAAAAAAAAAAAAACTTGACAAAGTTTTAGGTAAACGGTCCAGGGAAAAAGAAGGAAAACTCAAATTACTAAAATCAGAATGATCAACAAAATGCAGGGAATGTAGAAGGTCCTCAATTTACAAAACAAGTGTACTGAATAAACGAAGAAGAAATAAGTTGAGCTGTCATGAAAAATAGTATTATTATATTAATTACTCTTATAATGTTAAAATTTGAAAATGGATGGATAGGAAAAAATCTGAAGTAGTTGAGAATAGGAAAGAAAAAAACATAGAATAGGATTGCTGGAGAAGGTTCCAATGAGTATATTCCAGGATGAAAAACCATGTACATGGATCAGTAGACTTATTATGGCTAAGATATTTATGATCACAAATTGATCTTCCAATACCATAAAATCCTTATATGGTGGCACACACCTGTAATCCTAGAGACTCAGGAAGCTGAAGCAGGAGGATTGCAAGTTTGAGATCAACCTTAACAACTTAGGAGACCTGTCTCAAAATAATAATAAAAAAAAAAAATCAAAAGGGCTGAGGATATAGCTCAGTGGTAGGGTGCCCCTGGGTTAAAATTCCAGTGCCAAAGAAAAAACTCTCAGTTGGATTTTTTTAAAAACGAAAATTAGTGAACTGGTTCTAAATTTATATGGAGACAAAAGGGATCCAGAATAGTGGAAACAATCTTGAAAAAGAATAATACAGCTGTAGAACTCACATTTCTCCATTTTTAGACTCACTATAAAGCAATCAAAATAGTTATAGGTGCACACCTGTAATCTCAGCAGCTCAGGAGGCTGAGGCAGGAGGATCACAAGTTCAAAGCCAGCCTCAGCAACTTAGTGAGGCCCTAAGCAACCCAGTGAGACCCTGTCTCTAAATAAAATACAAAATAGGGCTGGGGATGTGGCTCAGTGGTCAAGTACCCCTGATTTCAATCCCCTGTACCAAGGAGAAGGAGAAGGAGGAGGAGAAGAAGAAGAAGGAGGAGGAGGAGGAGGAGGAGGAGGAGGAGGAGGAGGAGGAGGAGGAGGAAGAGGAGGAGGAGGAGGAGGAAGAGGAGGATAAGAGAAAGAAAAGAAAGATTTTATCAAAATGAACAGTTTGTAAACTGTAGAAACAAAGCCTTTGGTACAAAATGAATTGAATACCTTAGAATAAGGAGAGACCCTGGCTTATATAAAGGAATTTCCTGCCCAGATTCCCACGCAGTTCCACTTAGGCAAATGAGTGAGGCAAGCTTGCCCAATCCTGATTGGTGGATTTGATCTAAATGAGGGATGTAACCATGCCCATTCCTGATTTGTTGCTATTGACAGATGACTGTAGGCCATAGTTCATTGGTCCAAATAGCAAATTGAGCCCTCAGGGGACTTTACCTTGGCAATTAACAGGAACATACCTGGCAAGGTACCCAAAGCTCAGTTTGTGATCCTTTCAGGGACAGAATTTGTGTATGACCCCACAATCAGCAAACGAATCTTGGGACCCTTCCTGGAGATTCAGCTTGTCTTGAAGTTCACAGTAGCTTTTAGCTGCACATGGTTCTTTAAGTTAAATTAATTTTAAAAATTTAATTTTTTAAATTAAAAATTCCGTTCCTTATTGGCACCTGCCATAGTTCAAACACTTGATAGCTCACATATGGCCAGTGGCCACCACGTTGGATAAGGCAGACATGAGCATTCCATCAAGGAAGGTCTTCTCAGCCCTGGTCCAGAACATACATGGGCAGGCTTTCACCAGACCCATGAAAAACCTGAGCGTATTTGCACTCTCTTTTCTGGAAGAGATGCCTAGGTCTCATAATACCCTCACACCACATTTTCTAAAATAGCAAAGTAACACCTCACTAATCCTGTACTCAATAGAAATTTTACTTTGTTGTAAGGTCCTGATTTTACTACCTATCAAAGAATGTGGGGACCTGATTTTTGTTAGTGGCGCATTGCTTTTACCTGAGAAGCCAAAAAAATCTGTAGAACTCTCATTAAACTATTTTTGCCTTTCTTAAGTCACACATACAAAGTCTCATTGTGCAAGGTATTAACAATCATACCAGCACTTATGGGGCTCAGAATGACGTTCACCCCCAAAGGAAAGTAAAAGCGAATGTCCCACTGAATATGAATTGACAGGAAGATGAACAATTGACAAATAACAACCTGTCCCAGTCACAATGGAGGAGTGACTGGGATAGTGTGGAAAGTTCAGGAATAACTAGAGGATCTTGGATGGCATTCAGGAGGTGTAAGGGCCTCAGCTAGCATTCTGTGGAGCTGTCTGTCCCTGAATGAAGGTCCATTCCAGAGGGAGTCCCCTGGAGAAAGGTCATTTTACAAACCCTACACTATTGTAGAAATGCAAAGACTGTCTGACACTCTAATTTCATCTGGCACAGTGACTTATCACCAGTGAGGCTGAAAACAAACTGCAATCTACCACCGCAGCTGTTCCTATTGCTGTTTCTTTCTAAAGTATCAACACCTGGCACCACACAGTTGCGCTCTCAAAACAAGGAATTATGGCTTGGACTAAAAGGATAAAGTGTGGTCACAGCCAACACATGTGACCATGCCTGACAAATGGCTTGTGTCAAGTTCTCTGGAGATGGATGTGGGATCCCTCCTGAGGCGCCTGCACAGATGGATCCTATTATGGGTGTTGTCTCTGGTCAAAGCCAATCGCGGTTGCTGTCCAAGGAGGTCTTTGCTTAGGTCACAGAAGCTCCAGAATTTTCCTCTCCATGATGAGCAGCCAGGCTGAATAATGACACCTCCACCCGTCCCCCGGTAAAGCATACCAGGGAGACCTCAGATCCTCAGGTCAAATACACAATTGTGAGCTGTGCTGGTGGCTCATGGTCAACTCATCAGATGTCATGCAAGCACACATAGCAGATTAGTCATCCCTAACAGTGCCATCGGAAAGGGGGCAAATGCCTTTTCCCTTGGCATAATGTTTAGTTGATAATTCAATGTTTTCAAAAAATTTGATCCACTTTCTTGATCTTTCAGATTCACCTTGTACTTGTTAATATGACAGATTTATTTTTTTAAAATGCCCTAGTGGCTCTGGATGCTGAGACAGGAGGATCACGAGTTCAAAGCCAGCCTCAGCAAAAGTGAGGAGCTAAGCAACTCAGTGAGACCCTGTCTCTAAGTAAAATACAAAATAGGACTGGGGGTGTGGCTCAGTGGATAAGTGTCCCTGAGTTCAGTCTCTGGTATAAGAAAAAAAAAAATGCACTGAGCCTAGATGTGACCTGCAGTGCTGCCCATCACTACAAGCTATATGACCTTGGGCATCGCATTCCTACCACTCTGAGCTTCAATTTCCTTATCAGGAAAATAGAGGTAATAATCACATCTGTTTTCAAAGGCAGTGAGGACTAAATGATGTGCTTTAAGTAAAAATTATAACAGTGCCTGGTTTAATGTCAGAGAACAGAGCTGACATCTATTTGTAAAGCATTGAAATTGTGCTAATGGTTGACCATGTTATCTCAGTTCATTTTTTTTTTTTTTTGGTATCAAGGATTGAACCCAGGGGCACTTAACCACTGAGCCACATCCCCAGCTCTTTTTAATATTTTATCTAGAGACATGGTCTTGCAGAGTTGCTTAGGGCCTCTCTAAATTGCTGAGGCTGGCTTTGAACCTGTCATCCTCCTGCCTCAGCCTCTGGAGCCGCTGAGATTATAGTTGTGTGCCACCATGCTTGACTCATTTCATCTTAATCCTGATGAAGAAATTAGAAGAATTTATGATTGTGAAAGCATGTGCTCTGTTGGGTGCAGTAGCTCACGCCTGTAACCCCTGCAGCACAGGAGGCTGAGTCAGGAAGATCGAAAGTTCAAAGCCAGCCTTATAAGGCCCTCAGCAACTCATCAAGACCCTATCTCTATGTAAAACATAAAAATGGGCTGGGGATATGGCCAAGTGGTTAAGCACCCCTGGGTTCAATCCCCGATACCAGAAAGAAAAAGAAAAAAAAAGGATGTGGTCTGAAATTGTTTTTGCAACAAATGCAACATTAATGTAAGATAGTGGAATGAATAAGATATTACTTTTCTATGTGCATATATAATGACATGACCAATTCTACATCATGCGCAACCAGAAGAATGAGAAGTTAGACTCTATATATGCATAATATGTCAAAATACTATAGCATAACTAATAAGTACAAAATAAAATAATGTCTTGGTATTTCTTCTGCCTTGTAAGTTCACATGTGTGAGTTTCCATGATACTTGGGAAAGTAAACTTTTTTCATCAATTGTGTTCTTCCATCCTGTTGGATGAATTCAGCTCTAGATAGAACTGATTGGAATCCTTTGGATATTTGGCCTTCTGCCATATGGACTGGCCATTTTGCTCAGCTCAAGGAAAATGATTTCATGATGTTGCCAAAGAGTTGACATCAAGCACCAGCAGCAGTAGGAGATCCTCCGGAGCAACTGTGGAAAACTTGTGGTTTAGGTGGGCTTTTGGAGGTCAGAGGAGTGTCCAATGTGGAAATAAGGTGAAAAGATAAATGCATTTTGAGATTCAGACTCTTTTAAGTGATAGATGTGTTTTTCTTTGTTCTCTTCGGTCGGTGCTAGATCTGAATCTTGAAATATAGAATTTTGAAGAGTTGTCCAAAAAAATAGTCCAAAACACTGTAAGATAAATTTTGCTTCAACATAAATTTCCTTGGAAGGTCCACATTACTCTAAAATTCATTTATTACTAACTTAAAATTAAATTACATGTATTGCTGACCTTGGGATTGGTCCATAACTAGGTTTCAGTTAAAAGATGGGAGACCTATTTGATAATCCTGACCTTTTTAGAACTCTCCTCTTAAATGTACAATCATTACAGGCACAAAGGATACTGGATCCTTCATAACATGCTCACCTTTGGGTGAGCTTGGGATTTAACTCTATTTACCAATCCATATGAGAAAAATGACTCTATTTTCATAAAAATTGAAAAGGAGTTCTTGAGCTACATCTCCTCAATTCCTCAGTGATTTCTAAAGCATATCTTTTCCTCTTAGAACATTAGAAACTAGCTTAGGAGCAGAATACTCAAAGAACCTCCCCCATCCCTTCATCTTACAGCTATGAAATAAGATCAGAGAGGGTAAGTACCTTGCCTAAGGTCACACCGTCTCTTTGTAATCACTACGTGCAGCAGTGAGGTCTTCTGAATCCTACTTCAGCGCTAAGTTCAGTTAATGAAATGAGCACAGAGAAAATTTGGGATATATTCTTTTTTTTTTTTTTTTTTTTTTTTTAAAGAGAGAGTGAGAGAGGGGGGAGAGAGAGAGAGAGAGAGAGAGAGAGAGAATTTTTAGTATTTATTTTTTAGTTCTCGGCGGACACAACATCTTTGTTGGTATGTGGTGCTGAGGATCGAACCCGGGCCGCATGCACGCCAGGAGAGCGCGCTACCGCTTGAGCCACATCCCCAGCCCTGGGATATATTCTTAATGGCATTTCTTTTAAAATATGGCCACGCTGATTTTCATCAACAGGTTTATTTGAATCTTACCCAGTCACTTTCCTTGTGACCACATCCGAATGCTTCTGTAAAGTGATTGGAAATAAAGGCAGCTCAGTATTAAGTGGTCTAATAAATAACTGGATGCATCATATGAGCCCACAAAATCAGGGTGATATGGTTACAAGGAACAGAAAATCAAGACCGAAATGAATTTATCAAGGGTTAAGACTGATTTCATGGAATCAAAGCAACACTTGGAAAGCAAGACTCAGAGATCCCAAAGCAAGGGTAGCACTTGAACCTGGAGATCCACACCACAGGGTCAAATCAGTAGCTTCCCCAACTCACAGTGCAGCTTTGGTTTACATGAGGGGGGTTTATCTTGGTAGGATTCAGCTCAAGACCTGAATTCCCAAGAGGATGACTCCTAGTGGCATAACTGGCTACTTGCCTACCTCAGGACCTCAGAACAATCTTCTTTTTTGAGAGAACAGAAGATTAGATGCTTTGAAAGAAGTTCCGCATGCAGGTAGCAGACGAGCTGGGCAGGAAAATCCCCACCAGCACGACCACCTTCCCTTTATAGTGTCTTGCAGACTGTCAGGGATCCAGGGATCCAGTTCAATGTCTTTTTTTTTTTTTTTTTGGTTGGTACCAAGAATTAAACCCAGGGGCCCTTAACCACCGAGGCACATCCCCAGCCCCTTTTTATTTTCCATTTAGAGACAGGGCCTTACAAAGTGGCTGGAGCTGACCTCTCATTTGCGATCCTTCTGCCTCAGCCTGCCAAGCCACTGAGATGACAGGCACGTGCCACCAGGCCCAGCTCAAATGTGTCTCTCAGAGGAGATGACATTAAGAAAGGGGCCACATTCTGCATGTTGCCAGAGTCCTCGGTCACCACCATCTCTCCTCCTTTGTGTCACAGTAAGGAAGGGGCACTTATTATTTGATGGACTTGGACGGACCTACCTCAACTGTTTGCCTCTTGAAGCATGTCTCCTGGAACATTAGAGCCAGGAGATCCACCTCATGGGGGGCTGGAATTGATACTGTGGAATCTGCAAGACTGGAAGCACATTGTGAATACGTTAGTATCATCAATATCCATCAGTATCAACAGAAGTGCATGTGCTAGAGCCAAGTTACTCAAATGTAAGTTAGGCCACTACCCACCTGGGTAACTTTAAGCAAGTTATTGAAAATCTTCATGCCTCCAATTCCTCACTGTAACAATGGAGCCAATAACCGTCTGTTTTCACACGGTGTCATCTAACCATAGCCAACTACAGTCTAAAAATATTAAACAAGATTTCAAAACGAAACAACTTGTCCATTTTCAATTACACACCATTCCAAGTAAGGTCATGAATCCCCCGTTGTCCCCGCTCTGTCCTGCCTGGATGTGCATCGTCCCTCTGGCCAGTGGAACCACTCTGTACATACTACCTGCCCACTTGTCACTCAGTAGCTATCTGCATTATTTGGATTGACTGCTGCAGCAGCACAGTGCTGGTGTTCAAGTAACCCTACTTTACTTAAAAATGGCCTCAGAGAACAGGAGTAGCAAGGATCGCAATTTGAATGTGCCAAAGAGAAGCTATAAAGTGTTCCTTTTAAGTGAAAGAGTGAAAGTTTATCCTCAGTGTGTATGCATGGGGGAAATAGAGTATATATAAGGTACAGTAATATTTGTGGCTTCAGGAATTCACTGGGGTCTATTGGAAAATAATCCCTAAGGATAAAAGAGAACAATTATTTGATTGTTTTGGGTACTGAGGATTGAATGAAAGGACTTTTTACTACTGATCTACATCTCCAGCCCTTGTTTTTTGTTTGTTTGTTTGTTTGTTTGTTTTGTTTTTTCAGACAGGGTCTCAATAAGTTGCTGAGGCCGGCCTTGAACTTGTGGTCCTCCTACCTCAGCCTCCTGAGTCTCTGGGTTACAGGCATGTACCATCACATCCAGCAAAAGAGAACAATTATATTCTTTTGAGGAGTAAACAATTTAAGAATGCTTCAGACACCCATGTGATCATAACTTGCTACTTCATCTCCGTGGCAACTTTCAGACAGCATTGACATTTTGGTGGAGATGGGGTACGTTTTCAGGCTTTGGGGCCCCTTTCAGGATAAGGGCATAACATAGGCCATAACATCAGGGTCATGCTTAATAAGCTAACTGCATTCAGAACTTGTGAAAAGTATTTGCTTTTCTCTGTGTCTCCGAAGCTCTTCCTCCAAAATCCCGCCTTTGCGAATTTTACTTTCTTTGTAAATAGGAAATTTACCAGCAAACTCAAGCAACTCAAGAAGGGACTGCATGTCTTTCTTTTTCATCTCTTGAATCTGCATTCACAGAGGCTACCCATTTAACCAGTGAAACACACTGTGGTTATTCACTGCCCACCCCCATCAGTTTGCCCCATTAAAAGGTGACAAATGGTGATTCCTTTCAAGTTTCAAAGAGGCCAGTTGAATCTGGGCCTTCCGTGGCTTTGTTAGGGAAATCAAGTGCCCAGAATTGTTCTTCAGCTTTCCACAGCTGCCCAGAGGTCATGGGAAAGTGGAGATGATGCGATTCATTACCGATTGTGACATCCAGACACAGCGCGCTGACCAGTGGCACTGCTGTGCTGTCTCTGGGAAGCAATCGGTTTGCACATAAATGCAGTGGAGACTCTGAGTGGCCAGAGTTACAGCTGTACCCACCTGGCATGAAGTCAGTGGAAGGGAGGGACGGGGATTCTCCACTCCTTTCTGTGTCTGCCTCTGGGAAGACGCCGAGCCTTCACTCCTGCTTTCATGCATTTTCAGGCATTAGCAATAAAGGCTAGAAGCAATTAAAATGGCCTGCCCCTAAAGCAGGTGTACACAATGGCCCTGGGAGTGTCTGCGTACATCCTGTAGATTGTTAGACTTGGGTTATTTTCTGCCCAATGAATTTCACTACACAGTGGATACCCTTATTCTCTTAGAATCAAAGAATCTCCCTCCCTCCTTCCTTCCTTCCTTTCTTCTTCCCTCCCCTCTCCCCCACCTCATGGGGGGATTTCTCTCTTTCCAGTACCAGGGATTGAACCACTGAGCCCCATCCCCAGCCCTTTTTATATTTTATTGAGAGACAGGGTCTCACTGAGTTGCTCAGAGCTTTGCTAATTTGCTGAGCCTGTTCCTCAAACCTGCAATCCCCCTGCCTTAGCCCCCGAGCCACTGTGATAACAGGCGTGCACCCCTGCACCCAGTGAGAGGCTACTTTCTGTTTATTTATTTTTTCCGAGGTGGAGTCTCACTCTGTTGCCCATGGATTTGTGATCCTCCTGCCCCAGCCTCCTGAGTAGCTGGGATTACAGAATCACACTCGGCTTCCACGTTTTCCACAGGACTCCCAGGTGATGTGCAGGTACATTAAGGTACTGTTAAAGATATATTCAGGGCCCTGTGTGCGGCAAGCGTCTAGGTGGGCACTTGAGGGCACAGGGCAACCAAGCCTTCTGAACTCTGAGTCTCTTTCCTTGGTTTCCCCACCCCCAGCAGCCCAGGGAGCACTGTGTGACCAGGACACTCAGCCTGCACTTGCACTGTGACAAGGACTTGGGACAAAGTAGGCGGAGCTCTGCAGACCACAGGCCACAGCCCCAGGAAGTGTGGATCACAGCCCCTTCAGTGCAGAGCCTTAGGTGGCCCTGAGCAAAGAGCAAGCATCTTTGTTAGACGGCTCACCCACAGCCTTTGCATAGGGAAGGCAGAAACAGGGCAGTGATCCAAGGGCTCTGGACAGCAGAGGCACTTCTCTGATGACTTTTCTGTTTTTGCCTTTGCACTTTTAACACTTTCAGAATCTAATGAAAAAAGCAGTGGTGTCCCTGTTTCCAAACATAGAGGGAGGCTGCATAAATTTGCATATTATTTAGGAGAGTACTGACCTCCTCAGGCTGAATCAAGAACCACCCAGGGGAACTGCAAGTTGGTGCAACCACTCTGGAAAGCAGTATGGAGATTCTTCAGAAAACTGGGAATGGAACCACCATTTGACCCAGTTAGCCCACTCCTCAGTCTATACCCAAAGGACTTAAAAATCATCATACTATAGTGACACAGCCACATGAAGGTTTATAGCAGCTCAATTCACAATAGCTAGGCTATGGAATCAACCTAGGTGCCCTTCAATAGCCTTCAACAGATGAATGGATAAAGAAAATGTGGTTCATATACATGGAATATTACTCAGTCATAAAAACAATGAAATTTCAGCATTTACCGGTAAATGGATGGAACTGGAAACTATCATGCTAAGTGAAATAAGTCAATCCCCCAAAACCAAAAGTCGAAAGTTTTCTCTAACATGAGGATGCTTATTCACAGTAAGGGAGGGGGAGAAATTGAGGCGCTTTGGATGAGACAGAGGGGAGAGAAGGGAGAGGAGGGTATATCGGGCTGAAAAGGACTTTGGAATGAATCGGACATTATTACCCTATGTACATACATGATCACACGACCTGAGTAACTCTACATCATGTACAACCAGAAGGATGAGACGTTATACTCCATTTATGTATGATGTGTCAAAATGCATTCTACTGTCATGTAGAGCTAATTAGAACAAATTAAAAAACTGAAATAAAAAATGAATCACCCAGGAGGGGCTGGGGTTGTGGCTCAGTGGCAGAGCTCTTTCCTAGCATGTGTGAGGCACTGGGTTCCATCCTCAGCACCACATAATAAATAAATAAATAAATAAATAAATAAATAAATAAATAAATAAATAATGGGTCAATCTACAACTAAAAATATTTTTGAAAAAAGAAGCACCCGGGTTCACATTTGCCAGGTTAAGAATCCCCTACTTGCAGAAACACTAGATAAACTCATAATAGTGACGTTCCTTATAACACATTGAAAGCTTTTACTCCATGCCAGAAATTATGCTGAGCAATCTGCTGACCTTATATCAATTAATCCTTTCAATAGTACTGCCTGGCCTGGCATGGTGCACACCTGTCATCCCAGCGTCTCGGAGGCTGAGGCAGGAGGATCACAAGTTCAAGGCGAGCCTCAGCAACTTAGTGAGGCCCTGAGCAACTCAGTGAGACTCTTGTCTCTAAATAAAATATAAAAAGGGCTGGGGATGGGGCTCAGTGGTTAAGCACCCCCTGGGTTCAATTCCCAGTGCCAAAAAAAATATTAATAAAAAAGTACTGCCTGGCTGGACTTTATTGTTACCGTGTTATAGATGAAGAAACTGAATAATGGAGTATTAATTGCCCAAGGTCATACACCAGTTAAGAGGCAGAGTGGAAATCAAGTGCCAACCTGACTGCAGAAAGCATACATGTTAATCCCCATGCAACTGTCTTTCCGGGATCAAATACTAACATGAATAGTAAGGCAACAGCAAAGGACTTAAAATCAGCATACTACAGTGACACGGCCACATAAATGTTCACAGCAGCTCAATTCACAATAGAAAAGTTATGGAACCAGGCTACATGCCCTTCAACAGATGAACGGATTTAAAAAAAATGTGGTACATATACACAATGGAATATTACTCAGCCACAAATGAGATTATGGCATTTGCCGATAAATGGATGGAACTGGAGGCTATCATGCTAATTGAAAGAAGCTAATCCTGACACCAAAGGCCAAATGTTCTCTCTGATATGCAGATGCTAACTCACAATAAGGAGGGGAAGGAAGAATACAAGTTTATTGAATTAGACAAAGGGAAAGGAAGGGAAGGGAGAGGGGATGGGAATAGGAAAGAGAGAAGAATGAACCGGACATCACTTTCCTATGTTCATGGATGAACACCCGACCAGTGAAACTGCACATCATGTCCAACCACAAGAATGGGACGTTACACTCCATGTATGTGTGATAGGTCAGAATATACTCTACTGTCATGTATAGCTAAAAAAGAACAAATAAAAAACAAAACAAAAAATAGTAACAACAGGACTGGAGGTGTAACTCAGTGGTAGGGAAAGCACTTGTCTAGCACATGCAAGGTCCTGCCTGGGTTCTAATTCCCAACACCACAAAACATAAAAATGAAAAATATGGCAACAAATGTACCTCATGTCCCTGAATTATATATTTTAAAATGGAGAACGTGATCAATTTTACCGCATTATATGTGAGGCTACTACCTCCCCCAGAAAATGAGGTTTGGAAATATTTCCATGCCCCCCTAAAAAGTAATGAAGTAACCAAACCAAAACGTAGGTGATTCTGCCACTGGTTCACCAGACTAGACACCCCGGCTGAGTACTGCTCCAGCCACAGACCTCAGACAAGTCCATGTATGTATCACTTTCAGGACACTTTAGCAGTTACCCTCAAACATGACACAGATTTGATATATTCATGCAGGCCTTGCAAGCTATGGATCTTTCTAGAAAGTATCATTGTCCCTTATTCTGCCCTTAAGAACCAATATGAAAAATTCCTGCCAAACTGCAGCCTTTAAGGAGGATCTTATTCCCAGTGGGCGGGATTGAGGAGCACAGATTCTGACTGGTTCAAATCTTGCACTGACTCCTTGCTGGTTCTGCAGCCCAGGGCAAATTTTAACCTTTATGACTCTGTTTTCCCGACTGTAAAATGGAGATAACAGTGAGAAAAACTTCCAGGGTGATTGTGGGGATTAAATGAGATGATAATGATGAAGGACAGATGAGACTGGACACCTGAGGGACTTTCAGGAAGCAGGTTTAAACTGCAGTGGTCCAGAGGGGCTCATGCCTAAAAATCTCTGGACCCTGAGATTTATACTCAGTAGTGTGGTTACATGACAGTGGGTGGGTACATAGCGATTACTCTTTGTCCCACATTCTTAATTATTAGGCTAAACAGAGGTTTCACAAGGTTGAGGGCTTTGTTTCATTTTGTTTGTATCAGGGATTGAACCCAGGGCACTTAACCACTGAGCGACATCCCAGCCCCTTGTTATACAAGGAGAGCTTTCTGCAAAAATCCTGCTGACATTCTTTGTAAACATCAGTTGACAAGAAGCTTAATTATGGTGGGGGGCAGGGTGTCCTTGGAGAAGCTTAATCATGGTAAAGGTCTTCTGGGGGCTATTTCAATACAAATAAAACTTTTGAAGAATGCCTGGTCTAAGGGTGAGTGTTTAACACATACTAGTCTTGGAGGCTGGGTGTAGCTCCATGGTAGAGCGCTTGCCTAGCATTTGATACTAGCCTTGGTGATGAAAGTGATGATGATATTTGTAAACAAAAATAATCCAAACAGTTCTAGCACCATAGGAAAGTACAAATAACCGGGGTGGAAGCCAACGTCATGGATCAGCTGTGCCTTTTATTCAGCAGTGGAGTCAGGCATTGGGTGGCTCTCTTTCTGGGTAGAAAATAGCCCTGATTACAGGGGTGGTATGGGTTTATGTAGGTTGCACCCTGGGAAGTGACCTAACCATTAAAGGCTTTAACAGAACATATCAGTTTGGGCATTCAGGAAACAGGTAGTGAGGCTTGGGAATTTGTTTTTACTGGGCAGTGTTTTTTAGAGGACAAGAATGAAAACCGGATCTGCTTGGTCCGTTGTGCTGTCACTGAGAAGGACAAATTGGGAAGGGATCCATGCTCGCCCTTTTCTAGGGATTGTCTTGTTACTGGGTGAGGTTTGCTTCCTTCCCAGGGATGATCTTGTCCCTGGGAAAGGATCAGTGTTATCAATGTTTCACTTGCTTCCTCCCTCCCTCTTCCCAGGCCACTGTTTTGGGGATTGTCATTTCCATATCCTTCAATATTGTCACTCAGAAGTCTGCTGAATCATTTTTTTTTTTAGAGACAGAGAAAGAGAGATAATTTTTTTTTTTTTTTTTTTTTTAGTTTTCGGTGGACACACAACATCTTTATTTTACTTTTTTTATGTGGTGCTGAGGATGGAACCCAGTGCCCCGCGCATGCCAGGCAAGCGTGCTACCACTTGAGCCACATCCCCAGCCCATCTGCTGAATCATTTTGATATGGCATCTCATGATCTCCTGCCCTTGGTAACCTCTCCCTGTAGCCTTCACCTCTGTCAATCTTTGATATTGACAAAATAAGCCCCCTTTTCCGTTCTTTGAGGTAAAATTAAATATGCGTTAATGCACACATCTAAAGTGAATGATTTGATGAGCCTCGATGCTGCCTGTACACACCAGG
Source organism: Urocitellus parryii (assembly GCF_045843805.1). NCBI lineage: Eukaryota > Metazoa > Chordata > Mammalia > Rodentia > Sciuridae > Urocitellus > Urocitellus parryii. The sequence continues at coordinate 161,100,599 of NC_135533.1, forward strand.
TAACTATTCCTGCCGCAACCCGGCTGGGCACAGAAACACAAGCCGCTCAAGCAGGAACAAAGCTTTATTTTTAAAAAAGCCGCCAGTCCCCGTGTGCGCCCTGCTAACAAGCCGGTCGACACACGTGTGTGTCTCCACCGGAACCGGGGGCCCCGGACCTCCCCCGGAAATTCCCTCCTACTATCCTTCCCCAACCAATGGGAACTCTCCGGGAGTCCCGTAACACGAGTCCTGTAACAGGCCGAGGTGAACAGCAGGAGTCCAATTTCCATATGAATGTAAAGCTTAACATAATCATATCATCTCAATGGCTAGCTGGCAGTCACCTAAACCAAAGGTGCCATGTATCATAATACTTTTGCTGTGGCTCCTAGCATATTCCCATAATCATGATAATGAAAATATCCATCACTCCCCCCAAATAGTTTCCTGGCATCCCTTTTTCATCCCTGCCTCTCCCTCTCCACCCACCAGGAAACCACTGCTCTGCTCTCTGACGGAACTATCTTGAGTGTATTAAAGCACATGAAGTTTCTTCTGATTTTTATATTGGAACATACGGTTTTGCCTCCTCCCTATTACATATTTAGCTTCTCCTCAAGTGGGAGGACTTTTAGAGAGGTCAGTGTTCAGCAACCTCACCTTTCAAGACGCACAAACATGCCAGCCTCTCCTGGCTCTGAATCCCTAGGAGCCACCCTGAAAAATCTGGCAGATTCTACCGTGGGTACGTGTGTCACCTGGCATGTTGCCAGTAGACCCCTAAATACCTAGTGTGGTTTTTTTTCTGTGTGTGTGGATTTTGTTGGATCATTATCATTACATATAATAATGGAATTCGTGCATATGAATGCATGCACATAATTTAATCAGTTTCATTCTCCAGTACCTCCCACTTTCCCTCCCCTCCTCCCTCCTCCTGATCCCCTTCCTCTACTGGACTTCTTTTTATTATTCTCATTATCATCACCATCATCATCATCAGGAACTGAGGAACATCATGCCCAGTTAAATAAGCCAGACTCAGAAAGTCAAGGGTGGAGCCAGATGCAGAGGTGCCCACCTGTAATCCCAGCAGCCCTGGAGGCTGAGGCAGGAGGATCATGAGTTCAAAATCAGACTTAAGAAAACATTTCAGACTGTTAGGTGTCTATCTTCTCTAGAAAAACATCTGGGAGCCTCATCCAGCAGGGCTTATGGCAAATAGGGTCAAAAAGTTCCACCTGTCTTAAAGCAAACAGGCCTGAAACCTGAGTCTGGTTGTCAAAAGAACATGCACCACACCAGACCAGACCTTGAAACCTGATATTGGTCTTATTTGGCTGAGATGAGATGTGCAGACATCCCAGGTGAGTACCAAAAAAAATTGAGTTTATTGTAATAAAGTCAATGGTGCACCTAAAATGTACCCAGTTCCGTATTAGGCACTTTAAATAATTATCTCATTTAATCCTTGCCTGATCCCAAAATTGTCTTTTATCATCTCTGTTTGACAGATGAGGCCGAGGAGGGCTAGAAAGTATAGCAAATCACCACAGAAGCAGGAAGTGGCCATTGTCACTTAGTACACAGGCTGCAGATCCAGGCCATCAGGGTTCAAGTCCCTGCGCTGCCTCTAGGTGGACGGCCTGGGATGCTTCATTTGATCTCATGGCTTTATTTGCAAAAAGGATCTGAGTATGGTTCCTCCTTCAGAGTTGTCCTGAAGGTGTTAAGAGCCAACTCCTAATAGCATATAACAGCTCCTACCCTAGAGTAGGAGATCAAGAGGTGTCAGCTAAAGTTTTTGAAAACCTGATCTGCTTGACCCAAAGTCCACTATCCACTGCCTTAGCTGTTGTAGAACATTCTAGACTTGTTCCTCAAAGGATGGACTGCATATGTATTAGGTAGGTTTTCTGGAAGCCTAGCCCAAGGTGGAACTCTCCAGGAAACACACGTACAGCAATATTATCATACGAGCTATGGAAGCATTGTGGGTGGTTGGAAAGTCAAAATACAACATATAATCTTTCCATATGCAGCACAGCCCTCTCTGGAGAAATCTTTAAGAAAGAGAGGGAAGCAGGATGGAGTGAGGATATGGTTTCAGGAGATCTCCCCCACCCCGCTCTGCTAAACAGTGCGGAAGCACAAACTGCACTTGGAATTTGACTCATCTGTGGCAAGGGGCTGAGCTTCCATGGATCCCAGTTGTGAGAATGAGCTGGAAGCCAGGGGCAAGGCATAAACAATAGCTCAAGGTGGGTCCTTCAGAGACTTCAACAGCAAAGCAGGAGAGCCAATACCCTGGACCAAATCCGGGGCTTTGCACAGGCTAGGTAAGCACTGTCCCACTGAGCTACATCCCTAGTCCTTTTTATTTTGAGACAGAGTCTAGCTAAGTTGCCCAGGCTGGCCTCAGATTTGCAAAGAAAAAAAATATTTTTAAAAGACTGGGGGCTAGCTCAGGGGTGAAACACTTGCCTCACATAGAATTCCATCCCCAGCACTAAGGAAACAAAATGGGATTACAAGAAGCAGATGCTGAACTTTAGCAGGGACCCATGGCTGAACTTTTTAAAGAGTTATCCAGAGCTGGAAAGCTTCCAGCGACTCACTGGGCCATGTGAGTGGGACATGCCATGTGCCAGCAAAGCACATGCCCTCCAAGACCTGGCTCTGACCTGCCTTTGGAGGTGGATGAGTTTTGCACATATTCATGCTCCTTTTATGGGAGGCATGGTTCCCTCTGACACTGGGCCAACTGCAAGCTGCAAAGTGCCTTAGAAAGAAAGATCCAATTTAGAATTCCGATCACTGGAATTTTTACGGACACAGCAGGTGGCCAATATTTTTGGATCGTAATGTTTGTGAAAGTCTGGCTTAGGGATTTAGAATGATTGGACTAAAAGAGGTGGATTCATAAGCCATTAATTCTTGCCAGGCCTTCACACTTCAATAAGAATTTAGTGGAAAGATTATATGTTGTATTTTGACTTTCCAACCACCCACAATGCTACCATAGCTCGTTTGATAATATTGCTGTATGTGTGTTTCCTGGACGTACATGTATGAAAGAGATGAAAAATGCTCATCAGTTTACATTTTCTGAAGCCTTTTCTGGAGAGTATATTTGCCCAGAGCCTTTAGGTTTAATGGGGCCACTTAACCATTCCCAGCCAACAATGTGTGAGTAGCGGTAACAGCAAACTTTGCAGGCTGAAGCATTTGAGAATGGGTATGCTAGGCCACCCTCTGCTTTGTCACTGCTGTGCTGACCTGCCGCCATCTGTTGCCACTGTAGTGGCTCCAGTTGAAGAGAATCAGGCCCTTTACTTTGCTGGACAGAGAGAACCTCCTCTGACCTGCCCTTGATTTGCATGAATGAATAATTTGGTTTGCTAAGCCACTGAGAGTAGAATCTTGCAGTTCCTCATGCCAGCTACTTTGTTAGCCGCCAGGACCATGGAAGATGGTTGACTAAAATATCAAGACAGAGGAGTGTATTGGGAGTCACAAGATGCAGATACAGTCTTGAGCCCAGCACTTACAAGGTGCATAACATTAGGAAAATAATCATCAACTATCTTAAGGCTTAAGTCCAATTAGATTGAGCCATTGATCTCTAAGATCCCTTCTTCTCAACTCAACATTTCATAATCCTTTGAACACCTGTACTCTGTTTTCTCTTTTTAGTCCAAAGCTCTAACATACTATTGTTGGAAATGATTAACTCAGGTGAATGTAAGTGTATGTACCATGCAAGTCCTACATAGAGTCTCTTCAATCCTATTCAGATATTCTCACAAATCAGAAAAATATAGTGGTGTGTGTGTGTGGGGGGGGGGGGGGTGTGTGGGAGTTTAGAAAGTTCTGAAGGTACACAGCTCTCTTTACAAGGCTACACTTCACCTGTGCCTGACCTTTTCATTGGCCTGATTCATATTCAGGCCAATGGGGTTGTGGCTCAAGCTGTAGAGCACTTGCCTAGCAGGTGTGAGGCACTGGGTTTGATCCTCAGCACCACATAAAAATAAAATAATGACATTGTAACTACCTAAAAAACTAAAAAATAAATGTTAAAAAATTTTAAAAGAGAATCATTAGCACAGCCACATCAAAAAGTTTATAGCAGCTCAATTCACAATAGCTGAGCTTCAGCTATTGTGCCCTTCAACAGATGAATGGATAAACTGTGATATATATATATACACAATGGAGTATTACTCAGCCATAAAGGAGAATGAAATTATGGCATTTGCCAGTAAATGGATGCTAAGTAGAATAAGCCATTTCCCCAAAACCAAAGGTCAAATGTTTTCACTGATATGTGGATTCTAACCCTTGATAAGGGGAGGAGAGGGGAATACGAGAAGTTCATTGGATTAGACAAAGAGGGATGAAGGGAAGGGAGGGGGATGGGAATAGGAAAGACAGTGGAGTGAACGGGACAGAACTTTCCTGTGTTCATATATGAACACACGACCAGGGAAACTCCACATCATGTCCAACCACAAGAATGGGAAGTTAGACTCCATGATGATCTGACATATGTATGATATGTCCAAGTACACTCTACTGTCACGTAAATTTAAAAAGAACAAATAAGAAAAGGAGTTAGAAGAAGAAGGAGGAGGAAGAGAAAACTGTTGTTCCATTGAGGAAATCAACCTAGGAAAATCAGTCCTATGAAACTATTTTGTCTTTTTGTGTGTTTTGAGACAGGATCTCACTAAATTGCCCAGGCTGACCTTGAACTTGAATTTCTCCTGCCTCAGGCTCCTTGTTGCTGGGATTACTGGTGTGCACCCCTGTGCCAGAAAAACTGAGCTGCTTTTGCTACCACAGAATGGATGAGCTTCCATCTGGATTCAACCACAATCTGACCTTTGGCTTGAATACTGAAGAGCAAGGTGGATTACTGCCAAGAAACTTATTCTTTTTCCAGTGTTGGGAGTTGTAGTGATTCCTTTGAGCTGCAGGTTGCTTTGTCTCTTGACTTTGAATTGTAGATTTTATGCTGCACAAACTCTCAGCATTGAAAGTCAAAAAATTGGTTTATGATGTTGAGCTCTGAATATTGATCTGAGGGACAAGTTCAAAAGACTGAATTGGTAAAAAAAAAAAAAGAAAAAGAAAAAAGAAAGAGAGAAAGAAATGGGGTAAAAGGGCATATAAGAGCAAGTATGTTGATTTAGATGGTGTGTGTTTTGTTCAGGAAGTGAATATGTCCATCTTTTTAGAAACAGAATGTATTTGTGTAATTGGTTGATTTTTTTTTGAGAGAGAGAGAGAGAGGATTTTTAAATATTTATCTTTTAGTTTTCGGTGGACACAACATCTTTATTTTATTTTTTTGTGGTGCTGAGGATAGAACCTAGCACCCCGTGCATGCCAGGTGAGCGCACTACCACTTGAGCCACATCCCCAGCCCCGGTTGGTTGGTTTTGGTACTGGGAATTGACCATGATGGTGCTATATCACTGAGCTACATCCCTAGTCTTTTTTTTTTTTTTTTTTTTTTTGAGACAGCATTTTGCTAAGTTGCTGAGGTTGGTCTCGAGCTTGCGGTCCTCCTGCCTCAGCCTCCTAAGTTGCTGGGATTCCAGGCATGATCCGCCACACCTGGCTAGAATGGGTCTTCTTTCTCACTGCCTGTCTATCCATGGTTTGTCTTCCCTGGGGCTCTTCCAACCATAGCTGCCTCCACTCCTGTGGCTCCTAGGTTAACGGTGTCTTAGCCACCTTTTCAGAGGGAAAGCCAATTTGTGACAACCTTCTCTGGCTTTTCATAACAGGAGCCCTAGAGAACTGACAAATAGAAAAAAAAAATTATTCCATCTACAAGGAAGTGCAAAGGCAAATGCTCTTCTGCTACAGGGCACAGAGAAAATAGACTTTTTTCATTCTTTCATAGTGAGTGAGATGTCTAGGAGGATGAACTTTAAAGTAGGAGATAGCATAAACAATTGGTGAAATGTGAGGGGATTTTTATTATTTCCCTCGGTCCTTTGTTTATGTATCTCAGAATTGGATTGAGCTAAATCCCCAGGCCCTACCTGCCTTTTCTTTTTGAGAAAGGTCCTCACTAAGTTGCTGAGGCTGGCCTCTAACTCTAAATCCTCTTGCCTCAGCCTCCCAATGCCGCACTCCGGCTGCAGCAAAATAACCGGGGGGTGACAAGCAACTTGTGTAGATTGATACAGCAGGAGTGGGAGCCGTTTATTGTAGGACAGGAGGGGTATTTATACATTCCACACAGCTTATCTAATTAACATAAACTAGATACAGCAGTCAACCAATAAGGAATCTCCACACTTAATGGCTCACTGGCGTTCCTTCAGAAACCACTCCCTCTGGCAAAATGCCAGGCACCATCCTGACTTGTTTACAGACCCTAACATCCCAAGTAGCTGGAACCCTGGGCATGTACCACCACACCCTGCTGAAATTATTTTTCTGCTCAACTGTTCTCTAATCCTGTTGTCCCCTACTGTGAGTTTACTGTCTTCCTTTCACCTCTGGGAACATCTTACTTTCTCTCTTTTAAAAACACATTGTTTCCATTCAGCCTCCTTTTCCAGTCTAAACATATTTCAAGGTTTTTTGTTGTTCTGTTTTGTTCTACTTTTTTCTACCATTTTTTAAAATCAGAACCCAATCCAGTCCTTACTTGCTTTTACCCCACTGGAAGAGAGTGTAGAATAACAAAACATTTTTATTAATTTACTAGAAATTTAAACATATCTGTTTCCTGTAAGGGTGCCATTCCTCTTGTGTCTCTGTAGTGTAAAGAAGGTAGAATTCCATGATACATACTCACCATTAGAATATTGCTAAATTCCCTTGATGGCAGATGAAACAGAGCACTGAGAGGTGGGATCTCTTCCTTTTGAATCCAAGTGGGCTCTGTGACTGCCTTGGCCAGAAAACATTGGTGGAAGTTTGGTTGTGCCAGTCTGAGGGTTGGGCTGCCAGGACCTGGCAGATCCCTCTCCTCTGTCTTGGAGCCCTGAATTTTCACGAAAAAAAAAAAAAGTCCAACTACACTTGACGTCTCTGGAGAAGCCACACATAGCTGTCCCAGCTAGTCCCACTCACTAGGCCCAGCTGAGCCCAGCTGACTAGCAAGCCTCCTGGCCATGACTGAAGCCACCACTCTGCTCCAGATGTACCCATCTGTCTGCAGAATATCACCAAGTAAGCTCCATGATGCCAGAGGGAGCAGAAGAATCACTGCCAGGCCATACCCGGATTCCTGACCCATATAACTCTGGAATATAATAAAATGGTTGTTTGGGAGTAATGTGTTACACAGAAGGTAGTAAGTAGTACTTCACTAAGACCCTCAGACTGTTCCTGGACTGCTGGGGTTAGAGGGCCTCTCAGAGGAAACATCATTCTTCCCTTAGACCAACTTGGGGCCCAAGAAGCAGCTGACTGGATTTCATCCGGGTCACTTGAGCCAAATGATTACATCCTGCTTTAGCCTGAAACCACAGGAGGTGGTTTAAACCTTGATCCACCAATTCAATGTGTAAGACATTTATTTTTTTTTTTCAAACAACTTCTGCTTTAAGTTTTCATTCTACTTACATGTGTCTTCAGGGACTCCTCCCCTTTCCCTGGGATCAGCAAACATCAACCTGGGGGCTGCCTGGTGTTTGTGTGTCCTCCAAGCTGAGAATGTTGTTATAAAAAAAACAAACAAAAATGTGTTTAAAAGTTATTTTAAAAAGAGAGAACAAAGAATGTGCCACAGAGACAATACATGGTCCCAGAATCTAAAATATTTGCTATCTGACCCCTGACAGAAGCAGTTTGCTAAGTCTTGATAATATCTTGGATATTGAGAATGATACGTGGAAAAGACCCTGGATTCTGTTATGTTATGCTCCTTTGAAGCTACTGTTTTTTAACTTTGCTGAACTCAAACTGCAGACATTTTCTTCCTTGCTATGGGAAGCAGTTGAAATACTCCTTCAGTTCTTTCTGCCTTACCTGGGTTTCTGAGAAACTGCCCTGCCGGGTTTCTGTTCTCACTATTAAAAGGCTCAGGGGTCACTCCAGTTGAACTGGGCTCACTGGGCTGCACAAAATAACCACACAAGAAACACAAATACCTTTTTCTGTGGGGTCACTGTGACAGCCCCTCTGACCTTAAGGGTCCACAGGAAGAGAGAGAGCGAGAGCATGCGCTGACCCCTTTTATTGAGGGAAACTATTCAAATGAGGCCAGGGGTCAGGTTTCAGGGGGCTGAGTCTATCTTCAGGATGTCCACTGCCAGCAGGTTGACTGACACCTGGGTAGGCCACACCCAAGGGCCCAGTAAGAGAAGGGGACACACACAAGGCACTTCCATGGAAGATTCTATCCTAAACAGGGCAAGGGGTTATATTACAAAGGAACAGGTGAGCGTAGCTTCACCCATGGAGCTGTAGCAAGACACACCCATGCACCAGACACCGACCCTCGAACCCAAGAAGGGTGGGGAAAGCTCTGCCACATTTCTGTGACTGAGTGCCTCAGCACCCAGCCGGGGAGAGTGACTCAGTCAAGGGCATGGTTGGTCTCCCACACTGCCCCGTGCATGACTTGAGGAATAGCCACTGACTGGGACAGGGACTACACACAACCTGTGGGACTCACTCCCTCTACTTTCCACTCACTCTCTTTTGTTGGGCAGGCCCAAAATGGCTATAGGGAACCTCACGGAGGCTTCTGGTGGGCTATGTTTTTAGCATGTAGCCAAGGTCATGAACACCTTGATTCAGTGTATGCACTCAAGGTCATAAACATTTGCTCGTGAGCTGAACCTATTGTCGTCACCTCTCGGCAGTTTGCCTTCTTTGCCTGGTCTGCATACTAAAAAGTTCTATGGAAACGGTTAGGGGGCTGACAAGGGACACAGCCACCTCTGAATAAAAAATGCCTACCATCCCAATGGTGCCTCGGCTCCTCTTTCAACTGCTAGAGCCCCAAACCTTGTTTCCCAGGCCTAAGCCACACCATTACCCCCCACACGCACACATACACACACAATATTGCAGCTGCAGTAATCACCCTGAAATTTAGCATCCGTTTTTTTCAATCTAGTTCAACTGCAAGCTTTCCTCTCTGAGTTGCCCCCACAGAGATGAGGGAGGGATAGCCCTCAGGTTAAAAACCATCAGAAAATGAAAAGCCCACCAAGTACCATTCCCATTTTGCAAGTGTCAAATCCACTACAGTATCTGCCTTCTCGTGGCCTTACCCCAGGCTTTCGCATAGTTGTTTTGTTAACTTTGTCCAGAATTTATTGTTGTGATCACAGGAGTGCTGTTCAAATAAGAAGTACTCACTCAAATGATGCCCCCAAACAAGGCCTCCCACTCTTTTTGTAATTCATTTCTCCTCCATCTCTTCAAGGGCCCTTTATAGGGCTGTATTTTGTTCCTCTCTCTTTCTGATGCCAAAAGTGTTCTGCACAGTGTGCGGTCCCTGGATCAGGACTTATGGCCTCAGCTTCGGCTTGTGAGACATGCAGAAGCTCCAGCCCCACTCAAGATCAACTGCAGCAGAAGCTGATCTTTAACAACATCTCAAGGGATTTCTTTGCCCATTGAAGTTTGACAAGCTCAGGAATAAAGGACACGTCATGGGCACTTGGGAAATGTTCATTGAAGGAGTAAATAAATAAATTCTCCAGATCAACATTTACTTCTAAGCAAGTTTTATTTGCATTGAGAAATCATTTTCCTTTCAGGTTTGAATGTTACTAGCTAATTCAAATACATTTTCTGCTAGGGAAAACTCTTCCTAAACTCGTAAGAAATCTAGCCAATATATAAGTCTCAAGAGGCAAGCATAGGTTGAGCTTCCCTGATCTGAAAATAAGAAATCTGAAATGCTTTGAAATCTGAGACTTTTTGAGCATCAATAGGACACTTGAAAAAGTTTTGAATTGGGGGACATTTCAGATTTTCAGATTAGAGATGTTCACCTGGTACAATCTATGCAAATATTCCAAAATCTGAAAAACTTTGAAATCTGAAGTATTTCCCGTTCCAAGCACGTTGGATAAATGATACTCATCTGGACTCTTAACTTCCCTCAAGAAAAAAGGAAAACATGTCCAATGCCAGTCGTTTCGTTTAGAGGGCAACCAGCATCGTATGTGGTTATAATTGAAATGAGAAACTATATAAATCAAATCTACCATTTACTTTTCTAAAAAGCATTTTCCCCAGCCTCTGGGCAATAGATGAAAATCTCCTGCCCCCACCCCATGCATAAATTTATCCAGATGAAAGCATTCTTCTTCTTCATTGGCAAGCAAAGCTGGTGATAATTATGAGCCCTGGAAAAGCAGATCCTGTCATAAAAATATTTCTGATAAATGTTTTTAGTTTAGACAACTACAAGATCAGTATCAAATATAGAGCACAGGAAAAGCTTGACACAAGCCAAACAAATGTGTGTCCTCTTTACTTTTAAAAATAGTCTTTTACTCACTTACAAAATTTTTTTCACTCTTCAACACCAAAAAGTAGCTTGTGATTTTGTGTTGCATTCTTTAAAGAAAAATCATAATTTAGAAGCAAGGAAGTGGAAAGCAATGAGAGTGAGCAAAGAGAGACATCCAGTAGCTAAAGATTACAAAGAAAGCAGGAAAAAATACTTATTAAGAAGAATCTGTAGGAAGCAACAAAAAAAAAACAAATTTATTCACATTCATGGACTCTGATAATTATTTTGCCCAAAGACAAGAAAAATATCACAATTCCCATCCACAATGAGATTAATTAATGTAACATCCTCCCTCTCCCCAAATGATCTGTAACCCACAGTAGGAGACAAAAGTTAAAGTAGTATCTTTTTTCTCCATTCTGGACATATAATGATTTTAAGTAAGTATGATTTGTGAAAATAATGCTTCTAAATAGGAATAGAACAACACATTTTAAAATAAATCCTCTTCTGTAATTCCAGTGGCTCAGGAGGTTGAGGCAGTGGGTTCACAAGTTAAAAGCCAGCCTCAGCAAAAGTGAGGGGCTAAGCAACTCAGTGAGACCCTATCTCTAAATAAAATACAAAATAGGACTGGGGATGGGGCTCAGTGGCTGAGTGCCCCTGAGTTCAATCCCTGGTATCCCCCCCAAAAAATCTCTTTATTTTGATTTATTTTAATTTTTTTTTGTACCAGAGATTGAACCCAGAAGCATGTAACTACTAAATCACATCCCCAGCTGTTTTTTTTATTTTATTTAGACACAGGGTCTCACTGAGTTGCTTAGGGCCTTGCTAAGTTGCTGAAGCTGGCTTCGAACTTGCCTGGCTTCAAACTTTGAACAGACTCCTGATCTGCTGGGATTACAGGAGTATGTCACCACACCCAGCTAAACCCTCTTCAAAATGAAAAATGCTATTCCATTTGAATGTCAAAGTAAATTCTTAATAAATGGAGTAGCTAAACATATTTATAATTTGATGACAATTGGCAGCTGTGAATTCTCAGTCACAATCAGGAAAAGAAGATGCAATGTAATTACTATAGAAATGAAGAAATAGCTGTCAACATTCAGACACTTTTCAGTTTTTAATCCAAGTGGACATTAAGATTAGTCTTCCAGCAGCTCAGGAGGCTAAGGCAGGAGGATCTCAAGTTCAAAGCCAGCCTCAGCAACTTAGTGAGGCCCTAAGCAACTCAGTGAGAACCTGTCTCTAAATAAAATATTAAAAGGGCTGGGGATGGGGCTCAGTGGTTAAGCACCCCTGAGTTCAATCCCCGGTACCCCCCCAAAAAAATTAGTCAAGAACATAACTTAACCTTATTTGGTGAAACTTCAGCCATAACCCACTGAATCTAGGGCACTGAATCCCTTCCCTTTGGCTTTCCAGTGGGATCATTGCTAATTGAGACTGTGGATCCACTTTTATGGACCCTGCATCACTGAATGGTCCATAAGTTCTAGGACCATATCCTGGCTCTGCCATATACCAACAATGTGACCATCTGCATTTTATTAATTTTTTTTTCACCAGGGATTGAAACTTTGGTGCTTAAACACTGAGCCACATCCCAGCCCTTTTCATTTTTTATTTTGCAGTTGTTGAGGCTGGTCTTGAACTTGAAATATCCTGTCTCCGCCTCCAGACATGCTGGGATAACAGGCGTGTGCCACCAAACCCGGTCTTATACTAACTTTTAAACCTTTCTTTGTCTTGAGAATGAGGTGTTACAATTTTCCTTATCTCATGAAAGAATTAATCAGACAATTCATGGGATGTCCTTTATAAAGTATTAACACAGAGGTTAAATAGCTCTTCCGCTTTCCATAATAGCATTTCTCAGGACATTAAACCTTCTGGGTGGGTAGTAAGAGGTATAAGGTAGGAAGAATTGCATGCTAGGTGCTGGCCATGATTCTAAATTGGTTAATGTCTAGAGTGGCATTTTCCAACAGTCTCTCTGTGATGATTGATCTGTGCTTATCTGTCCTACTCATGTTTGTAGCCATTAGTGCCACTCTTTAGAGATCACTTGAAGTGTGACTAATGCCACTGAGGCGCTCCGTTTGAAATTCCATTGATTTTAATGAATTTCAATGTAAATGTAACTAGCCATATATGGCTCATGGTTACCTTACTGGAGAATGTAAACCTAATGCCTGTGTTATATGCTGCAGTGCCTTGAGGGAGCAGACAGGTCCCTTAAATAAGTGAAGGGAGCCCTGTGCAGTGGTGCACACCTATAATCCCAGCAACTCAGCAGGCTGAGGCAGGAGGATTGCAAGTTCAAAGCTAGCTTCCCCAAATTAGCAAGGCCCTAAGCAACTTAACAAGACCTGACACAAAATAAAAAATAAAAAGGACTGGGGATATTGGCTCAGTGGTAAAGCACCGCTGCATTAAATCAGCATTATGAAAAAAATAAAAATAAGTAAATAAGTTGAATTGAGATAACAGGGCAGGTGGGACATGTGGCCACTACAGACACAAGCCTGGTCTGAAGGATTCAGCCCCCACTGTAGGTACGTATATATTTCAACCTCTCCAGTGTTGCAGGGGAAACCAGAAATGTACATTTTCATGAAAAATCTCTATTCTTTAAAGCATCAACTAACTAAAAAAAAAAGTGTATAACAGTGTGCAGGCCAAACAGAATATGTTTACTTACTGAACAAAGACCACAGAACATCAGTATGCAATCTTCAGTTTTGAACCTAGCCCTGAAATCATGGAAGAGTCTTCAGAATGGATTGTCCAAAGGAAATTCAGGGAGCTTCAGTCTTGAGTGTTAGGCTGATTTGCAGGACGTGGGACTTCTTGAGAATCCTATTAATGAGGGCCTCATTGCCTGTAGCCATCTCAGTCCTGGGATGGTTCATGAGCTAAATGACACCAGTCTGGGAAGGAAGACAGTAGTGCTTCCTGGCCCAGCTCTGAGCGTCCATTGGTATAAGCATCTTGCTCAAAGAGAAGAGTGATGGGGACAGTGACCATGTCAGTGCTCCAGGATCTCCTTCCTTGGATCACTCAAAGGTAACTCCCAACGGATGAAAAACTAAACAAGATTCTGTTTTGAACATGAAGCTCTCTGGAAGCCATGAAACTACCAGAGTTCCCCCTGCTTGTGTTTTGCATGTTTGTTAAGCAACATCCGAGTCACCACTGCCATCTTCTTGTCCACCACGTGGGTGAGGACTCTCAGGGAGTCAGCCTTTAGCCTGGACCTGGGTGGGAACTGGATGCAAAGCCCATTGAGCTCCAGAGTCAGGAGCATTACCTTTGCCCTCAAACAAGCCTGAAATTCAGATTGCCCACAAACCACCTGTGTGGCCTCAAGCAACTAAATTCCTTACTTCTTAGTACCTCCTCTACAAAATGGATAAGGTGAAAAGAATGTCCCTGAAAACTTCATGAGACCATTAATAAGAAAATGATGCTGGCTGGGCAGAGTGGCCACACCTATAATCCCAGCTACTTGGGAGGGTGAGGCAGGAGAATTGCAAGATCAAGGCCAGCCTCAGCAACTTAACAAGACCCTGTCTCAAAATAAAAATAACAAAAAATAGCTGAGGATGTAGCTCAGTAGTAGAGTGCCTCTGGTTTCCATCCCCAGTACCCGAGGGTAGAGGGAGAGAGAAAAATCATGTAAAGGGCTTAGCACAACCTTAATAAGTCCTCAATAAAGGAGATATTTTCAGATAACAGACAGTAGATGCCAAGAGGAAGGTGCAATTGAGGAATCAGCACAAGTCAGAAGTGTTGTATCAATGACTTGCTGCTGTAGGCTGATCATTGAAAGCAGGCTACATGTAGTTGGTTTTACTATCGGTTTAAAATCCTTTTCAGATGTCATAACCCCTCATTGTCCACCTACTGCCCCCCACCCCTTGATGTACAATGGGCTTCATATTTACCCCTTCTATTGTCTTGTTCTTGAATATCTTTATCATTTATCTTAGCTCCTCTTGGAAGCATTGGTCTATCACGTGTATACAGGTGAGCTAAAGACAGATACCATGATCTTGGCCAAATTATAGTGTGATATTTTGTGCATGTATGAATATGTAACTACAAATCCCACCATTAGGTACAACTAGAATGCACCAATAAAAAAATGTGGGTGGAAAAAAAAGTCAAGATTCTAATACCCAGAGTTTGGATATCATTTGGTGTAATAACAAAGACAAAAGAACTTTTCACTAAATGCACATGTATGTACACCCACATGCACACAAAGATGATCGATACTGACAGATAGATGGATGCACACTTCAGTATTTAGATAACACAGGTCTCCTCCATGTCCCCTGCTATGAGCCTCACCCAAACATCTGCCTCCACCCATTGATCATATCCATACATGCAGACTCCCTTGAGGGAACCTGGAGCTACTGAGTTAGCAGCCATCTCTTCATGCCCTTTCTTGTCCCCAGGTTTTGATGTGCCTGCTAAGGGAACGTCAGCATGTTCTAAAGGTGGCCCCACAGATGTGGAGCCTGAGCCAAACTGGTCATTGCATAATTGATAACAGGCCTTTTGTAGGCACAGTCTATTTAGATTATTGTATGGAACCAGGTGACAGGTGTTCAGAGAACATTATCTACACTGCCTGTTGCTGAGAACATCCTGAGACCAGCTGGGGCAAGGAGCCCAGAGGAAATCTCCATTGTAATTTAATAGTTCACAGGGCTTTAGGTTTGTAAAGATTACAATGAAGAATGAAGTGGTACTGACCACCCACTGCGGAAGGACCTTTGTGCTTATCCCTTGATATTTCTACAAGTATTATTTTGTTCCCAAGGATATCATTGCAGGGTGACCATAAGGATTTTTTTTTTTTTGGAAAGGGTTTATATTTCTCACTTTAACTTGAGAAAACATCCAAGGAGGGAGAAACCCACTTTGAAGCACCCAATTTAGGGTACACTAGTTTAGGGTGGATGGGGATATCCAACTTCTCAAAGGACCTGTTCCAGAGAAAGTTCACCTGGTGACGCTGCCCCCAGAGCTACAATTGCAGCAGCCACTGCCTAGAGGACTGCTTGTGGGGAGACTCCAGGTTTGGTTGCATGTGGCTGCCAACAGGTTTACCACCACAAGAGCTTCTGTCTGGCGACTCCAGCTAGGACCTGCAGATCCAGTGTGGGGGTGCCTGCAGGATTGGAGGAGCCTGGGGTCTTCCTGCTGAGAGCGCTGGTGGCCCTTGTCTTGCTGCTGCATCTCGGGGTTGCTCCTTTGCATGAGTGTATCCCTGGTGGTCTCTCTGCAAGTAGGAGCAGCACTGAGATCTTGGGACTGCAGCGTGGCCAAGCCTGAGGTATCTGAAGCCCAGGTGGGTGGGATAGAGACTGGGTTTGAGAGGGCTGACCTGGGTTTGGTGATCCCAAGAGACCTCTGAGACAGGACTGAGAATCTGTTGAACACTGATAGAGACAGTTTGGCTTTCCATCAAGATTTATTTTATTTTATTTTATTTTTTGATTCACTAATCTTTTTACCATATTTGGAACAGGATGGTTTTTTTTTTATGCATCAGTGTGTGGAGGACAATGGTATATGAATGGTATTTTGCATTTTTGTTGTATTCTTTTATATATATGTGTATATATATATTTACTTTGTAGTTATACATGGACCCAATTCTTTATTTTTTAATGTGGTTCTGAGGATCAAACTCACACATGCCACGTGAGTGCTCTACCTCTGAGCCCCAACCTCAACCCATATTTTTTTTTCGTTGTATTCTTACGTCTATATTTTTTTTCTCTATGTTTATATTCCTCCTCTCTCTTGTCTATTTTCTTAGATTTTCTTTCCAACTTTTCTCCAACCAATAGCCAATCTCTGTCAGCTCCTCTTCTACTCTTCCTGTGAATTTTTACTTCTAGTTTCTCTCTTCCTCCCTTGTGAATATTCCATACTACACTACCTCTGTTCTCTCATCTATCATTTAAAATTGTTAATAGTTTTAACAAATATTTGGTTTGTACTTTAGATAGTTATTGAACTCATCATTCTGGTTTAATGTGAGGAAGCAGTAGATGCCTTAGTGGGAGCTATTAGGTTTAGGGCTATATGTTGTGTACACTGGGTGCTATTGATATTGGTCTCACCAGTAAAGGTGAAGCACTGGAAACCTCCAGGGACACTATAGGTCTACAGGGTAGAATTTATGCTGTCTTAGATTCATACTTTTAGGTGGGAAAACACACTAACAACATGAAAAAAAAAAACAAGGAAATAAAGAGCCCTAAACAAAACCAAGTTGCTTCAACAACAAAAGCCACTGATAACACAGTAGAAGAAATGTCCAAGTAGTTCAGATTATACATAGTTAAATTGATAGGTGACGTAAAGGACAGTATAAGAAGTGAAATCAAAGAAAAAATACAGGAAGTGAAAGACCATTTCAATAAAGAATTAGAGATCATGAAAAACAAACAAACGAAAAACAAGCAGAAATCCTCAAAATGAAGGAATCAGTAAAACCAAATTATAAATTCAATAGAAAACATCACCAACAGACTAGACCACTTGGAAGACAGAACCTCAGACAATGAAGACAAAATATATAGTCTTGAAAGTAGAGATGAACATGTGGAGAAGATGGTAAGAAACCATGAACAGAACATCCAAGAATTATAGGATAACATGCAAAGACCAAATTTAAGAGTTATCAGAATAGATGAAGGAGCAGAGATACAAACCAAAGGAATGCACAATCTTTTCAATGACATAATAGCAGAAAATTTCCCAAACCTAAAGAATGAAATGGAAAATCAAATACAAGAGGCTTACAGGACCCTTAGTGTACAAAATTACAGCAGACCACACCAAGACACAGTATAATGAGAATGACGAACACAGAGAATAAAGATAAAATCTTAAAGGCTGTGAGAGAAGAAAATCAAATTACCTATAGGGGGAAACCAATTCAAATCTCAATTGATTTCTCAACCCAGACCCTCAAAGCTAGGAAGGTCCTGAAATGTCAAGCTCTGAAAGAAAATGGATGCCAACCAAGAATTTTATATACAGCAAAATTAAATTTAAGATTTGAAGATTAAAACATTCCATGATAAACAAAAATTAAAAGAATTCACAACTGGGAAGCCTACACTACAGAGCATTCTCAACAAAATATTCCATGAGGATGAAGTGAAAATAAATAAGTGAAAACCAGCACAGGGATGATCTACACTAAAGGGACATTCAACCAAAGGAGAAACAAAGACAAATAAAAATCAGAAATAAATCAAAATGACAGGGAATACAAATCATATCTCAATAATAACCTTGAATGTTAATGACCTAAACTCATCAATCAAAAGACATAGACTGGCAGATTGGATTAAAAAGCAAGACCCAACAATATGTTGTCTTTAAGGGTTTCACTTCATGGGCAAAGACTTCCACAGGCTGAGGTGAAAGGATGAGAAAAAAAAACTTATCACTCTTATGGATTGCATAAACAAGCAGGGTTTTCCAATCTCATTTCAGATAAAGTAGACTTCAAACCAAAGTTAATCAGAAAAGAAAAAGAAGGACATTTTATACTTCTTAAGAGAAGTATATATAAGCAAGACATAACAATTATAAATATTTATGCCCCAAATAATGAAGTATCTATGTACATCAAACAAACCCTTCTCAATTTCAAGAGCCAACTAGATCACAGTACAATAGTACTGAGTGACACCTCTCTCACTACTGGACAGATCTTCCAAACAAAAACTAAATAAGGAAATTACAGAACTAAATAATACAATCAATAATTTAGACTTAACAGACATGTATAGAGTATTTCATCCATCAATGAGCAAATACACTTTCTTCTCAGCAGTACACAGCTCCTTCTCTAAAATAGGCCACACCGTATGCTACAAAGCAACTCTTAGTAAATACAAAAAAAAACAGAGATAATACCCACATTCTATCAGACCACAATGAAATGAAATTAGAAATCGATGATAAATTTAAAAAATAGAAGCTACTGTAACAAATGTAGACTAAATAATACACAATAGAATGGTGAATGATAGTAGAAGAAATCAAGGATGAAATTTAGAAAATTCTTAGAGGTAAATGAGAACACAGATACAATGTATCAAAATCTCTAGGACACTATGAAGGCAGTACTAAGAGGAAAGTTTATTACATTGAGTGCATTCATTAAAAGAATGAAAAGTCAACAAGAAAATGACCTAACACTACAGTATCTCAAATCCCTAGAAAAAGAAGAACAAATCTACACCAAAAGGAGTAGAAGACAGGAAGTAATTATAATGAGAGCTGAAATTAATGAAATCAAAACAAAAGAAACAATTGAAAAATTGACAAAAGAAGAAGTTGGTTCTTTGAAAAAATAAATAAATAAAATAGACAAACCCCTGGCCATACTAACAAAGAGAAAAAGAGAGAAAACTCAAATTACTAAAATACAAAATGAAGAAGAAAATATCACAAGGATATAGAAGAGAATTAGAAAATAAATAGAAAATATCTAAGACATCAACAAATTTCTAGAGACATATGACCACCCAAACTGAATGAGGAGGTCATACATGATTTATACAGATCAATTTCAAGTAATGAAATAGAAAATGCCATCAAAAGTCTTCCAACCAAGAAAAGCCCAGGACCAGATGGATTCTCAGCCGAGTTCTACAAGTTTTTCAAAGAAGAATTAATACCAATACTCCTCAAAATATTCCATGGAATAGAAAATGAGGGAACCCTCCTAAACTCATTCTATGAGGATAATATCACCCTGAAACCAAAGCCAGACAAAGACACATCAAGGAAAAAAACTTCAGACCAATATCCCTGATGAGCATAGATGCAAGCATTCTCAAAATTCTGGCAAATCACATACAAAAACATATTAAAAAGATAGTGCACCACGATCAAGTGGGGTTCATCCCAGGGATGCAAGGTTGGTTCAACATACAGAAATCAATCATAATTCATCATATTAACAGAGTTAAAAACAAGAATCATATGATCATTTCCATAGATGCAAAAAAAGTATCTGACAAAATTCAGCACACTTTCATGTTCAAAACACTAGAAAACTAGGGATCATAAGAACATACCTCAACATTGTAAAAGCTTGCTAAACCCAAGGCCAGCATCATTCTAAATGGAGAAAAATTGAAAGTATTCCCTCTAAAAACTGGAACAAGACAAGAAGTCCTCTTCCACCACTTCTATTCACTTGACGTCTTACAACTTGTACTCCATGTTCACAGATAGATTTTTCCAAGTTGATAGAGCCGCTGACTCTCTTTATGTTCTCAAATTTAGTTTGTGGTACATGCCTGTAATCCCAGCAGCTCAGGCGGCTGAGGCAGGAGGATCACAAGTTCAAAGGGAGCTTCAGCAATTTAGCAAGGCCCTAAGCAACTCAGCGAGACTCTGTTTCAAAGTTAAAAAATAAAAAAGGGCTGTGGATGTGGCTCTGTGATCAAGCACCTGTAGAACAATCCTAAGTAACAAAAGATAAAAAATAAAATAAAATTTAGTTTTGATTAGCCTAACTTTTGAATATGTCTCTTCTACTTTCTTAGACACTTGATTATTCAGAACAAGTTTGGATTAGAATTTATTCATTAGTTCATTCACCAAGCACTTATCCAACATGCTAACCTTATAGAAGCCACTATGCTGAACACCATTTATTCACAGGTACTTCTTGGATTATCTTCTAGGTGACAAGGTTTAAGCAAGACAAGCAGTAGAGACACACTCTGCACGGGAAGCTTACATTCCAACAGGGCAGATGACACTTGGCAAAAAGTGAGGCCCTAAGCAACTCAGTGAGACCCTGTGTCTAAATAAAATACAAAATAGGGCTATCACCATCCAGTGACACTTGCTTTGCAGAACCGTAAAGTAGGGTCAAGAAAGGCTGGGGAGCTGGGCATGGTGGTGCATGCCTATAATCCCAACAACTCAGGAGTCTGAGGGAGGAGGATCACAAATTCAAGGTCAGCCTCAACATTTTAGCAAGATGAGGCCCTAAGTAATTTAGCGAGACCCTGTCTCTGAATAAAAAATAAAAAAGGGCTGGGGATATGGCTCAGTGATTAAGTGCCCTTGGGTTATATCCCTGGTACCCTCCAAATAAATAAATAAATAAATAAATAAATAAATAGAAGGAAGGAAAGGATGGATAGTTGAAGGTAATATTTGAGCAAAAACTTAAAAAAGAAAATGATTTAACCAAGTGGGCCTGTGCAAAAACCCCAAAGCAGAGAATACCTGAAATGTCTGAGCTCATCAAAAGAACTTTAGGTTCACTCTACTTAAAAAAAAAAAAAATTTCATAAAGTTTAGATAAACAAGTGATGTGATCCAGGTCAGGTTTCAACAGAATCACCCTGACTGCGGTGAGGGAAATGGCAAAGCAGGTTGAACAACCCTTATCTGAAATGCTTGGAACCCAAAGCGTGTAAGATATCAGATGTTTCTGGAGACTTAAATATTTGCATATACATACTGAGGTATCTTGGAGATGGGACCCAAGTCAAAACATGAAATTCATTTATGTTCCATGTACACCTCACACACACAGCTTGAAGGTAAGGGTCATTGTGTGCAATAGTCTCAGCACATCTGCATTTTTTTTGGGGGGGGGGTTTGGGGAGGTACCAGGGATTGAACTCAGGGGACACTCAACCACTGAGCCACATCCCCAGCCCTATTTTGTATTTTATTTAAACACAGGGTCTCACTGAATGGCTTAGGGCCTTGATTTTTGCAAAGGCTGGCTTTGAACCCTCGATCCTCCTGCCTCAGCCTCCCCAGCTGCTGTGATTACAGGCGGGCATCGCACACACAGCTCACGCCTGCATTTTTGACTATGACCTGTCACAGGAGGTCAGCTGTGGACGTTTCTACTTGTGGCACCCTGTGGGTGTTCTAAAAGCTTCGGAGTTTGAAGCATTTCAAATTTCAGATTTTTCAGCTTGTACAGAAAGAGAAAAAGATATTCTTGGCATCAACAATCATGTAACTATTGGGAAAACATTATATTTGCAGCAATTTAATTAAAATGAAGCAGAATAAAATAATAATGAAATAAAAATGAAACTGAGAAAAGGGTGTAAATTCCAACCATGTGGAGGTGGCACCAAGCTAGCTTCTTGTAAGTCTCCTCTCTCACCTCTTTTTCCTTCCTGCTCCTGCTTACCCCACAAGTTTCTTTCTTTATTCTTGTGATGGTGTGATTTTTTTTCTTGCCTTAGTCACAGTTAATAGTTCAAAAATAATTTTATGTTACCTTTACAGCATCTTACTTTTTTTTTTTTTTCTGGGAAGGGTGGAAGATTGAATGCAGAGGGACTTAAACACTGAGCTACATCCCCAGCTCTTTTTATTTTTTTATTTTGAGACAGTGTTTCACTAAGTTGCTTAGGATCTAAGTTACAGAGACTGGCCTCCCAAACTTGCGATCCTCCTGCCTCAGCCTCTAAATTGCTGGGATTACAAGTATACATGAACACACACACCTTACTGCACCTTAGTTTTGCTGCCCTGCCAAAGCTTCAGTTTTCTCCCCTTAGGCAAATAAAAATCAGTACACTGGATTAGGTTTTAAGCCCTGAAATGATAGATTTTGATGTTAAAAATATGGCAATCGTTTAAACTAATGAAAATGCCAATTTTAATGAGGGGACTCAGCGGGGAAGAGGTAGGTACAGATGAGATTAGATTGGCAGGAAGACCAAGAATGCTATTCCCTCTGTTTTTGTTTGTTTGTTTGTTTGTTTGTTTGTTGTTGTTGTTGTTTGTTTTGTTTTTTGTAAATGTTTGCCATTTTCTCTGAAGAAATGTTTAAAAAATTTTTCAGGTTGTTTTCATGAAAAATTCCATCCTTGTCATTAAAAGTTTTAATCTTTGGGAAATTATACCTTTGAACAACTTTTTTTTTTTCCTCTTGAGAATCAATCTCTGAATACAATGGTTTATCAGAGGAAGGGTTTCAGGAAATAACTATTTTAAATTTATGAACAGAAGAGTGCAGATTTTTCCCTATATCTTGATTTGATCTAGTGATGGGCCACCCCTTATTTTATAGTCTTGGTTCTTTTATGTTGTCTTTCAGACTCACAATGTAAACTCAGCAGAGATCATTCCACAGGGTAAAGCAGTCATAGAATACTGCAGATTTTTGTCACCGAGGTTCAGTTCCTGGTAGATGTAGATATTGTCTCCCATACAATTTGTATCTAGGCGTCAATCACCAGTAAACTTCGTCTGTTAATTCTTTCTTTTAAATTATTTTTTATTTGTTCTTATTAGATGTACATGACAGTAGAGTGTGTTTTGACATATACATGAATGGGGTATAAATTGTTCTAATTAGGATTCCATTCCTGTGATTGCATGTGATGTGGAGTTTCACTGACCTCATATATGAACACAGGAAAGTTATATCCAATTCATTCTACTTCATCTATTAGGGTTTTTTTTTAAGTTTTTTTATCTGTTGTTTCTAGATATACATGACAGTGGGGTGTATTTTGACATATTATACATATGTGAGGTGCAACCCATTACAGTTTTGATCCCATTCTTGTGGTTGGACGTGATGTGAAGTGACACTGGTCCCATATTCATATATGAGCAGAGGAAAGTTCTGTCCAAGTCATTCTACTGTCTTTGGTCTATTAATTCTTGAAAGAATGAAACACTAGAGGTCACTCTTCCCATTGAGAAAGAATGGAAAGCTATCTACAAAGTGACCAGAAGACACTAATACCATCTCTTCTGGATAGCATATTAGTGAGAAAATTATATTAGCCTAACCTCCACATATTTTTTTACAACTTCATTGTTAATGCAGCTCAGAAGTAATAAGATCACCTAGATATGCAGTTATAATCATATGCAGCGGGCCTTCTGTATTCCCAAGTTCCACATCTATGATTCAACCAATCATGGGCTGAAAATATTTGGGGGAAAAAAAATTGTGTCTAAACTGAACATAGACAGGCTTTTTTTTTCTTATTATAATCTAAGCAGTAAAAATAACAATTTTCTTACATTTACATTGTATTCGGATTAATAGTCTAGAGACGATGGAAAGAATACGGGGGGGGGAGGATCTGTGTAGTTCATGTGCAAATACTATACCCCATTTTGTATATGGGACTTGAGTGTCCATGGAAGGCAGTGTCCACAGGTGTCCTGGAAGCAATCCCCCATAGATACTGAGGGACAACTCTATATGTTAACATTTTCATAAAATGTATGGGAAGGATTGTATGGTATCACAGATTAAATATTATTAGAATATTAAATCTAGATTAGAAAATTGAAATCCAAAAAGTGAATCGGTGAACCAAACTCTCTCTGCAAACATATGCTGTTGGCAGTGCAGTTTAAATGCTCCGGGTGGTCTCGCTTCTGTTAGAGTTCCCATTGAACCAGTTTGCATTCCCCAGCGATGACGGTGATGGAGCTAAGACCACGTGTTCCCCAGCTTCCAAATAACCAGCCCTTTACCAGCTGTTTCAAGCTACTGATTCCTCCCTTTCCTCACATGCCCTATTTGAATTCACATGGTTTCTAGGACACATTTTCTTCCCTCCACCCAGGTGACATGGACCATGCTCTCAGAACACCAGACACTCAAGTGCTTCCTCCCCTATCTTTTTCTCACTGGAAGAATCTTTATGGTCAGCTCTGCTGAAGATGAAACAGGATGTTCAGCTCGTCCAAAACGATTGCTCATTCTCTTCTGAAACTATTTCCCCATAATCTTTCATGATGGAAAAAAAAAAGTATCTTTGTTCCATAGTTATAGGTCAAAAATAGAAGCAAAGAGGACTTTAACAAATTGCTGTGAGCAACAATGAGCGTAATTAGTTACTGTAATTCCTCAGAATTATAACCTTTATGTTATAAGGCAAATATTGCTCTGAAAAAGCCCATGTAAATGAATGAAAAGACAAATTACATCCTGGGGATAAAGAATTGATATTGAGAATATATAAAGATCTCTCAAAACTCAACAGTAAAAAAAAAATAAATCATATAATAAAAAATGGATAAAAGACATGAATATGCATTTCTTTGAAAAAGATATGCAGACAGTATGTGAAAAGATGTTCAACATCATTAGCCATTAGAGAAATGCAAATTAAAATCAGAATGAGTCATCACTGCACACACATCAGAATGGATAAAACAACAGAAACAAATGCTGAGAGTCAGGAGGAAAAACTCAAACCTTGCAGGTAACCAGTGCAAAATGGCACACTCACTCTGATAAACAATTTGGCAGTTTCCTCTATAACTAGAAATGAACTTACCATGCAGCCCAGCAATCACACTTTGGGCATTTATTGCAGAGAAAAAAATTTATCTTCACAGATAAACCTATTCGTGAATGTTTATAACACCTTTATGCATAATAACCTTTATCTTGAAACCAACCCAGATGTCCTTCAACAAGTAGATAGCTAAACAAACCGTGGTGCATACACACCAGGAAATATTATTCAGCAATAAAAAGGAGCAACTATTGATACATGAAACCACTGGATAATTTTCCAGTGGAAAAAAAATTGATCCCCAAACATTGCACATGGGAGATTCCATGTATACATCATTTTTGAAATGACAAACATTTTAGAAACAGAACAGATCAGCTGTTGCGATGGTGATTAGGAATCATGAATGGTAGGAGGAGAAAGAGGCAGGAGGGAGATGGATATGCTCATGAAAGGGCAGTATGAGGGACCCTTGCAAAGGTTCTGTCTTGAGTCTGGTGGTGAATATATGAACTAACACATGCAATAAAATTGTGTAGAACTAGACACACACAGGAGACAAACCAGTCCAAGTAAAACTGTAAAGATCTGAACAGGACTAGTTTGCATTTAGCCACGTCAGTTAGCTGACTGTGATTCTGTACTAGAGTTTTGCAAAATGTCAACATTGGGGAAACTGGGTAAAAGGTAGTTGGAATCAGTCACTGTGTTATTTCTTATGACTAAGTGTGAACCTTCAATTTCTGAAATCACAATTTTCAGTTGAAAGTACATACCAATCAATGATTAAAGAATTCATACAAAGCCACTAGTCAGTCGATGGAAATTTAAATGAGTGTTATTTAAATTTAGATAATTTAAACATAAGTCTATGACTTCATCTACTTAAATGTTTTTTGCTTGCTGACTTACATGTTTTATCGTCATATCTTCAAAATGGTTGTTTGCATGCCCTGAGAAAGACTGCTTCAGTTTTGATCAAAATAATCTGGGATAATGATTTAGGGGGAAGAAAAGTAATTTCCAAAATAGATTCCTCATTTGAAGAATGGCCATAAAAATTACCCCACTGGAGAAAAAGCATGTCCATGCTGGGAAAGCACACATCTTTCCTCACTTGACCTGCTTTGGGAATATTTTGCCCTGCAGACGAGGGGGAGTCCTCGAGCAATCTGATGCTCACTTCATGTGGGGAGCATTGGCATTCGAATCATTTTCTTTCACCTTATACATGATAAATTCTTTTATGTTCTCACTCCCACCTTTCTCCTTACATCATGATCAGCTCTGTTAACTGCCAAATTCCATGGGCATTCACTTGTCAGGAGGCCTCCCCAATCTGATATAAGTAACACCAGTTTTCTAAATACCTAAAAACAAAGAAAAACATATTAAACATTTACTATTACTACCCCTTCCCCAGAATCACCTTGATCTTCAAATGACGAGAGAAAACATTTTCATGAAAGACTTCTGACAAGGATTACTTTCTAAGAGTCCAGGGGGCCTTTGAGGTTCTACCTAATTGTAAAGACAGGATGGATTAGTCAGGGTGGGCTAAGTTCTGCTGGGATAACAAAACCAACGTCTTAAAACAACAGGGTTAAGTACAATATAAAATCAAATTACATAGATCTTACATAAATCATATATTACACCAGCTCTCTCTAAGCTTTGACTTCTTCATCTGTGAAATGGGTTTGCTGAGAAGATTAAAGGAAATGATGTATACAAATGTCCTGCATGGAATGGAGGCTCCGAGAGAGCAAATACACAACACACATCAGCAGTGACTAGTCCCATTCCTACTCTGCTGCTCTTAATTTTCTGTTATTTATTACCACCACTCTCACTTTCTCTTCTGAGACCAATGAGTTGTATGGGCTTTGGGCAAATTTTTTATCCTTTCTGTGCCTCCGTTTCCCCATCCAGAGAACTGGCTGTGGTGAGGATTCACATTTTATACCCAATACCAGGAAAAAGGCACCAGCCATAGAAGACCCGAGGTGCCCATCTCCTTTCTGAAATCAAACAAACAGGAAGACACACAAACTCACTGACAATAGTATAATAAGGTCCATGACCCTCAACATTTAAGAGCCCCCATTTTTAATTTTATTTGTTTGTTTATTTTAGGAATTTATTTGTTCTTTTTTAGATATACATGACAGTAGGGTGTATTTTGACATGTTATACCTACATGGATTATAACTTAGTCTAGGGCTGGGGTTGTGGCTCAGTGGTAAAGCGCTCACCTAGCATGCACAAGGCACCGGGTTCTATCCTTAGCACCACATTAATGTAAAATAAAGATATTGTGTCCACCTAAAGCTTAAGAATAAATATTTTTCAAAAAATAACTTAGCCTAGTGGTGGTACATGTGGTGGAGTTTCACTGGTTGTGTATCCCACAGTCTTTCCTATTCGCTCCCTTCCCTTCATTCCCCTTTGTCTAATCCAGTAAATTTCTATTCTTCCCTCCCCCATCCTTTATTTTGAGTCCGCATCCACTTATCAGAAAGAACATTCAGCCTTTGTTTTTTGGGGGGATTGGCTTATTTGAGAACCCCATGTTTAGGTGGTGGGGGAAACAATAGCCTTATACCTTCATAGAAAGAGGCTGCCTTTAGAAGTTCTTTTTTTAATTAAGGAAACCTGCGATTCAGTCTGGCTGGTGAGTCCTCTCAGAGTCCACCCAGATGTCCCTTTTGGGGTAATGGTGTTGTAGCAATGTCTTTGCACAAGGCAGCAATGGCCACCTGCACTCAGGAGAACAGGGACCGCCCTTCTCCTGACATTGTACACAAGAGTGACAGCTACTGAGAGCTGGGAAAGCCCCACTCAGTAACTGCCTTGTGACTGCTCGTGCAGTCAAGGACTAAACCCAGAACGTTTTTATTCAGATGACATTTGGAAAAAAAAAAAATCTGTGTCCCTTTGCTCTTGCTGCACTTCAATCAAAGGCTGAGAGGGAAACCTATCTAATCTGTCAGAAGGGCCAATCTAATCTGCCCTATTAACTGTGTTTATGGAGTAAAGTATGCTGTGACATTATATATATATCACAAAACTCAACACATGAAGCAAATGCAAAACGCTTCTGCCATTGCAAATATTGACCAATCTCTTGTCCTCACCAAGCAGATCAACTTGGGACATGAGAACATATCGTCTGTCAGCAGAGGGGAACAACCCAGGAGGAGTGAGCAGGCTATTTAGCCCCACTCTTCCACTTACTCTCAAACACCCACCACAAAACCCAAGCTGCCTGGAGACATTTTATTATAATTACACATAGTTTTCATATGTTATTTTAAATGCATGTACTCCACTGAGTCATATCTAAAGCCTGAGTCCGATGTTTCTCAAAACTCAATATTGATTCTTAACTTCCAACTCAGCTTCTCTCAAAGCAGGATCCATGCATTGGAATCATCCGTATGCTAGTTAACATTGCAGGTTCCCAGGCCAACTCAGGATCTCTGGAGCTGGGGCCCAGAGAATAACAAACCCAATTCACCTCCAGGAAGATTTGGAATTACTGTAGTCCTACCAAATCTTTAATAACAAACTAGTAATATAAGTTAAATATCATTTTAAATGCTTTAAATAGATTGATCTTTACTTTATTTCCTCCTTTTTTTGGGGGGTACCAGGGATTGAACTCAGGGCACTCAACCACTGAGCCCCATCCCCAGCCCTTTTTTATATTTGATTTAGAGACAGGGTCTCACTGAGTTGCTTTGGGCTTCGCTTTGCAGAAGCTGGCTTTGAACTCACAATCCTCCTGTCTCAGCCTCCCAAGCTGCTGAGATGACAGGCGTACACCACTGTGCCCAGCACATTTTACCTCTTTACCTGATGGACTATATAAACATGACAGACAGATAGATAATAGAGGTAGATAATAAATATATATGATGCAGAGAGATTTTTTAAAAATTTTTTCTTTCTTTCTTTTCTTTTCTTTTTTAGTTACAGATGGACACAATACCTTTATTTGTTTTTATGTGGTGTTGGGAAACAAACCCAGTGCCTCACGCATGCTAGGCACGTGCTCTACACTGAGACACATCCCTGGCCTGGCAGATATTTTTTTTAATATTTAATTTTTTTAGTTGTAGTTGGACACAATACCTTTACTTTATTTATGTTTATGTGGTGCACAGAATTGAACCCAGGGTCTCGCATGTGCTAGGTGAGCAGTCTACCACTGAGCCACAACCCAAGCCCCAGATAGAGATTTTTAAGAGCATTTTTTAAAAGACAAAACCAAGTACATTAAGCCAAACTAAATCTTTTGGGTGATTTTTATTAAACTTAATAAAAACATGAATTTTTTGAAATACAGGGAACTAAAATATTTGTTGTTATTATTCTGGCTTTTTTGTTTTGTTTTGCTTGATTTGAGATATTTTTTTTCCAAGAGATAGCACGGCAGTTTCAAAAATATTAAAGAGCTAAAGAAATTAAGTGTCTTCAAACTGAAATCCAAGTCTTCCAGAAAAGCCAAACATTTCTCTTGTGATAAAATGTCACCTCAGCCTGATGACAATATCCTAAGCACTTGTTTCCCAAAATGTTTCCAAGGACACAGGCCCCATGTGAGGCATGCCCAGGGAGGGGGCCCTGCTCCCAAATATGTTTGCAAATTGCTACAAACTGTTTCTCACTTTTGCTGAGGCTGGCTTTGAACTCACGATCCTCCTGCCTCAGCCTCCCAAGCTGCTGAGATGACAGGCCTGTGGTCTCATTTTGAAGCCCCCACTCCAGGGATTCAAAGACTACATATTCTTATTAAAGACTCCGAGGAGCCCTGTGGTAAAGAAACTTTGATCAGCAAAGCATTTTTTGAAGCTTATTTGTCCCCAAGTCCCCCCCCCCTCTCTTTGTACTGGGAATTGAACCCAGGGGTGTTTAATCACTGAGCCACATCCCCAGCTCTTTTGACTTTTCATTTTGAGACTAGATCTCGATCAGATGCTGAGACTGGCTTTCAACTTGTCAAACTTCGGCCTCAGCCTCCTGTCTCTCATATCTAAAATCACCTCTTGAGCAGTTCCTCGGAACAAGCACACTTTGAGGTTGCAAGAAGCAATCCCGAATGCATCTGTTGAGCTACAGGTTAAATCTAATTTCTATTCCTGTCACTTGGGTACCTCCTTTCATGTGGCCAAGACTTTACCCTTCACCCTCATCATTTAAATCCAGGCCATTGGTCACCAGTGACAGGAACCCTAAGAACACCCCCATTCCCGTGGCCAGAAAGTGTGCAGAGAACATACCACACTTCTCAACCCTGAGAAGGAAGACAAGGCTGATTGATTTCCATTCCTTCTTCCAGGATTCTCCACAAAGGTGATTTCCCAGTCTCCCTTCCCAGAAGATGCTATCTCATATTCCTCATCAATCAGAGCTCTCTCTCTCTCTCTCTCTCTCTCTCTCTCTCTCTCTCTCTCTCTCTCTGATATATGAGCAACCTAAGGAAATAGTTCTCAACACCCATGTTTGCAGTTCTGGATGGTGGAGTGTGAAATTCTGCACACCAGTGGCCTCCCAACATCACCAATAATACTCCTTCCGTGATGAGTCTGACTCTGGGTCCAACAGCAAGACTTTCCCCCATCCAGAGGCCACTGGCTTTCTGATTTTGTCTGTATGTGTTGTTCAACACCATTCCTGATGCCGACAACAATAATGTAGACCGTAGGCAGCACAGAGTGGACCCTCGATAAATACTTCCTAAGGAGTGAATGAAGCAGAAAGCTCAACAATAATCACATGTAAAGACTAAATGATCATCTCCAGATCATCCCAGTGGCCGGCCCCTTGAATTTGCACCTATTCCTTTCTTTCACATTTCTGTTCTAGGACAGGTAAACCCCCTGAAACCTGGGTCCGTCTTCCAAACACTCACTCCTGCTCTTCTAGAGTGGGTGCAGTGCCTTCAAAAATCTTCTTGGAAGGCCCACAGAGTGTTGTGGGGGGGGGGGTACCTCTCTTGTTCTGTTTTCTGTTGCTATAGCAAAATATCTGAGGCAGGGTATTTTATAAAGTAAAAGGTTTACTTTAGTTCATGGTCTGGAGATTCAAGAGCATGTTACCAATATCCACTTGGTCCTGGTGAGGCCCCTCTTGCTATATTACAACCTGGCAGATAAATCAAGATGGGAGTGATTATGAGAGGGAGGGATCACCTATTGAGACAGGAAGTCAGAGAGATTCTCTTTTTCTAACAATTCACTCTTGCAGGGAGGCTGGGGTTCCAGAAGAGCTATATTAATCCCTTTTGAGAGTGGCACTCCCAATGACCTAACAGCCTCCCACGAAGCTCCACCTCTTAAAGGATTCACCACCTCAACACTGTTATGCTAAGCACCCAGCTTGCACATGTGAGCCCCAGGAGTACACTTCAACCATATGAAAAACCTAGCAGCACCAACTGAATCTTGCAGCCAAATAAATAAGACCATTTCTTGGTTCATCAGTTGGTAAAAGAAAACCACTAAGTGAGTTACCAGGATAATAGGTCAGAAGTTTTTTTTTTTTTTTTTCTTCGTACCAGGGATTGAACCCAGGGGTACTAAACCACTGAGCCATATCACCAGCCCTTTTTTATACTTTATTGAGAGGGTCTCACTGAGTTGCTTAGGATCTCACTAAGTTGCTGAGGCTGGCTTTGAACTCACGATCCTCCTGCCTCAGCCTCCTGAGCCACTGGGATCACAGGAATGTGCACCTCACCCTACAGAAGGTCAAAAGTCTTTAAGCAACCAGGCTGTCCCCTGAACTTTGCCATACCCCTGTTCACTATGGGAATCCAAATATGCTGGAGAATGCCTGGCCAATTGATCATGGAGCCACATTGAATCTTTCTCCAAGTGGACTCACCTTAAAGCAAAGAAGAATGTGGAATGAGAAACTCAATAGCAAACCCATTCGCTAGTGGGACAAAAAGATTCTGAGTAGATCATGTTGATCTTACTCTAGTGACCCATCCCCAGAGAAGCCCTCTGCAGGCATGTCCAAGGGCTAGTGAATATTGGCAGGGTATTTCCCTAAGTTTGGGGTTAAATGAGTTGTTGAGAATTCATGCCTGGGCCTTCCTAAGGGAGCATCACCTTAAAGGGAAATCCGAAAGTCAACCTTTTCCATTTACCCCAGGCTCATCCACAGCTATGGTGTATGGAAGGCCCAACACGGCTCCCAACAGGGAACATGTCTTTGAAACAGATCAGGATGAGGAGCAGGCCAGACTGGTGCCTGAAGGCAGGGATAGCAAAAAGCTCCCTGCTCAGACGAGAACAGAGTGCTGCTCAAAGCCACTCATCCACCATGGGGTAAACTTGTTGCCTTGAATACTTGTGGGGAGGATTTTGCCGGAAGCAGGATGTCCTGGGAGAAGACCAAGGGTTGGGTTGTTTGCAAGATAAGAAGTTCACAATAGCACGACAAGACCTCTGTAACTAGGATATTTGGGCTTGAAGGACTTGATCCTTTGGTGACTCTTAAGCATGTCCTCATGGGCTGGGCAACTAACATTTTGGGGGGAAAAATGCTCTGAGAGAAGAATTAAGGACTCTGGGAATAAAAGCAAAGAATTTTAGAAGTAAAATGAACTTCGAAGGTGAGATGTGATGGATGTGAGGAGGTGAGGTACTCCAAAACTTTATGTATGAGACAGTCCAGGAAGGTCCAGAGGAGACATGACTGGGTTGGGAGAGCCTTAACCCAACCAGTGAATGGATCCCTGATGGGATTAACTGGGTGGTGGCTGGAGGCAGGTGGGTGTGGCTGGAGGAGGGGGCATTGGGGCTTGGCTTTGGGGTCTCTATTTGTCTCTGGAGAGTGGAGTCTCTCTCTGCTTCCTGAGCTGTAGTGAGCCGTTTCTGTGTACTGTGGCCGCCATTACAAGATGGCGCTGATAAGCGCCATGGCCTGTGATAAACAACTCCTTATTTTGGGAGAGTTGGCACGTAGCTGTAAAACACCCTATGAGAAAGATCCACGTGGCAGCTGTGCATTGGGGCTTTATCTGCTTTATTAGGGCTGGGGCACGTAGCAGGAGTAGTAGTAGTAGGAGTAGTAGTAGTAGTAGGAGTAGAAGTAGAAGTAGTAGTAGGAGTAGTAGTAGAAGCTAGAAGACATGTCAAAATAAAGGCCTGAATAAACTGCTGAAGGAAGAATCCTGTGTCGTGTTTCCTTTGCTGGCGAGGGGACGCGGCAGTTGGTGGCCCGGACAGGGAAACCTCCTGGAACCCAGGATCCAGAACCTTCAGCAGTCAAGGGTGGTGCACCAGTAAATTCCCAGATTTTATGATTCCAGAAATGCCTCATGCATCATTGGAGAGTATCTATCCGGAACCTGGTCCATGGAAGCAGAAAACTTGATCCAGTCTCAACTAACTCAGATTGCTGTTTTGAACAACACCCGTGTCGTACCAGTGACTTTGGGACAATTCACCCGTTGGATTTCTTCTGCTTTTTCCTTTTTTAAGGAGTGGGTGGGAGTAGGCATTTTTGGTACTATGTGTTGCTTTGGTGTGATTCTTTGTTTGTGGCTTCTCTGTCGTCTCAGGGCTCGCAATGCTCGGGACAAGGCAATGCTCGTCCAAGCTCTTGCTGCTTTAAAAAATGGCAACTCACCTCAAGTCTGGCTTGCGCATCTTAAACAGTAAACCTTTGACATGGTCGTTGCACCCCAAGTTATTATAACATTGCACTGGGATCGACATGTCCTTCTTTTGTCACTCTTCTAATGCTGGAACTTCTACCATATCTTTCCTTTGTGCATACCTCTCCTCCCTGCCTTTCTGCACTAGGATCTTTGCTAGCTAATCTTACGGTTCAACTACATCTGCCATTTGATGGTGATGGTCATGGGTCCTGTTTATGGAGGCGGTTACCATAACAATGT
This sequence comes from Urocitellus parryii, assembly GCF_045843805.1. Classification (NCBI taxonomy): domain Eukaryota; kingdom Metazoa; phylum Chordata; class Mammalia; order Rodentia; family Sciuridae; genus Urocitellus; species Urocitellus parryii. The sequence continues at coordinate 161,134,272 of NC_135533.1, forward strand.
CCTGTTGGCCACAACACGCCGAGCTGATCTTGTAGTACCCAGTGACGGGCAACTTCCACGCTTGCACTGCAACCTAAGACAGGGGAATGGGGCCTCCCCAGAGACGGGTAAGCAGTGCAGGGGCGGTGGACGACCTAAGACAGGGGCTACTTGATTCCCTTTGACATGCAATAAACAAAAGAGGGGAACTTGCTGATAGCAGGCCTTCCCTGGCCCCCAATTCTTTGCTCTGCATGTCGAAGTGGCCAGCTCACTAGGCCTCCTGTTTATCCGCCTGAGATTCCACGGGAACGTCTTGGCCTTTATCTAACAATGGCAGATGTCACGACCGAATTTCTCCCCCTTTCTGCTGTCCGTGCCTTTCTTTCAGGGTGCTGACAACTTGTTTGTCGTTGTATTTCTAAACAGCCACAGTTCAGCCTCAGCTGTCCCCCTTCGTCCACCATCGTCACGATACAGGATGCGAGGCAAGGCACTGCACTTGAGTGATCCTTGAAGTGGACCTCAAGGAGAGCATGTCCTATTGCATGCGGGTTGGCCGTCCACGCCCCGCCCCAAGAAAATAGGCGTCGGCTGAAATGGAGCCAGATCTGAGGAAGGCGCCTCCTTAGGGCTGAACCATATGCAGCCACTTCTGCACAGTGGGATAGGACCTCTACTCTCGCCTGTATTGTCTTAGTAAAACAAAAAAGGGGGAACTGTAGTGAGCCGTTTCTGTGTACTGTGGCCGCCATTACAAGATGGCGCTGATAAGCGCCGTGGCCTGTGATAAACAACTCCTTATTTTGGGAGAGTTGGCACGTAGCTGTAGAACACCCTATGAGAAAGATCCACGTGGCAGTTGTGCATTGGGGCTTTATCTGCTTTATTAGGGCTGGGGCACGTAGCAGGAGTAGTAGTAGTAGTAGTAGTAGAAGTAGTAGTAGGAGTAGTAGTAGAAGCTAGAAGACATGTCAAAATAAAGGCCTGAATAAACTGCTGAAGGAAGAATCCTGTGTCGTGTTTCCTTTGCTGGCGAGGGGACGCGGCACTGAGCACCATGTGAGCTGCTTCCCTCCACCACACTCTTCCTCTATGATGTCCTGCCTCCCCTCCAGCCCTGAGGAATGGAGCCTGCTGTCTATGGACTGAGACCTCTGAAACCCTGAGCCCTCAAGTAAACTTTTCTTCCTCTAAAATTGTTCTGGTTGGGTCTTTTAGTTGCAGTAACAAAAAGATAATGAAAACCAATGATGGAAAATCAGGAGGTCACCCAATTAGGGAGAGGAACAATGCTTTTTTTTTTTTTCTGCATGCAAAGTACTGTGTAACAGTCCTATTTCGGGGAGCCTCACCATAGCCCTGGAATTGTGAACTGGGCTTTGAGGAGGACCACTGTATTGCATAGAGTAGCTAATGCCACAAAGTTCATCTGAGGCAAGAGCCTCATTACTCTGCAGATATCACAGCCCACACCCTTGATCTCCAGAATAAGGCACCTGCTTTATGCACACAGGAAATCCCTATTCTCCAACCCCACATATGGAATTCTGCCAGAAAACCTACTTTGGACTACAGAGCAAGATGGCTGTCTCCACGAGTCACCCTGGGAAGTGAGTGCCTTGAGTAAGATATAACTCGGAAGCCCATGGCACCTGGGATGTGTTAGCACACGAATATTCTTCTCTTTCCTGCATGAGCCGTGCCAAGCCAGTGCATTAGAACAAGAGCACACCCTTGGATCCACTGCTAACATTCTTCCCTCAAACTTCACTTTGGTAAGAGAGAACAACTGCTTGTTCATTCACTTCTCCATTCATCATTCACTTAGTGAGTCCCAGACCCTGTGCTCAAATCAGGAAAACACCCATAACATGACACAGGTCCCTGTCCTCGCTGTGCCTGCAGAGGGCTAGAGCTCTTGACTACTGCACTATAGGGCGAGGAATGCCCGAATTGGCCCAGTGCAGAATTATAGAACCCACTGCAAAGGCAGGTCTCAGAGGATCAGAAGGGCATCCTAGAGGAAGTGATGTTTTAACCAGAATTTTTAGAGTAATGAATCCATTGCTTGAAGGTTTCAGGTGATATGGAGAGATGTTCGTGTCGCACATGGAGGAAACAGCCTGTGTGCAAAACTCAGGGGTAAGAAGGGACATGGGTCATCCAGAAATCAGAAAGATGAGGGTGACTTAAATTAAAGGAAAGGAAAAAGAACATAGCGATGGGATCTGGGAATAGGGCTCTATTGGTGGAGTAGCGATAGATGAGCAGTGTGACTTTGCTAAATCTCTTCTCTCATAGCCTCAGTTTCCACCACAATACAAAAGGAATGGCCCCCAAAGAACTGAACAGACTCTGCACAGAAGAAGTAATACAATTGGTGAACAAATATATGAAAAAATGTTCAACATCTTGAGCAATTAGAGAAATGAAAATCGAAACTACCCTGAGATTCCATCTCACTCCAGTCAGAATGAGTGGCAATTACCAAGAATACAAGTAACAATAAATGTTGGTGAGGATGTGGGGGGAAAGGTTCACTCATACCTTGCTGGTGGGTCTGCAAATTGGTGCAACCACTCTGGAAAGTAGGATGGAGATTCCTCAGAAAACTTGGAATGGAACCACCATTTGACCCAGTTATCCCACTCCTCAGTATATACCCAAAGGACTTAAAATCAGCACACTACAGTGACGCAGCCACATCCATGTTCATGGCAGCTCAATTCACAATGGCAAAGCTATGGAACCAACTAGGTGCCTTTCAATAGATGAATGGATAAATGTGGTCTCTATACACCATGGAATATTTACTCACCCATAAAGAAGAATGAAATGATTACATTGGCCACTAAATGGATGGAGACTATCATGCTAAGTGATATAATAAGCCAATCTCAGAAAACCAAAGGCAGATATGCAGGTGCTAACACACAGTAAGGGAGGGGGGAGGAAGAATAGAAATGTTTTGGATGAGACAAAGGGGCATGAAGGGAAGGGAGGGGGATGGGAATGGGAAAGACAGTGGAGTGAATGGGACAGAACTTTCCCATGTTCATATATGGACACACGACCAGGGAGACTCCACATCATGTCCAACCACAAGCATGGGATTCTGATTAGGATAAGTTACACTCCATGTATGTAGAATATGTCAAAATATACTCTGCTGTCATGCATGTATAAAAAGAACAAACATTTTTTTTTAAGGGAATGGCTCAGAGGATAGTGGAGAGAAACAGGTCATAAAACCCCTGCCTCCAGGTCCCTGGCCCAAGGTTTTGTCCAGAAGGGCAAGGATAGTCACCTTGGTCTTTGGCGCTACTCCATGTTCCTGCAGTCCTGTGGGGAGGGGGGCACCAGGGGAGGCAGTGGAAACTTTCCCAGGACTTGGAGCCACTAAAGTCGCCACCAAGTCCTATTATCAGAGGGAGACGTTTGTATAGTCCTCCTTCTCTGATAGTGCGTGTCTGAAATGTTTTGTCAAATCTACAAGAGGGCAAATACTGGGATATGATTACATGGCATATCGAAAAAAAAAACCTTCAGTGTTTAATGAATGGAAAACAAATACTGATTGGAACTTGTGAAAATTGCCATGTATAGAATTTTTTTAAAAAATCAAAGTTTACCAAGGCTCTGAGAGTTGCCCTACACATAGTAGGTGCTTACTGATAGTTTTGGCTTCGTTTAAATAAATATATAACACATCTAGCAGACCTGATGCTACATGTTTGTCACATGCCACCAGTGCCATTTGATTTTTCTAAAGAGAACTAGTTTTAGGCTGAGTTTCCAATGTGTTGACTTTAATTCCTGGGATGTTTTACCCCATGTAAATGACTTTTTTTTTTTTTCTGATTGAAAAGCACCTGTGGCAATGGTCAAACAAATGTCAGTCGAGGTAGAACCGTATCGTTACATCAAACCATGCTGCAACCAAGGTCATAGACAAAGCTTGTGCTTTATCTTTCATCTGTGTTGGTCTCCGTGCGGCTTAGAACAGCTTTTATGGATACTGGAAGGCATAGCTTACGGGCAAGCAGACTGAGAACTTGGAGGAATTGAGTCCTAAGCGTAATGTTTAATAATTGATTCCATTTTTTAAAGAAGCGGATTCTGCTGTTAAACAAACATAAAACTATGCCCTCTGCATGGCTATAAACCTGAATATTTTAAGCTACACCAAAAAAAAAAAACATTTAAAACACATTAGTAAATACTATATTAAAAGAAACACAGGAGTTTGAGAAGTTTAAAGGTTTGGTTTCACAAAAACACATGTCGGGCTGGGCACTGTGGTGCATGCCTATAATGCCAGTGGCTTGGGAAGCTAAGGCAGGAGGATTGCTAGTTCAAAATCAGCCTCCGAAACTTAGAGAGGCCCTAAGCAACTTAGCAAGACCCTATCTCTAAATAAAATATAAACTCAGCATACTGCAGTGACACAACCACGTCCATGTTTATAGCAGCTCATTCACATAGCTAAGCTATGGAACCAATCTAGATGCCCTTCAATAGATGAATAAATAAAGAAAATGTGAATATTACTCGGCCATAGAGAAGAAATTGTGGCATTTGCCTGTAAATGGATGGAACTGGAGACTAGATGCTAAGTGAAATAAGCCAATCCCAGAAAACTACAGTCCAAATATTTCTCTCTGATATGTGGATGCTAACTCACAATAAGGGGCGTTCATTGGAGAGAAGTTCATTGTATTAGACAACGGGGAATGAGGGGAGGTATGGGAATAGAAAAGACAGCGGAGTGAATGGGACAGAACTTTCCCATGTTCCTATGTGAACACACGACCAGGGAAACTCTACATCATGTCCAACCACAAGAATGGGGAGTTAGACTCCATGTATGTATAACAGGTCAAAATACACTTTATTGTCACATATATCTAAAAAGAACAAAAAAAAAAGGGGGGGGGATGTGGGAATGTGTCTCAGTGTTTAAGTGCCCTTGCGTTTAATCCCAATCCCTGGTACCAAAAATAAATAAATAAGTAAATGACTAAATCCCAACCCTGTCAGGCTGTGCGGCAGACACGACACCTGACACAGACATGCCTTGGTCATTTCGGCTGTGCGTCACTGCATCTGCTCTCACCCCAAACAAGAGATGTGACCAGGGCAAGACGCCCTCGAGGCGGGAGAAGCTTAGGTTAGAATTTCAAAGACAAGAGAATTGAAAAGTAGCTACCATGAGAGTTGTCAAAAAAAAAAAAAAACCAACAACAACAACATTAGAGAAGGCCATGTGTAACAAACATGTCCCCACCCACTTCCTCAGCTTGGGAGGTACCAGTATCCATCCCCAGGCTATGTGTCCTCAAGCACCTCCACTTTCTGCCTGAGAGTCACCAGGGTACAGCTGATAGCACCTCCAAAAATCCCAACAGAAGAGAGGAGGTGGATGTTAGGTGACCTGTCCTACAGCTGACGGTTCACAGCAAAACTTCCCCCATCCCCAAGCTCAGCCACTGCCCAGGCTGGATGCTTTCTGGGCCAAACTTCTACCACCTTTTACAATCTCACCAGACCTCTCATCCCAAAGTCACCTCTCAGCGTGCACTGTGTAACCTCCTAGGAGAGCCTGTCTCAAATGATGGCAAACCTTGTTAGAAGGGGAAGGATCTGTTTGTCTTCAGGGCCTTCGATGCTGCAATCTCCCTTCCTAATACCGGCCAAGGTGACTTCCAAGATTATTTCCAGTACAGCAAGGGCATTGAACAATTTGCTTGACCTCTCCCAGGCACCTGTTATCATCCAGTCTAGAAATTCTAAACAGAAAACTCTGTTTTCCCACTTATTGTCCACATATAGATGACACATTTCTGTACAAAATAAGTTAGGGGTCTGGGGTAATATTTCCACTTGATTCTTATAGTCCACTGGCCAAAGAAAGCAAAGAAAAAAAAATCCATGAAGATCTCATAAATTAATGTTGTTTCCACCCCCTGAAAACTGTGTAAGTGAATGAAATTAACACAAATGCACCCAAATTCAATGCAGTTTGTCATGTAAATGTCCCTATGCATTCTGGCTCCTAAAGAAAACGGCAGTGTTTAAATGTTCATGTGTCATTCTTCTAGTTTTAGAATTTTATTTTTGCAACTTGGGTTCTTGGGTCCTTATTGCTCAAGCCGGTGCAGATCATTTTTGTGTCGAAAGTTACAGTACTCTTGACAATTCATTTTTACTAAATTGGCAAAAAAAAAAAAATGGAAAAAGAAAGAAAGCATGTTAGTATGGAATGTACTATCTTTGGGGGTAAAAATTAGAATGATTTCAGAATCAAGAGATCATGGAGATGACAGGTCCCCTCTACCAAAAGATTCAGTATTATTCCTATTATTGCAATCATTCAGGAACTGCTCGTTTATTTAAATGATCAGAAAACTGAAGAGATTCAGCAGCCTAAGAAGACGATTAGTCAGAGGCAAAAAGTCCAGATTTGCCTATGGAATCCCTCCTCCTCCAAATCTTCCAAGGGAAATTGTTAATGATAATGACCATTAGTATTTTTTAAAACTCTTTGCAATAAACCACCTTTGCGTAGATTATTATTTTCTTAGCGACCCTGAAAAATAGGCTGGGAGACCACCATTCTTCTTTACCAATGAGGAAATTGTAGGCGTCAGAATGAAGGTCACCCAGATAAGGGGGCAGAAGTGACATTCAGCTCCTGACCTTCCGATGAGGGGGCTCAGTGCTTTATTCATATTCCCGCAGCTACTTTCTAAAGAAAGCAGAAAATGGGCTCATAAAATGACAAGACCTTTTGAGAATCACTCTGCTCGCAGGCAAAGTAGATCTTCAAAATCAGGCTGTCTCCTTCACCAGAAAAGTTTATACAACAGGCTTTTTTCCCCTGCTTACCGTCAGCAGTGAGACATAAAACTTAAAAATGTCTTGAAGGACTAAGGTAGAATTTTGATGCCGGGAGCCTTCTCAATACCCCATTGTCTCTGAAGAGGACAATCCGCCCTTTGTGCTCTCGGGCATCTGTCATCGGCCCTGGATCCCTGGAAGGCCCCCATTCCTTAAAAGGGCTGTTGTCTTTTTCCTGCCACAACATCAGTGCGACGCATCTCACACTTAAGGCGGCAGCCTACTCAGTTCCCATTCATAGATTCTTCTGGAAATTAATGTCAGCTTACCACCACCACCCCACCAGGAAAAAAAAAAAAACTGGCTTTATCAAAAGAGTTATTGGAAATGAAACTTGTGAAAAACCCTTACTCTGCAATGTGGACCCAGACAATAATGTTTTGTAACAGTTCTGTTTGATGTGTGCTAACGGGAACTAAGCATTTTGCTCAACAGAATTGCTCTTTGTTATGTAAACTTTGTAAAGTCTGCCTCATGTGACCTCTTGCATTTGGGAAATCTGCGGCCCAAAACGGTCATTTTCTGTGGGCAGCCCTATTCCTAGGGCCACTTCTGGAACCAAATGACCACTTGGCCTCAAAGTCCACACTGCCACAGGGTTGGAAACCAAGTCAAGCAAAGACTAAAATACTGTGCATATGTACATACACAAGTCCCATCGCCTAAATGGTTAAGTGGAGTGAATATTTGTTTTCTCATTTCACCTTTCCATTTGCTGCCTCGTACATAGTCAGCCTTTATCAGATATGACCACAAGTCTAAAAATATACTATTTCTAGATTAATACACTTTTGTTATACTTCAGAATATCTGTCTCTTACATAGGCATCAATTTATTCTCTTGGTGAAGACAGATAGTTTGGTCAGGGGTTGCGGGCTTGTAGATTGGACCGTTAAGAAGCAAAGAAGGGTCAGGTACAATGGTGCATGCCGGTAACTCAGGAGGCTGAGGCAGGAGGATCACAAGTTTGAGGCCAGGCTCAGCAACTTAGCAAGGCCCTAAGCAATTCAGTGAGACCCTGCCTCAAGATTAAAAAAAAAAAAATCAAAATGGCTTGTATCATAACTAAAAAGAATTCTAAAAATAGGAGGAAAAAAAAAAAGGACTGCCAATGTAGCTTAGTGGTAGAGTGTCCCTGAGTTCAATCTCCAGAAACAAATAAGGTAGGTTCCTACCACCACCCCCAAGTTCCCCTAGAACTTCACCACATGGTTTCCTGAACATTTCTAGCATGGCTTGAGCTGGCTCTTCCAGCCTGTGCCAGTAGATTAATATCCCATTATTCATATCATCACCACAAAGATCTCCAGATTCTTAGAACCCATTCTTCAGACTCTCCCTTTTTTAAAAAAAAAAGTACTGGGGATTGAACCCAGGGTGCTTAACCACTGAGCCATATCCCCAGCCCTTTTTATATTTTATTTAGAGACCAGGGCTTGCTAAGTTGCTTAGGGGCCAGGAGAATCTGGAATCGCTTTTGCGTCACAAAGATCTACCCGGACTCCTTGAATTAGAGGTAAAAATTTTGTCTCCTAATCTGTGAACTTCCAAGGGTCGGCAGTGAAGTGAAGAATTCCTGTGTTTCCCACAAGTGCGTGCTTCAGAAGCCAACTGTTACCCTGAAATCGTTCAGCTGCACATCTTTTAAGAGTGGCAAGGCCCACAGCAATACATCAGAATAACATATGGAGAAAGAAAGCAGGCGTCAGTCAAAAACTCTGAGGTCACCTCCCACCTCCTTCCATATGACCTGAGTGTGCATCACACTTAGGCTGCGTGATGCTGGGCAGTTGTCAAATGTCTCAGGACTTGACTCCTATAGAAGACTCTTACATGTGACTGTCATACCATGTCACATGAGTGACATGGGGTGGAAATCAATTAACACTTTCTAAAGCAGAACTTCAACACATGGGACCTTGTAGGTATTCAATAAATGGCAGCTTCTATAATTGCTATCTTTACAGTCACTACTGTTACTCCTTTAGGGGGAGAAGGGAGCTGGGGATTGAACTCAGGGACACTCAACCACTGAGCCACATCCCCAGGCCTATTTTGTATTTGGTTCTCCCTGAGTTGCTTAGTGCCTCCTTAAGTTTCTTAGGCTGGCTTTGAACCCGTGATCCTCCTGACTCAGCCTCTCAAGCCCCCAGGATTACAGGCATGCGCCACCACGCCAGGCTCTGTTACTCCTTATTTGTTGTTGAAATAAAGTCCATTTTCCATGTAGTTTTCTAGTGAAAATTAGGAATTCATGCCAGAAACCTGATCATTCTTCTTCTTTTTTTCTTGTATTTATTCTTAACTTTTAGATGGACACGATATTTTTATTTTATATTTATGTGGTGCTGAGGATTGAACCCAGTGCCTCATGCATGCTAGGCAAGCGCTCTACCACTGAGCCACAACCTCAGCCCTATTTTTTTTTAATTTTTTTAATTCTAGATTTCTCCTTTCTTTTCTATCTCAGGTTTTAATGTGCAAATCTGTAAACATAATGTGGACTGCCCACTGCCATTAAAAAAAGCACATGTGAGAATTTAACTCGGCTGGTTTAAAAAAAAAAAGGATAACATAGTGAAAATCACAAAAGCAGAGAGTTTAGCTACTAATATTCCTTTCTTTAAGAGAAAAACAAACAAAAAAAAAACTTTGCAGCTTTCACACAAACTTTATATGCCATCTGAGCGAACAAGATTAAAGCTCTGGCCTGTGCACTTAGTATAATTATGAATCCCATGAAAGCAAAAAAAAAAAAAAAAAAAAGAAAGAAAAAGAAAAAGAAAAAACACTGGAGGTATGGAGATGTTAGTCAAGCCCAAGATTGCCTTGAAACCCTACCTGGGTCTTCGTCCTCCCCCAGCCTTATCAGAAGTGCATAGGAAATTCAGTGCACTTGTTCACCAGCTGCGAGGGTATACTGTGGCTCTTCCAAATAAAGGACACGGCAGGCACGGTCATTTGAAAACTTATCTGCCATGGTATCTGCCAGCCCATCAGATGTTCGCTGGTAAACAGGTCATCTGAACAGGTGGATTCCTGCAGACAGAGAGCCATTGAGGTCCCTTGGCAGGGAAGGAAGAAAGGGCTTGTCTGATTCAGAGGGGGATGTTGGGGCTGGGGCTGCTGGTCAGGCTCCCTTTAATGGACAGGGAGGCTTTTACGTTGGTTATGGATGGTTCCCAAGCGTGGTACCTTGCTCCTCTGAGCCCCTGTGAGGCTACATCCCAGGCTCCCCTGGGGGAGCATCACCTGTTCTTGTAAAGGCAACCTCTGTCGACTAGGACGATATTTAAACATACATCTGGAAAAAAATTATCAAAACTAGGTTTTGCTGGGTACAGTGGCACACGCCTGTAATCCCAGGGGCTTGGGAGGCTGAGGCCGGAGGATCGCAGTTCAAAGCCAGCCTCCGAAATTTAACAAGACCCTAAGCAACTCAGTGAGACCCTGCCTCTAAATAAAATACAAAATAGGGCTGGGGATGGGGCTCAGTGGTCGAGTGTCCCACAAATGGTGTATAATCTTAGTCTCCCAAAAAAGTCATCTTTGCATCATTTTTTTAAACTTTACTCCAGTCTGCAGATCAGAAGTGCATAGCATGAAGAATTTGTACCTTCACTGCTGGTACTAGTTCCTCCATCAAAGGAAAATGTCCCCAGCACCTCCCCAGAGAGATCTCCTTGCCCCCCCCCCCACCTCCAAGAGCAGTTTTCTGAACTTCTCAGAGCACGGGTTAATTTTAGCTTGCTGATTTTGGTCTTCACTTAAATAAAATTATTTATGTGACCAGACAATTTAAAGGTACAGAAACATGAACTGGAAAGTAAAACCTTCCCTCTCTGCTTCCCTTTCCCTAAATGTAACTTCTACGATAGGTATTTTTTGTTCTGGTTTTGTTTTGATTTTTTACTCCTTTCAGGAAAATGTTTATGCTGTTTGCCAGCATTATTAGTTATGGTCTTCCCTTTCTCTCCCTCCTCCACTCCTCCTCCCATTTATACATATCATATATATGCACATACATATTGCCTTATTAGTTGGTTACATTCTTTGTAAAACACACACACACACACACACACAATGTCTGTACAGATTTCATAGTACTTCATTAAATGCATATCAGTGGCCTGGATGGGGTGGTGCATGTCTGTAATCCCAGCTGCTTGGGAGGCTGAGACAGGAAAAATCATAAGTTCATAGCCAGCCTCAGCAACTTAGGAAGATCTCGTCCCAAAATATTTTTAAAAGGGTAGGGGTGTGGCTCCGTCGTAGAGATCTTGCCTAGCATATGTGGGGCCTTGGGTTCCATCCACAGCACAAACAAACACACGCTTTTATACTTTATATTCAAACTTTATGTTCTCGATTAGTTAAGAGGAAGCTTTTCTTCCTCTATAAAAAGATAAATGGTGGCCCGCACCTGTCATCCCAGCAGCTGGGGAGGCTGAGGCAGGAGGATCACGAGTTCAAAGCCAGCCTCAGCAACTTAGCAAGGCCCTAAGCAACTTAGTGAGACCCTGTCTCTAAATAGAATCCGAAAAAAAAAGGGGCTGGGGTTGTGGTTCAGTGGTTAAGTGCCTCTGGGTTTAATCCCAGGAGGAGGAGGAGGAGACAGGGGAGGAAGGAAGGATGGGAGGGAAGAAAGAAGGAAGAAAAGAAGGATAAATGAAGTCTCCTCGTACTTTCCTGATTCTTCTCCAGATTATTGATCCTTCTATAGCAGAGCTCCAGGAGAAAGTCGCCTTGTCCACCATCCAGACCCTCTGTGCTTATACCCACCCCTTCAGGGTGGTCACAGGGCCTTGGGTAGGACGGCCCTTTCTATGAGATTCGTCGGTCTAGTGTTTCAGTATTAACTTAATATTTTCTTTGCTTTTAAGTGGAAGGCAGAATACCTACAGATCACCTAAGTTTCCTTCAGTGAGCTGGCTTAACTCTGTTTTTCTTTGGCAGGGGAAATTGCCATCTAACCGAGGTGTTTTTCTGTTAACTGTGGAGTTTTTACTTTTAAAAACATGTATTTGTCCAATAGGTGGCGCTAGTGTGCCGGACTGGAGTTCACACCGCTCCCGTGGGGGAATGGTCTAGTTCAAAAGGACTGCACTTACGACTTATCAACAAGTTTCTCCCACACTCCCAGAGCTTGTCTTGTCTTCTCAGCACCTCAACCAGGGCTGCAAGATCCCCAAGTGAGCATTGCAGAAGCTGGCACTTGCCTGTGGATAGGAAGAACAATCACAGAAAGAGAAGAAAGAGTCCCTCCCTTTGCCCTGTAGCTCATGGAGAACAATCTTAATATCTAAAATTTAAATTCTAGGGTTGATTTTTTTTTTTTATCTCTAATGGAATAAAAAGGAAGCAGCAAGAGTCTAGTCCACAAATCACCCACTCAAAATACAGGCTTGAGCTGGGCACGGTGGCCCATGCCTGTCATCCCAGCAGCTCCGAAGGCTGAGGCAGGAAGATCACGAGTTCAAAGCGAGGCCCTCAGCAGCTCAGTGAGACCCCTGTCTCTAAATAAAATTCAAAATAGATCTGAGGATGGGGCTCAGTGGTCGAGCGCCCCTGAGTTCAATCCCGGGTACAAAAAAAAAAAAAAAAAATATATCCAGGCTTGACATAGATGTAAGAGGCAGCCGTGCATGTCACTTCCTGCAAAGCAGAGGTACCAGCTCTTTCACCCACAGAATCTTGACACTTAACGATGTCTCAGGAGAAGAGGCCGCTCTCCACTCAAGGTCGATTTCTATCACGCCCTCAGGAAGACTCATTTCCAACACCTTCAGCAATAAAACAGAGTGAAAAGCAGAACTAATCTTTGGTCTGGGAGAACACAAGATGATACAGCCTGCGGTGCCAGAATTGTGGAGAATATAATCCCAGTTCCTTCCCTTTTCTGCCTGCATTGCTAGGATTTCTTTTTTTTTTCCCCCTGCAGTGGTGCTCATCAGAACACAGCAAGTAAAATAGGACCACTTTAGTTGGTGTAGGCAAGGGAGAGGAATGTTGCATGGAGCAGAAGATTCCATTAGAGGACTTCTAAAGTTCTTCCCAAAACTAAAATTCTGAGGCTCTACATTCATTCAGTGAGTACTTAGTACTTACCACATAAATGACATGGCACTAGAGACCAAAGAAGACAGGCATCAAACAGTGAATCAGAGGCTTGAACACAAGGGTAGTGAGTGAGATGATTGTGAGATTCTAGGGAGAAAGGAGGCCCGCCCAGGGTAGGGAGGCAGAAAGCACTATAGGGAGGCTTGAACATTATAAGAAAATCATCTAGTCAAATGGAGGAAGGGGAATACAGAAGAGGGAAAACTGTGCAAAGATCCTGTGGCAGGTACGAGGCCTGTATCATCTAGAATAAGAACATAGGGATTGGAGCAATTGTGTATACAGGATGTCACAGATGAGACCAGAGATTTGTCAGGAACGCTCTGCCTCGTGAGTGGATGCTTCGGTCTAATAGTTTGGCTTTTATTCAAAATAAGGTGGAATTTTACTGAGGGATGTTAAGTAGGGCAGGGGTGGGGGTGCTGCTATTCAGATTAGGCTTCTGTGTTGAAGCTGGAGTAGATGCTGACAGGAACAGGTAGTTGTGGAGACTGAGTCTCTGATGAAATAGTTCAAGCAAGAAATCATGGTGATAGTCATATGAATTAGTAGTCAGCTTTTTGCTGCTTTGACTAAGAGACCCGACCAGAACAATTTTAGGGGAGGAAAATTTTATTTGGCGGCTCATGGTTGCAGAGGTCTCAGACCATAGACAGCAGGCTCCATTCCTTGGGGCTCAAGATGAGGCAGAAGAATATAATGGCTAGAGAGCATGGCAGAGGGAAGCAGCTCCCATGGTGATCAGGAAGCAGAGAGAGACTCCACTCTCCAGAGACAAATAGAGACCCCAAAGCCACGCCCCCAATGCCCCCTCCTCCAGCCACACCCACCTCCTCCAGCCCCCACCCAGTTAATCCCATCAGGGTTCATTCACTGGTTGGGTTAAGGCTAAAACACAACCATTTCTACTCTAAACCTTTCTGCTTTGTCTCACACTTGAGCTTTTGGGGGACACCTCACATCCACACCATAACAGAAGTGGAGCATACTTTGAAAGTAAAATCAACAAAACTTGATGTAATTGAACTTAGAGGAGGGAAGCAGTAGAAAAAAATGACTTCCAGGTCAAATGTATTAAAATCAGGCTGTTGATAGACATATGCAGCCACAGGGAATGTGAGGAGACTCAATCAACACACATGTATTTGACCTTGTTAAATTTCAAGTCCTATTCTAGGCACAGAGCAACTGGGAACAAAGCTGACAAGTTCCCAAAGCAATGAAAAAATTGAGGCCAGCAGTCAGCAATGGCCTGTTGCCCATTTTTGTAAATAAAGTTGTTTTTTTTTTTAAGAGAGTGTGTGTGTGAGAGAGAGAGAGAATTTTTTAATATTTATTTATTTATTTATTTATTTATTTTAGCTTTGGGCAGACACAACATCTTTGTTTGTATGTGGTGCTGAGGATGGAACCTGGGCCGCACGCATGCCAGGCGAGCGTGCTACCGCTTGAGCCACATCCCCAGCCTGTAAATAAAGTTTTATTGGAACTTTCAGGGCTGCTCTCCCCTGCAATGCTCAGGGAACGCCACAGACCATAAGACCCACAAAGACAAAAACACAAGAGACCTGGCCCTTTATAGGCTGTGTACAAGCCTCGGATTTAGATGATCTGTATGCCAATCTCACCTTTCTCTGATTTTTCTGTGTTACTTTGAGAGAACCAGTTAGCTTCTTTGACTCACTTTGCCCAGATATAAAAGGGAGACAGTATTAGGTGTGCTACCCACATAGACAAAGAGGAAGTGGGGGTTCTGAAATATGCAACATACTACACTAATACATGGTATCAAGATACATGATGAGGCCAGACGTGCTGGCGCATGCAACTCTCAGCAACTCAGGAGGCTGAGGCAGGAGGATCCCAAGTGAGAGGCCAACCTCAGCAATTTAGCAAGGCCCTAAACAAACTTAGTGAGACCCTGTCTCTCAAAATAAAAAGGGCTGGGAATGTGGTTCAGTGGTTAAATATGCTGGGTTCAATTCCTAGTACAAAAACAAAAGAAAGCAAACAAACAAAAAAAAGATACATTATGAGAAGTTGAGCTCAATGGCACACACCTAATCTAGCTACTTGGGAGGCAGGAAGATCCCCAATTTAAGGCCAGTCTGGGCAACTTAGAGAGACCCTGTCTCAAAATAAAATAAAAAGGGTCAGAGATGTGGCTCAGTGGCAGAGCATTTGCATAGCGCATGTGAGGCCCTGGGTTCCATCCCAAGTACCATAAAAAGTTAGATCGAGATACACTACAAGAATGTGCTATTTTGATTCTAAACGTCCATCACCTGGCATTTGAAGTCCTTAGCCTACTTTTACAACCTGATGTTGCTCTACCTTCTAAAAGCATTTTTTACTGCAGCCAAACAAAATCATGTGGATTCTGGCTCTCACCCTTACTCTCCTTTCTTAAATCCTGTCCCTCCATAGCCTCTCCTAAGTGTCACCTTCTTTTTGAGGGGGGTGGAGTACCAGAGATTGAGCACAGGGCACTGAGCCCCATCCCCAGCCCTATTTTGTATTTTATTTAGAGACAGGGTCTCATTGAGTTGCTTAGGGCCTCGCTAAATTGCTGAGGCTGGCTTTGAACTTTCGATCCTCCTGCCTCAGCCTCCCGAGCCCCTGGGATGACAGGCGTGCACCACCGTGCCTGGCCTCTGCTCTTTCTTAAGCCAGCAAAATATAGCCAACTATTATTTTTCTGTGGGAGAGTCATCTCCTCACATACTACTGGGAAGCAAGGGAGTTTTTTCCCCCCTCCTATTAGGAGGAAGAAGTTCTTCTAATTGTGTAGGTTATACCACTGTCTTGGAAACTTAGAAGCAATCTGATGTTAAACAGAAGAGAAAAAAAGAAAAGAAAGAGCCTTTTGACGAGAGGCCCATAGGTCTGCGAAGTGGTAAGATTTTTTCAGTTCACAGCACCTAAACCAGATTCCATTTTTCATTTGGATTTGGAGCTACCTAGACCTTGACATTTCCCAGCACATGAAGAATAATTCTCAGAAGGTAGACAAATGTCTGCACAGGCCCAATCCGTGGCGGGGGTGAATCCAGGTGTTTGTCCGGAATGGAATTTCACTAAAAGAAGTTCAGGCTGCGGCTTCGCGCTCAGGTGAACGCCACACAGGTGAGTCCAGCTGGCATGAGCCTCACCGGATGGGATCAGAGGTCAGAGCCAATGCCAGCTGCCAGGCTGCTGAGGTTAGGAGGCTGTGTTGTTCCAGTCTTGTTGGAAATCAGGGTCCCAAGCCCTGCATGGGAGGTGGGGTGAGCTGGAGAGGAAGAGCCTAGAGTGAGGGATGGGCTCCGTCAGTTCATAAATCAACAAATATTTCCTGAGCTCGAAAGCTGGACTTGCAGCCGGGGTGATTATTTTTAGATACGTTCTGAGAGGCTGCAGGTAGGGACTTGAGAGTGACATCCAAACCCTAGAGCCGATAAGCCCTCGGTCGAGGAAGGAGAAGTTCATTTCATCTCTCTGCTCCTTGGAAGAACAGAGAGGTGCTGCTGGCGGGGCCCTGAGAGACACACGATGCCCAGGGTGTCCGAACTCGGAGTCAGGAAGAGTCACTTACCCACTGTCACCTCCTGTCATTCTCCCCTGGTTGATTCTAAAGTGAGCATCACACCCAGAAACCGTGAAAATCTCTGAAAATGAGAATTTCCCAAAAAATTTGTTCTAGAACTCACCATCATCCTGACGGTGAGATGGCGACGGTTTGGACATCAAATGTCCCCCAAAGATCCATGGGATAAAAGCAGGGTTCCCAGGGTGGCACTCCCAGGAGGTGATGGAAACTTGAGGAGGTGGCGCCGGGAAGTGAGCATTTGGTCCACCCCAGGCTCCCTACCTCTGGCCACTGGCACTGCCTCCAGAGACCTAAACGCAATGTGTCTGCCCAGTCATGGACTGGGACCTCTAAAAACCATGAACCCAAATAAACAATTATCCCAAGTATTTTGTAAAAGTGACACAAAGCTAATTAACACAGAGGTATTTGTTATACGTTTAAGAAGGCCAGGGGGATTGGATTTAAATTTTAATTGGGACTTAAATTTTGTTGGGAACTATGATGATCCCTCTCACCAACCTTTTCTTTTGCCTGGGTCCAAAATTCAGATCATTCTCCTTGAAAGACATCACAAGTACCAACTCTTAATACCCTCAAGTGAATATCAACCAGGTACTTTTTTATTCTTAGTGCTTTTCATTCTCAGTCATACCAGCTAAGAAACTTTAAAATCCGTAAGCGAACCCTGGATGCTGTATGTTTAATAAATAATAACATTTTTTTTCATCTTTTTTTCCCCTTTCCTTATTAAATGTTAGACAAGTGCAGTGGTGCACACCTGTAATCCCTGTGACTCAGGAGGCTGAGGCAGGAGGATCGAAAGTTCAAAGCCAGCCTCAGCAAAAACGAGGCCCTAAGCAACTCAGTGAGACCCTGTCTCTAAATAAAATACAAAATAGGGCTGGGGATGGGGCTCAGTGGTTAAGCACCCCTGGGTTCAATCCCTGGTGTTTCCCAAAATACTTTTTAAAATATTAAATGTAGTTATTATTGGTTAAAGGAAGATCTTACTTTCAGACTGATCTCTCTTTCTCTCTGATCATTTTCTAATATGAGTTTTAAGTGTTGCCAGTGATTCTTTGACAATATCAACGTCTTTATCATATTTTCCTTTGCTGTTTCAACCAACTTCTGTTGCCTGCCATCAGAATTTCTTCTTGGTACATGATCTCTTCTGCCTGGTGTTGGAGTGGTTCCTGGCTATGTGTACCTCTTTTGCTAGATGTAACAGCTCTCAGGATGGTTGCGTTTCATTCCCAGCCTGCGTCATAATGCCCAGCACAGAACTTTATATACTGGGACAGTTAAGACTGTGGATTCTGTAGCCACAACACCTTGGTTAAAATTACAGCATCTCTCCTTACTAACTGCATGACCTTGAGCAGTACAGGTCCCTCATGTACGCAGAAGACCACATGTCTGTGCTGATGCTTTAAACAGAGATTGGTGCATAGAAAGCACCTCATAAACATTAGCTCTTTTTAGTATAACAATACTAAATGATATTATTTCTTATATTTTGTTAGATTTATATTCCATATCCTATATATTATATTTATGATATGCTACTTCATATTCTGTATATTACATGTCATAAATTATACATATTTACTGGAAGACATAATACCTAATAAAATATATGTTTAATTAAATTTAATTGCCTCTGAGTCTGTAAACTCAATTCCTATCCCTTGTTTTTGCAATGCAGGAGATTAAATTTTGTTTATTTTTAAGAAAAGTATTCCTATTCTTGTTTTTTTTATCTATGCTAAAAAGTTTCCTTTTGGAGGAAGCAACAATTTTTAATATGATGGTTACTTAAATGGCAGCAAAGAGTTTTTCATAATACGTTTCTTAAATTTTTTTTGGTATGGGAGATTGAACTCAGGGGCACTCAAGCACTGAACCACATCCCCAGTCCTATTTTGCATTTTATTTAGAGACAGGGTCTCACTGAGTTGCTTAGCACCTCACCACTGGTGAGGCTGGCTCTGAACTTGCAATCCTCCTGCCTCAGCCTCCTGAGCCGCTGGGATTACAGGCATGCGCCACGGCGCTTGACCAATGTGCTATATTTTAACCTCTATCCACCCAATCTTCACTAGAGATGTTACTGTTTTCTTTGTTTCTTTTCTTTTCTTTTTTCAGTGCATTATAGTTGTACATGGTAGTAAGGTTTATTTTGACATAAGTACAAATACATATAACGTAGTTTTCTCTATTTTAAACCCCAATTCGACTCTTTCCCTCCAGCCTCCCTCCCCGCTAATTCCCTTCCTTTACTCTATTGGTCTTCCTTCTGTTTATTCATATATATTTTTAATGGATGCATTCTAGTGATGTATCAAGTTGGACTGCATTGTGGTATATTCATACATGCATCTAGTACAATTGGACAACTTCATTCGCCAGTTCTTTTACCCCTTTTCTCCCCTCCTCCTGCCCCTTCCTCCTCTGCCTCTACTCTCCTGGTCTCCCTGCCACACCGTGGGCTTTTTCCATGAAGAATCTGTGCATTTCTTGTGCTTCAGTGCAAAGCTTCCCTGGACAGTCGCCCTGTTCACAGAGCCGCAGGAACTGTGAGGCCATGCTTTGAACCAGACCCCTTTCACTTAATCTTGGTGTGGCCCATGACGGAGATTTTCTATTCTAGCTGCATTTCTAAAGGACTCTGCCTGCTTTTCTTCAGCAGACCCATCAATGAGTTTGATTCCTGGATCTAAACGAATCCCTTGTGATATCACAGCATCCCTCCCACCACCACGCTCCCAACCCCAGCATAGCATAGGGTTCTTTTGAACAGCACCCAATTTTGTTTTTCCTGGTACTAGGAATTGAACCAGGGGCACTTAACCACTGAGCCACATCCCCAGCCCTTTTTATTTTTTATTTAGAGACAGGGTCTCCCTGAGTTGCTTAGGGCCTCGCTGAATTGCTGAGGCTGGCTTTGAACTCGTGATCCTCCTGCCTCAGCCTCCCAAGCCACTGGGATTACAGGCATGCACCACCCCCCCCCTTTTTTTTAGGATTTCTTTGGTTGTGGTGAGAAATTTGCCTGCATGGGTTGAAGTGATAACACTTCAATTATCATATTGTCAAAGTGGCAAGTAGAGATCGGTCTCTTTTTCTTTATTTTTCTTTTTTTTTTTGTTTTGTTTGTTTGTTTGTTTGTTTTGTTTTGTTTCAGAAACCTCCAGTCCCCGAAACAGTCTTATTCTGGAACTTCTGTGAAGTAGAATCAACTCATCTCTTCAACAGAAATCGACTGGGGACTTAATAATGGGTAGGGTGGGGCACGGAGGTGCAATCCTGTCATCTAGGTGGCTTAGGAGGCTGAGGTAGGAGAATCACAAGTTCAAAGCCAGCCTCAGCAAGTTAGGAAGGCCCTAAGCAACTTAGCAAGACCCTGTTTCAAAATAAAAAATAAAAGGGCTGGGGATGTGGCTCAGTGGCTAAGCACCCCTGGGTTCAATCCCTGGTACAAAAAAAAAAAAAAAATTGGTTAGAGAGTGATCAGAATGTTGTCCTGATTTAAATATGAATGGGGTATATCTGCCCACCAGAAGCAAAACCATCCAGGAGAACAAAATTCTACATAGAAGATCAACGCCCAACTTTATTTTAAACCAATTTACCTGACCTGACTTTGAGAGTATAAATAAAGTAAATTTCCCAAGACCTCCCAGGACTGAAGGGTGAGAGGAAAGAGTGAAGGAAGACAGAGCCTGGCCTTGCACTTCTCTGTTACCTTAACATCCTAGAGGTCCTCTCACCCAATCCTACAAACTAGGAAACAAAGCTCAAAGAAGCCTGGCACCATTTCCTAGACCATGCAACCAGAATCTGCCAGAGCCCAGAGGCTGAGGCAGGAGGCTCCCAAGTTTGAGCCTAGCCTCCGAAAATTAGCAAGGCTCTAAGTAACTCAGCAAGATCCTGATTCAAAATAAAAAGGCCTGGGGATGTACCTCAGTGGTAAAGTGCCCCTGGGTTCAGTCCTCACAAAGAAAGGAAGAAAGGAAAGAGAAAAGGAGAAAGGGAGAGAGGGATGGAGAGACAGAGAGAGAGAAGGAGGAGGAGGAAGAGGAGGAGGAGGAGGAGGAGGAGAGGCAGGCAGGAAGACAGATGAAGGAAGGAGAGAAGGAAGGAAAGAAAGAAAGAAAGAAAGAAAGAAAGAAAGAAAGAAAGAAAGAAAGAAAGAAAGAAAGAAAGAAAGAGAAAGAAAGAAAGAAGGAAGGAAGGAAGGAAAGAAAGAAAGAAAGAAAGAAAGAAAAGAAAAGAAAAGAAAAGAAAAGAAAAGAAAAGAAAAGAAAAGAAAAGAAAAGAAAAGAAAAGAAAAGAAAAGAAAAGAAAAGAAAAGAAAGAAAAGGAAAGGAAAGGAAAGACAAGGTAGAAAAAAATGAATTCAGAATGTGCCAGAACTGTTTGGTAGATTGCAAAACCTATGCTCCTTCCTCTCATTACCAAACCACCCACAAGAGGGACAGGATCATAGAAGATGAAATGAGTACTAATCTCAGGCAACAAGCTGTTCTGAGCAGTTGACAGCTCCCTTCTTCTACTCTAGAATCTAAGATCAGTCAAAGGACGAGCAGTTGAATGATTGTCAACTCCCATTAATAGCGACGACTTATTTAGAGGTACAGTCTGTTTCCTTTCTAAATGTGAGTAACTGCAAGTTCTTCCACCAATCAGTGTCTGCCCTAGCAAAACTTGCATGTTGCTAGAAGGAAACTTGCACATTAAGTGTGAGTTCATAAAATGTACATAAAGTAGAAATAAAGTAAATGTTCATTAATAATGGAATAATTGAATTCTTATTAATCTATACTATTAAATATTAGGCAGATAAGGCAGATCTATATTATGTTGAACTTAAAAAAAGACTATCATACATAGATGGTCTTTCTTCTGAGTGTACATGTTGCAGAATCATATTGGTCATGCAGTCACATATACACATACAGTAATAATGCCTGTTTCATTCTACTGTCTTCCCTATTCCCACTTCCCCTCCCTTCCCCTCCCATCACTTCCCTCTACCTAATCTAAGGTAACGCTATTCTTCCCTAGCGCCCCTGGCCTTATTGTGAATTAGCATCCACATATTACAGAAAACATTTGGCCTTTGGTTTTGTGGAACTACCTTTTTCACTTACCATGATATTCTCCAACTCCAACCATTTATGGGCAAGTGGCATAATTTCACTCTTCTTTTAAAGCTGAGTAATATTCCATTGAATATATATACCACATTTTCTTTATCCATTCATCTATTGAGGGACACCTAGGTTGGTTCCATAATCTAGCTATTGTGAATTGAGCTGCTATAAACACTGATGTGGCCATGTCACTGTAGTATGCTGATTTTAAGTCTTTGGGTATAAACCAAGGAGTGGATAAATGGGACAAATGGTGGTTCCATTTCCAGTTTCTGAGGAATCTCCATACTGCTTTCCATGGTGGCTGCACCAATTTGCAGTCTCACCAGAAATGTCTGAGTGTGCCTTTTCCCCACATCCTCGCCAACATTTATTTTGCCTGTATTCTTGATGACTGCCATTCTGACAGGAGTGAGATGGAATGTTATGCATTCTACTGTCATGTATAACTAATTAAAACAAACTTAAATTTTTTTTTTAAAAGAATGGCTAAAATGTTAACTTTCACATTATACATATTTTGTTACAATAAAACATCAACAACAACAAAAAAAACTTTAGACTAACTTTCCTTCAAATAATATATTTTGTCTTGTCAAAAAACAAATAAAAATAAGAATAAATAAAATGTATCCACAGCCAGGCATGGTGGCGCACGCCTGTAAATCCCAGCGGCTTGGGAGGCTGAGGTAGGAGGATTGTGAGTTCAAAACAGCCTCAGCAACAATGAGGCGAAAACAACTCAGTGAGACCCTGTCTCTAAATAAAATACAAAATAGGGCTGGGGATGTGGCTCAGTGGTTGAGTGCCCCTGAGTTCAATCCCTGGTACTCACCCCCCCCCCCGCAAAAAAAAAATATATCCACAGGTTCATAATCCATGGTGATTGGATTCCCTCATCATCTATTTATCGATATCCTTGAACCTGAATTTATTACATAACCAAAAATAATACAGAAAAAAATCATAAATTCATGTAGAATGACGACTTGTATGTAAACATGAATTTAAATAACATTTTAGAACAAGGAGTGAGGAGTTAAGAAGAGGGAAATCAATGCTTCAAAATTTAGAGGGGAGTGAGCCCAGGCAGTTTCAGAAAGGTACACTTTAGAATGGGGACTTGGAAGATAGTGAACTGTGGAGATGACCAGGATTTACCCATGGCCACCTAGCTCATAGGGGATTGAGACAACATGTGAACTCAGTTCTATGTGAATCCACAGTTGGTCCTTTTAACTAAGATTCTTTTCATAGTACATATTATAAATAGTGACTATAATATGAGATATAGCTATAACTCACATAGATAGGCATAGGATATGTGCATGTACTTATTAAGTTCATACAATGTATTAGGTATTCTGCAAAAGGTTGTGTGAAATGCATTAGAGTACCTTCATAATTTGATATCTAGTAGGTCTTGGTAAGTTGGCGTAGGGCCTCCCTAAGTTGCTGAGGCTGGCTTTGAACTCACGATCCTCCTGCCTCAACCTCATGAGCCCTTGGGACAATAGAAAGGTTTAATTTTTTGGAAAAAAAGTCTGAAACTAGCTATTTCTAAGCTGGTTGGGTATCTTGACTGAATTCTGGAGAACATAGGTTTTGTGATGTTTAATTTATGTGTCAACTTGACTGGACCAGAGGATGCCCAGATATGTTAATAGACATTATTTCTTGGTTTGCCTGAACAGTGTGTCAGGAAGAGATTAGCTAAACACAAATGGCCTTTTCCAATGTGTATGGGCATCATCCAATTCATTAAGGTCCTGAATAGAGCAAAAGACAAGGAAGGCTGGATTCACCCACCCTCTGTTCCACTGCTTGAACTAGGACATTGATATTCTCCTGCCCAGGAATTAGTTCTTAAGACTTGAACTGGAATCTACACCATTGGCCCTTTATCTCTCAGGCCTTCTAACCACATCACCAGCTTTTGTGGTTTTTCCAGCTTGCAGGTAGCAGATGGTGGGACTTATCCTCCATAGTCACATGAACCAAGACCTCCTATGACTAAGAGATAGGTAGATATCTCCTGTTGGTCTATTCCTCTGGGAAGTTCTGACTAATACAGATTCCTGCTGTCCTTTTCCCAGTATTCCTTCATCTTTGGGCTTGTCACCTTATAATTCAACATGGCCGCCACAGCTTCAAACAGCTCAAGCACATCAAAGGACAGGAAGTAGCCAAGGCAGAAAATATGGTGGGATGGAGGGGGGGAGGTTAATGAGGGCCACAATTTTGTATCCTGAAAAGACTTTGTCTCAGTCAGATGCCTCCTCTAGAACTTTCTTCTTCTAAAAATGTGTGTTTGCTGCTGGGGACCAAACCCAGAGCCTTGTGTCTGTGAGGCTCTGCTACAGAGTACACTCCAGCCCTCCTCTTATATTTCATTGGCAAAAACTGGGTCATAAATCCTGGTCCCCGACACCATAGGAGTGTAAGTATCCTGACTTTTCTTCTCTCTTTCATAGATCACCGACTAGGAAGGATGGGGGGGTGGGGGGTACTGGGGAGCGTCCAAGAGCACTACCTACCATAGCAGGTTACATGGAGGAAGCCATAACTGGGTTGGGTCTTAAAGGATGATGGAACAGACATTTATTGGATTGTCCCTCTGACCTCCTTTTTCCAAGAATCGTCCTACTCCAGCTCAAAGTAAAACCTGCCAAAATCATACAATGCGTTCCTGTTCTCTGGGGGGTGCATTGCAATAGATTTTCACAGATGCTGCCAAACTGCTCTTTTCTTTTGTTTGTTCCTCTCCAGGGGCATTTCTGACTTTCTTCCTTTTATTGAAACGGGTTGTGTAAGCATCTTACTCCTGCTCGGCTGTCAGTTTCCCATTTGTTAATTCTCGGTG
This sequence comes from Urocitellus parryii, assembly GCF_045843805.1. NCBI lineage: Eukaryota > Metazoa > Chordata > Mammalia > Rodentia > Sciuridae > Urocitellus > Urocitellus parryii. The sequence goes on from NC_135533.1 coordinate 161,158,868, forward strand.
CTCCATTTCCTGAGCTCGGTCAGAATTCCAATTATTTCATTAGAAAGAATTTCATGTCAAGTGTGATTAATCATGTATTAGAAAACCAAAAAAAAAAGATGAAAAGGAACATGGAAGTGTGTCCGAGGGAATGACTACAGGAAGCCGCAACCACCCCAAGTGCTGAGAAAACCGAGAGGCTGGGATTGCTGACACTTGACAGAAAACTTGAACAGGGAGAGAGGAGAAGAGCAGGAGGGAGAAGAGACTGGGAAGGACCTTGCCTGCAGTGCCGGAGGTCATGGTTTGGAGGAGGAAGGACTTGCTGGGGCTGCTCTCTCTGGGAGAGTTCAATGCCCCTGGTCCTGATAGTGGAACCTGGAACCAGGGGACTTGCCAATGGACTTACAGAAGAGATCCTGACCACAGAAGCAAAACCAGGAGGAAGGAGTCCCTGCTCTCCTCCATCTGGCAAGCTCCATCCAATGCCCCTCATTGGTGACCATAACAGAGAGCTGCTGGTAAAGCAGACATGGAATGTGCAGAGTCCCAAGCCCGGCATCACATGACAGAGTATGGAAGATTTAGAGCCAAGAGACAAATGCTTAACGTGAGGATATCCTTGTGATCATCATGAGGGTGACTATAAAGACGGTGATGATGGTGGTGATGATGGTGGTGATGATGGCAATGATAATGATAGTGGCAGTGATGATGATAGTGATGGTGCTGACGATGGTGATGGTGCTGCTGATGGTGGTGGTAATGATGGTGATGATGATGGTGATGATGATGATGACATCCTTTTAAATAGAGGCAAGAATAAGAGCTCCTTCATAGTGTTATTTTGAGATTTAAATGAAGTAAATCATGTGAAGTAACTAGCAGAGTACCTCCAGTCTCACGTGACTTAGGAAGTGTTAATGGATGTTTTAGTCAGCTTTTTTACTACTGTGAAAAAGGACCCAACCAGAACAATTGTAGAGGAGGAAAAGTTTATTTGAACACTCACAGTTTCAGAGGTCAATTCATAGAAGTCCAGTACCATGCCTTGGGACTCCAGTTGACGCAGAACATCACAGAAGAAGAGTATGGCAGAGAGACACAGCTCACATGGTGATCAGAAAGCAGGGAGAGACCCCACTCTCCAGAGACAAATAGAGACCCCAAAGCCACGCCCCCAATGCCCCCTCCTCCATCCACACCCACCTGCCTCCAACCACCACCCAGTTAATCCCATCAGGATTAACTAAGACTGGGTGACAAATGAAAAAAACAAGCCACAGACCGGAGAAGGTCCATCTACAACATATGTTATTAAAGGACTTGTATACACAACATAAAGAACTCTCAAAACTCAATTAAAAGACAAAAATTTTCCTTCAAGTGGGCAAAAGATTTTAACAGATGTTATTTCAAAGGCAATATACAGAAAGCAAATGATCCCATGAAAAATGCTCAACACCATCAGTTACTGGACAATTGAAAAATTAAACCCTCAAAGAGATTCTATCACACACATGTTAAAAGACTTTTTTAAAAAACTAACAATGCTGGGCATGGTAATGCAAGCCTGTAATCCCTGTGACTTGGGAGGCTGAGGCAGGAGGATGGCAAGTTCAAAGCCAGGCTCAGCAACTTAGCAAGGCCCTAAGCAACTCAGCGAAACCCTGTCTCTAAATAAAAACATTAAAGGGCTAAGGATGTGACTCAATGGTTAAGGGTCCCTGGGATTGATCCCCAGGACCAAAAAATAAAATAACATTATTGCTAATGAGGATGCAGAGTAAAACCTCTTTGAAAAATACTTCTGTAGTTTACACTGACCATAGTATACACACCACAGGACACAGCCACTCCACTCCTGGTTTTAACTTTAGAAAAATAAGAACTTACGATTCACACAAAACCCTGTGTGCAAGTCAATATCTGTTTTGTTCATTTGATTTGTTTATGGTGGCTTTATACACAAACTTAGAAAGAGCCCCAATGTTCTCCACTGGTGAATAGATAAACAAGCTGTGGTATATCCATACCAGAGGACAACACCCAACAATGAAAAGGAAAAAAAATGAAAAGGCAAGAACATAATCTCAAGTGCATTATGTGAAGCCAGATTCAAAAGGCCACATCCTCTATGACTTCGTCATGATGAGATTCTGGAAAATGTCAAACCAGAGGAATAGGCAGGGATTCAGCCGTGGCTGGGAGTGGAACCGAGGGGAAACGGTTGACTGCTAAGGGCCACCAGGGAATTTTGTGGGAGAGAAGGAAGTATTCTGGATCTTAATTTGGTTGGTAGTTACACAACTGTGTGCATTTGTAAAAACTCAGAGAACTATATAAAGGATGGGTTTTACCCTATATTGATGATGCCTGTTTTAGTCAGCTATTTCACTGCTGTGACTAAAAGGCCCAACCAGAACATCTGTAGAGGAGGAAAAGCTTATCTGGGGGCTCACAGTTTCAGAGGTCTCCGTCCACAGACAGCTGGCTCCATCCCTCGGGGCTCCAGGGGAGGCAGGACATCATGGAGGAAGAGTGTGGTGGAGGGAAGCAGCTCACATGGTGATCAGGAAGCAGAGAGAGACTCCACTCTCCAGAGACAAATAGAGACCCCAAAGCCACGCCCCCAATGCCCCCTCCTCCAGCCACACCCACCTCCTCCAGCCACCACCCAGTTAATCCCATCAGGGGTTCATTCACTGGTTGGGTTAAGGCTCTCACCACCCAGTCATGTCTCCTCTGAACCTTCCCGCACCGTCTCACACGTGAGCTTTTGGGGGATGCCTCACATCCAAACCATAACAACATCCAATAAAGCTGATCAAAATATAGATTGAGTTATTATCATATCATATAGATTGAGTTATCAGCTAAGACCTTTCTGCAGAAGCAACATGTGAGATAAACCCTGAGTTTCAAGATGCAGACAGCTGTGGTAACACTTGAGAATAGAGAATTCCAGGCAGATGCAACCATGAGCACAAACACTCAGGATGAGAAGAGGGAAGGAGCCCTGGAGAGAGCCCTGTGTGACCAGGAGAGCAGAATCGGGTATGATGAGTGGAGCTCCATCTCTGAAGCTTTTTTTTGTGTGTGTGCCAGATTTGTCAAAATAAATTTAAAAATCAACACACCCATAGCTAAATTTGTATATCATATAAACAGCAGGAAATTGTCAGTAGATCTGGAAAGTCTGTCTGAGGCCATCATAGCGTGCTCTTACACAAACCTAAACCATATATAGGTCGTCACCTGATGTGGCTTCTCAGTGCATTCAAGTGACATGAGGTATCGAGCTCATGTGACACAGCAAGCTGCTTTACAGTAAACTTCTATTTTTAGTATGTAGAATTCGTACTCCCTAAAAGAATACTTTAAAGTACAGTAAATACTTTAAAATATGGTGTGTGTGGTGGCACTTGCCTGTAATCCTAGCAGCTCGGGAGGCTGAGGCAGGAGGATCATGTCTTCAAAGCCAGCCTCAGCAAAAGTGAGACACTAAGCAACTCAGTGAGACCCTGTCTGTAAATAAAATACAAAATAGGGCTGGGGATGGGGCTCAGTGGTCGAGTGCCCCTGAGTTCAATCCTCAGTACCAAGAAAAAAATATGTAAGTAAGCCAGTAACCGTCATTTACTATCATTATAAAGTATCATGTACGGCATGGCGTAATTGTATGGGCTATACTCCATGTGACTGGCAGTGCGGTGGGTTTGTTCAACCAGCGTGGCCACAGACACATGTGTGAGGCCTTACTCTATTATAGCTACAGTGTCACTAGGTGATGGGAATTTTCCAGCTCCATTATAGTCTTAGGGGACCTCCACTGCAGTCCAGCCTTGGCAGAAACTGTTATGTTGAGATGACTGTATAAGTATATCCCATGCGATATTTAGGACATCATTCTACTAAAAAATTCTTATACATGTTTTCATGACATTTGAACTTAACTGGAAGTCCTTTTTTTTTTTTCTAGCAACCATGCACCTAGGATAGGCAAGAAGTCTGTATTTTTCATCTGATTACAATGGGAAACCATGTAAACATTTTTTCATTGGTTCTTTTTATACACTATGGTATAATCCATTTTGATAGAATTATGTAACCATGGAATACACTTTATTCTAATTAGGATCACATTCTTGTGGGTATGCACAATGGTAGGCTTCACTTAGGTATTTTTGAATGTGTACATAGGAAAATTATGTTAGGTCTCTTCTCAGTCTTTCCTACTCCTATTCCCCCCTCCTTTTTTTTCATTCTCCTTTGTCTAATCTACTGAACTTCTCTTGTTCCCCTCCCTCACCTCCTTTATTGTGGTTTAGTTTCCATATATCAGTGAAAACATTCAACCTTTGGTTTGGGGGGACTGGCTTGTTTCACTTAGCATGGTAGTCTCCAGTTCCATTCATTTACTGGCAAGTGTCATAAAGTCGTTCTTGTTTATGGATGAGTAATATTCCATTGTGTATGTGTGTGTGTGTATATATATATATATATATATATATATATATATATATATATCACAATTTCTTTATCCATTCATCTTTTGATGGGCATCTAGGTTGGTGCCATAGCTTAGCTATTGTGAACTGAACTACTATAAAAACAGATGTAGCTGTGTCACTATAGTATGCTGAATTTTAAGTCCTTTGGGTATAAACCAAGGACTGAGATAACTGGGTCAAATGGTGGTTCCATTCCGAGTTTTCTGAGGAATTTCCATGCTGATTTCCATAGTAGTTGCACCAATTTGCAGTCCCACCAGCAATGTAGGAATGTACCTTATCCCCACATCCTCACTAACATTTATTGTTACTTGTATTCTTGATAATTGCCATTCTTTCACGAGTTTTAATTTGCATTTCTCTCATTGGTAGAGGGTTTTTGTTGTTGTTGTTGTTTTTAAGTACTGGGGATTGAACTCAGGATCACTGGACCGCATCCCTAACCCTATTTTGTATTTTATTTAGAGACAGAGTCTCATCATAGAAGGCCAGCTCCATTTCTCAGGGCTTGAGGTGAGGCAGAACATCATGGCAGAAGAGGTGGAGGGGCGCAGCTCACAAGGTGACCAGAAAGCAGAGACTCCACTTACCAAATACAAAATATAAGCCCCATAGCCCCGCCCCCAATGAACCACCTCCTCCAGCCGCACTCCCCCTGCCTCAGGTCACCAGTCGGTCAATCCCATCAAGGATTGATTCACTGACTAGGGTAAGTACACGGCCCCATCATTTCTCCTCCAAACCATCCTGCATTGCCTTACACGAAAGCTTTAGGGGGACACCACATGGAGGTGCCCTATAACAAGAGCACATGGAGTTAAAGGAAAAAGAAGGATGTTCCTAGGATTTTAACCTCAGCAGCTGGGGAGATACTGGCAGCACCTTCTCTACTATAAAATAACAGGGAAGACGTAAGTGGGGCCTGTTCATGGACCATGCTCACTTCTAAGCACTTTACACCTACTGACACTTCAATAGTAACTCATTGAGTCCTCACTAGAGTTGACAGAGTTGAGAGTAGGAGGGGGAAGTTATCCTCATTTTATTACTTTATTTCAAGTTATTTTATTTTTGGTACTGGAGATTGAATCTGGGAGTGCTTAACCACTGAGCCACATCCCTAACCCTTTTTATTTTTTGTTTAGAGACATGGTCTCGTTAAGTTGCTGAGGCTGGCTTTAAACTTGCAATCCTCCTACCTCAGCCTCCCAAGCCACTGGGAGCTACAAGCATGTGTCACTATGCCCAGAATATCCTCATTTTATTGATGAGAAGATTGAGACACTAAATGTTTCAATAACATGCCAAAATCTTAAGACAACCAATAACTGAGCCTTGTGACCTGAATTCAGAGTTCATCCTCTTCTAAAAAAAATTACCTTTTAATTGCCCAGATTTATGGGGTACAGTGTCACAACTCAACATATGGATATAATGTGTCGTGATCAAATCAGGTAATCAGCATCTCCATCTTTTAAACATATACCATTGATTTGTGTTGGGAAACTTCAAATGTCTCTTTTCTGGCTCTTAATATAGAATAGATTTTCCTAAGTGATAAACGCCCTTCTGTGCGACAGCACATGAGCACTTATCCTCCTAACTGTATTTTGATACCTGTTATCTACATTCTCTCGTTCCTCCCTCCCCCTGGAGAAGCCCTGTGGGCATGGGGAAGGAGGGTCCCCTAAACGGCCCCGTTAGTTTTCCACACAGCGAGGCCAGCTTCCCAGCATGCGAAGTACATGTCACCAGTATGCTTTACCTCCATTCCCCACCTAAACGGTAACTTTCCCTCGCTTCTCCTGGACATCATCTCCTAGGTTGATGTTGAAAGTCATTAAAGGAACTCCTGAGGGAGTGGTTTTTAAGACTTAAACGGCTATTAAATGGAATTGAGAAATTCTCTTTCACAATGCCCCAAGAAAATTGACACACGTTATTAATTTGAGTCTGGACTCCAAGGAGGCCATTTAGTATCATATTCACATTGACTCAATCATCAACTGAATCTGTCATTCGTGTATGCTCTAACCTGAAGGAGAGAATGTGGAAATGCCCCCTCTTTCTGCTGAGAGATTCAGCACATCTAACAGGTAGCTGTCCAGCTCGGGACTGCATTAGTCAGGGTTCTGCCAAGAAACAGAGTCAACAGAAATAGATACATTTCTATTCAGATATCTAGAGATCTAAATCTCTTTTTTTTCCTTTCTTTTTTATTTTAATTTGTTATATATGACAGCAGAATGCATTACAATTCATATTACGCCTATAGAGCACAATTTTTCATATCTCTAGTTGTACACAGATCTAAATCTTATATATCTAAATCTATAGATCTAGACCTCTGCATCTATAATATCGCTCTAGATATATTACATGTGTGATATATAATATCTGTTATAGATCTAGATCTATCTAGAGCTATATTATAGATGTATATTTCTAGATCTAATATACATGTATAGATATATGTATAAAGATAGATATCTATATGTAGACAGGCATACATCTAAATATGGATCTATATAATATATGTAAGTATTTGTGTGTCTGTGCGTATTAAGAGGAAATAAATTCAGTGATTATGGAGGCTGAAATATCTCCACAAATGTGAGGTCCACAAACTGGAGACTCAGGAAGGCTGGTAGGGAGATCCAGTTCAAGTCTGACGGCCTGGGAACCAGAAGTGTTAATTATTTAAGTCCCAATCTGAGGACAGGGAAAAAAAATCCATGTAGTGGTTCACGTAGAGAGAAAATTCTCCCATCCTCTACCTCTTTGTTCTACTCAGGCCTTCAACAGATTGGAGGGTGCCCACTCACATTGGTGAAGGCCATCTGCTTCTTCAGTCTATGGATGCCAATGCCAATCTCTTCCCCAAACAGTCTCGCAGACACACCAGAAATAATGGTTAGCCAAATACCTGGGCGTCTTAGGATCCAGTCAGGTTGACACAGAAAATTCCCCAACAGGGTGGATTAAGATCACAGATGCACCTAACAGGAACCATTACATTGGCTAAAGATTGATGGCCTGAGCTCGGGGTGGTGGTGCCCGCATGTAATCCCAGCTACTTGAGAGGCTGAGACAGGAAGATTGCAAGTTCAGAGCTGGCCGGGCAACTAAGCAAGCCCCCATCTCAAAATGAAAAATGGCCCTGAATGTACCTCTGTTATAGAGCACACCTGGATCCAATCCCTGCCCCTCCTCCCACCAAAAAAAAAAAAAAAAAAAAAAGACTGGGTAGTCAGAGAACATGGGTTCAAATAGTGGTTTTGTTCTCTGACCTAAAGCAATTAGTTTCAACTTCTCTGTGCTTAGCTTCCTCATCTGTAAAATGGAAATAACTAGGGTGCCTATTTCACAATATGATTGAGAGAACCGACAAGGTAATGCTTTTACCACTGCCACGTAGTAAATGTCATATAAAAGTTGGGACCATTATTTTTATATCAAAGTCTAACAACAGAAAACTAGTTGTATTGGGCCTGCTACAGGTATCCACAGTTATATAATAAATTGCTTGTCTGGATTTGCCTTCATGCTATGAACATGAAGAAGGAACAATAAAACTACTCCTAGGGGCTGGGGATGTGGCTCAGCGGTAGAGTCTTGCCTTGCATGTGTGAGGCCCTGGGTTGGATCCCCAACATTGCAAACAAACAACAACCAAAGAAATGTTCTTACTACCATTTGTTATTACTCTTGCTTTCCCCTTGATATCCAAAGCCCTGTTGTACAAGTCTTCCCTCCTCTCAAGACCAGTAGACAAGCACTCTCCACCCTCCCAGTATCCATTTGGACAAGGTACTGATATTCACAAAACCTCTCAGGTCTATTGTGGCTTCTGCTCTAGACACCACCTTGGCTTTTATCCGTCTCAGGCTGTGGGGATCAGGGTGCTATATTTTCTCTTTCCAGAGGAAACTCACACCCAAGAATCTGTAAACTGACTGTTACTCCCAGCATCCAGCAAGCCCACATTGGGAATTCAGTTCACCAACTCTCTAAGTGAATTCAGTGTGACTCTTAGCAGGTATTGAATGCTGGACTAAGGCCGGGGCTGGGGTTTATGGCGTTGTAAGGCATCTGTGTAGTAAAACCACTAAAGAAAACAGTATCTTTTTGCACAATTAGCAGACAGACATTTTCTTTCTGGGAACATTAAGAAAAAAAGATCCCCAAGCACATGTTTGCATCCTACAAAAATAATTCTTTAGGAGACACAGCTGAACCTACTCTAAGAAAATTCTTTAAGCCCAAAAATCCAAGCTCAAGAAGCAGATAAAATTGGGAGATGTTTATTTATCTGGGGAAAAGATTTTTATTTTTAGGCTCAAAGCACATTGTACCCAGAAATTTGTTTAAAAATATAAGCTACAGAAACACATTTAAAATGTGATCTCACAGTGGCTTGGGAGGCTGAGACAGAAGAATTGCAAATTCAAAGTCAGCCTTAGCAATTTATCGAGGTCCTAAGCAACTTAATGAGACCCTGTCTCAAAATAAAATATGAAAAAGGACTGGGGATGTGACTCAGTGGTAGAGTATCCCTAGGTTCAGTCCCTTGTACCAAAAAATAAAATATGATCTGAGTCACATGAAATTTCCCTCTTTTACATTTTGCCTTTTACACGAAGTAGGTGAATCATTTCGTCTCTCTCTAAGCATTGTGTCCTGGTTTGTAAAATGAAGGTTTTGGTAAGATTGGTAAGAATTTTAGTTTTATCTGGGAGCCAGATGCTATGTAGGACTGAAGAGTTGTTTGACATATTAATTATTTATTTTCTCCATATATACACATTTTTCTCTTTACAATTTCCTTAGTTCAATTCAAGCAAATAGCAGGTTCTGGACTTCCAAGTCTCAATTAAATTCTGTGGCGAGGCAGAAAACAAGGTTAAGTCTGTGTTTCTGAGGGCAGAGGCAAAGAATGTGGGCATTGAGAATGGTCTCGAGAGGCAAAGAGACAGGTCTATGGGCCCAGGAGGAACCAGAGCCAGGGTTCCTCTGAGAAAATGGCAGAATCTCTGAAAAAAAATGGCAGAAGCCAGGAATATCCTAGGAACCCAGAAAAGGAGTCCTAGTTCCCAAACTTGGTGCTTGTACAGCGGTGAGCTATATACATCAGGCCTCTGGAGATGGTGACCATGGTAGTTTTGTGACTGTCTGGCTTCATGAACTTGGATGAAGTCATTTATATCTCTGAGCCTCAGTTTCTAGAAGAGGAAGAAACACCCCCACAGCCCCCATGATGGCTTGGGCAGACCCTTCCTCCAAGAAGGCCCCACCAAGGAGGCAAGAAGGAAGCCAAATCCAGCCCCACTCTCCACCCAGCTGCCCTGGGACATGACTGTGCCCCCTTTCTCCTCTCTGACAGGGACAAGCAGCTTGGTCCTCACTATCCCTATATAGATAGTCCAGCTCAATATTCTGAGATTCTAATTTGCTCCATCTCTTCCTCTAAATGACTCTAGCAGGTGCTGTGAAGGAAAAAAAAAAAAAAAAAGGTACTTTTAATCCTTTCTTTCCTTAAAGATGCACACACATATACATTCATTATAGGAATGTCATTACCATGTAGGTCCAAACCACTAGCACCCAAAGATAACTGCAAAATAGGACTGCTTCTGTTTTTCACCCTAAGTAATTGATAGGACAATGGAGTAGGGGGAGGTTTGTCTAGGAAAAGGGAAAATTAATAACAATCCCCTTCCCCTCTGGTTAGCAGGGCTTTAGGGAAACTGAGGTGGTGGGGAGGGGAATTTCAGGCCCAACCCTTTGAGCTGTTTCAGAAACCCACACTGTGTTTGCTGGAAGGCCTGGTCCCCCCTTTGGGCCCCCAAGACCAAGGCAGCCTGCAGACTCGGGCCCCCTGGGGATCCTCAGAAGTCCTGCCTTTGCCCAGGACACAATCCTGTGCAGAGCTCTAAGGGGGCCAGGCAGCAGAAACCATCCTGGAAAGTCGCTGTCTTGTCCCCTGCTTGGCCTCCGAAGGCGGACACCTGGTTTCAATGATGTCTTTGTTGTCAGATCCAGTAGGCGCTTTGCTGGGTTTGCCATTTTCATGAAAATGAGCCCCCTGCGCTGCACCCAGTGGAGCTCCCCCTCAACAGCGAGGAGCGGGCAGCCCTGATCTGGGACCCAGGCCCCCAGGGATCCCCTTACAAAAGGCAGCCTGCGATCCAGAGGGGGCTGGGAAGAAACAGCCCTTCATCTGCACCAGGGCCAGTCCACCTCCCGCAGGACCCCAGCCCCCAACGCATCCGAACCCTGGGCGGCTGCCAGTCACCCGCAGCGCCCACCCGCGTTCCACGTCCCCTTTCTGCGCCCCTCGAAGGGGCTCCCGGGAGCACGCCCAGCTGCAGGAGCACCACTCAGCTGCAGGAGCGCCCTGGGTATTTTTATTATTATTATTATTTTTTTTCTGTTTTCTGGCTGGAACTACGCGAGGCAGTTGAATTAGAGTCATTATTGTAATTCAATTTCTCCAAACTCAGAGCTATTTTCTTTCCAAATATAACGGGGTCCAGGAAACGTTCAAAGAATTGGAAAAACCATTCCAAACTCAGAAACGTTAGAGGGAAAGAGGAGTCACAGGGTGAATGCTACTGCTAATAGAATATTTCAGAGTAATTGTAATGTAACATATGATTGAATGAATTATGGACCTTAGAGCATGAAATACATATTATTATATAACAATGTAGAATTATAACCTCACAAAGATATAGTTATGAGTGCATTGAATATACTATGTAGACATGATGATTTATAATATAACGTTGAAAATGCTCAAAAATAATTTTGACAATGTAAAAAAAAGAAGACCATTCTAAAATCAGAAAATTTTAAGAGGAAGAGGAAGATAAAATAATAAAAATAATTACCACCACCATCTGACCCAGATATCCCAATCTTTGGTTTATACACAAAGGACTTAAAATCAGCATACTACAGTGACATGACCACATCAATGTTTATTCAGAATAGCTAGACTATGGAACCAACCTAGGTGTCCCTCAATAGATGAATGGATAAAGAAAATGTGGAAAATATACCCAATGGAATATTACTCACATTAAAGAGTGAAATTATGCCATTTGCCAGTAAATTAATGGAGTTGGAGAATATCATGCTAAGCGAAATGAGCCAATCCCACAAACCAAAGGCTGAATGTTTTCTCTAATATGTGGATGTTAATTCACAATAAGGTGTGGGGCACTAGGGAAGAATAGTGTTACCTTAGATTAGGTAGAGAGAAGTGATGGGAGGGGAGGGGAGGGGATGTGGGGAAAGGAAAGTTAGTAGAATGAAACAGACATTATTACTGTATGTGTATATGTGACTGCATGACCAATATGATTGTGCAACATGTACACTCAGAAAAATGAGAAGTTATATTCCACCTATGTATGATTTATCAAAGTGCATAAATGCATTCTACTGTCATGTATGACTAATTAGAACAAATAAAATTTTAAAAAAATAATTACTACTTTTATAATTATTACTTATAATAGTATATATTTAACATTTATAGATTTCTGTATCAGCCAATTACTGTTTTATAAGATACCATATGACATAAACATCTCTAAGCACTAATTATCCATATTGTTGAAGGGAACATTTATTGATTGCTTATCAGGGACATCACATTGTTTAATTGTCATAATAATCCCCCCTGATGTAAATCTTGTGAGGCTTTTTCCTTTTCTTATGTAAAATTGCAGTTTTACTGAGGTTATAATTCACAAACCACACAGTTGACCCACTTCTAGTACGTATCTGATGGCTTTTAATATATTCACAAAGTTCACGGTCCTCACAATCCGAGATTTTCATCACCCTAAAAGGAAACCCCGACCCATCAGCACTAGCGCTCCCACCAGCCCTGGACAACGGTGATCTGCTTCCTGTCGTTAGACCTGCCTGTCTGGGACATTTCATGTTCACGTTATCATGTAATATGTGGTCCTTTGTCCCTGGCTTCCTTCAGTGAGCATTTTTTGGAAACTCATCCATGTTGGAGCCTGCATCAGCATTTCATTGTTTTTAAGGTTGCTTCACCATATGCCTGTACCACTTTTAGCTTATCCATTAGTCACTTGATTGACATTTGAGTTGTTACCATTTGGGGGCTACTACCAGTAATGCTACTATGAGCATTCTTGTGCAAATTTTTTCACTTTTTTTTGGGGGGGAGGGTTGGTCTATGCTTTCTTTCTCTTAGAGGTACTGTTTTACCCCATTTTACAGGAAAAAACTGAGGTACAGAGATGTTAAGTGGCTTGACCATGATGACACAGCTCTTGGACTCAAACATGATCCTGTCTTTTCACTCTTCCATCTTTTGCCCTTACGTTTATTCCAGGGAAGCCAGCAATCCCCGCCCCTCCTGGGCCACGGAAAAGAAACACAACAGGAAGAGTTTCTGCTGAAGCCAAGGAGGAACTTCAAGGGTGGTTAGTTAAGCCTGGAAATGATTGCGCCAAGGGAGGGGTGGATTCCTCTTCGGAATGAGGGAGCCTCAGTAGGGCCTTTAGACACAGCAGGGGTACCTCCCTCCTGGAAGGGGGTTCTGCTCAACCGTCATCCAAGAGGCAGGGTGCATCCGACATCTGGTGTCCAAATGGTGTGAGAGGGGCCAGGCAGTGATGTAGACCTCCCTCGCCCCTTCTCATCTCTGACCCCACCCCATCAACCACCCTACCCTGTTTACAGGGCCTGGGTCATACCCAGTGAGACCTCCTAGATCTCCTCCCAGTTCATCCCAGGCCCTGACCTGCTCCCACCCACCGGGGCAGGGGAGCTGAGCTGGCCAAGGTGGAGCTGAACCAGGGCTGAGTTGGGTGGGGAGAGAGGTAATGGAGTTCACTGAGGGAGTGGGGATCAGGGACAGCCAGAGGAGCCTTCTCTGAACATGCCTGGCAGGGCAGGGCAGGACTGGGGAAGAGGAGTCACAAAGGCCCCCCAGGGGAGAGGGTGTATCAGAGCATGTGGCTACAGAATGGGGCTTCAGCACCTGTGTGGCTTAAGGAGCCAGTGCTATGTGGTTGTTTACATCCTACCAAAGAGCAAATCCTGAATCCTAAAATTCTTATTGCACCAATTATGATTTTCAAAAAAAAAAAAATCCTCTTGGTGGGGGGGGAGCTTTAATTATAAAATGTAGTAGAAACCATTCAACTTTACAGTTAACTTTTCAGCACATCTTCAAAAACCTACAGATGGGGCCAAACTGTGATCTCCTTTTCACAGTGACCATTGGCTAGAGTGGGGGCATTTGGTTTGCCTCCCTAAACTAAGGCAAGGAATATGGTAGGATTTGCCAGGCCCGGTGGCACATGCCTGTAATTCCAGCCGCTCAGGAGGCTGAGGCAGGAGAATAGCAAATTCAAAGCCAGTCTCAGCAACTTAGTGAGGCCCTAAGCACCTCAGTGAGACCCTATCTCTAAAGAAAATATTTTAAAATGGGCTGGGGATGTGGCTCAGTGGTAAAGTGCTTTCATGTATGAATGAAATATGGACATTATAAAGCATACAGTCATATAGTGGTTGTGTTGTAGTTAAATTTTTTTTTTTTTTACAAAAATAGGTAGTGGTAGAATGAGATTAAAAATAATTGTGAATTGCTAAATTTCTCCTTGTGTGCTTCTGTCTCTAGAGCCCACCAACACAGCGCCTCCTACAGAGTTGATACTAAATGGGCTCATTCAGTGCACATTCTTAACATGTTGGCTGATGGAAACCTGAAGAAGTCCAACTTCCTTATTAAAGAAAAATTAAGGCTGGGGAGTTAAGGCTCAACGGCAGACATGCACCTCGCCCTGGGTTCAGACCCCAGTACTGAAAAGAAAAGGAAAACGAACCAGGCACAGTGGTGCACACCTGTAATCCCAGTGGCTCTGGAGGCTAAGGCAGGAGGATCGCAGGTTCAAGGCTAGCCTCAGCAATTTAGCAAGGCCCTTATCAAGGCCCTCAGCAACTCAGTGAGACCCTGTTTTCTAAATAAAATAGCAAAAAGGACTGGGGATGTGGCTTAGTGGTTAAGCATCCTTGGATTCAATTCCCAAAACCAAAAAGAGAGAGAGAGAGAGAGAGAAAGAAAGAGAGAGGAGGAGGAGGAGGAGGAGGAGGAGGAGGAGGAGGAGGAGGAGGAGGAGGCCTAATCATGGAACTGCCACCCTTGTAGCCAGCCCTGTGCTGATAGTCTTACATATCTGAGCTCATCAGTCCTAACAAGGAGATATGAATGAGGGCTATTTTGCTTTTAGTTTGCTCTCAAGGTTGATCTCCCTTCCTTCCTTCCCCCGCCCCACTCTTTCTTTCTCTCAACTATGCCCAGTAGCCAAAACAAAAGTCATCTGAACCCAGGCTATGCCTGAAATACTAATTTAGGTAAATGCCAATCTAAACAGAGACAGAAATTGGCTCACAGCTTTTTCTTCCCCCTGTTTCAATTATTAATGAAGCCAGAAAGAACCAGGAGAAAATTATACCATTTAAAGGGACTCTTCAAGACCGGGGGGCAGCCACACTCCATTGCAGTCCCCCTGGGAGTCCTAGAATAGTAAGCGGTAGCTGCTTATGAAGCCGTTTGAGATTTTTTTGGATGAAAGGCCGATGCAGAAACAGTGAAAAGGGTTATTTTATGATGCCAGTTGCAGGGTTAAATTTTGGATGCCTCTACCTCATCCTGTACCAAATTTTGAAAATAATAATAATAAAAAAAGCAATATGACTGACAATATTAGGTTTGCCTCCTCCAAAAACCTAGTCATGAAGCCAAGTGAAACAGTGGTGGCAAGGTAGAGAAATCCTCTGCCACCCACCGGCAGCCAGGACATTTTAAATGCAGCTTTCTGGGCCCGTTGAAAGCCTAAAGAACTCAAGTTTCTAGACACACCGCCGCTGCTGCCAGTCAGGGCTAAGGTTGTGGGCTCCGTTGACCTGGTGAGCAGGAGAGGCAGCCTTTCCCAGGGTCCCTGATAGCATGGAGCTGGTCAGTGGGACGGATGGTCTCATGGATAAGACTTTGGGCTCTAGAATGGTCCCTGCATTCCAGTCCTCACCCCACCCCTTACTAGCTGGATGACCAGGACAAGGCACTCAGCATCACTGGGCCTGTTTCCCCAGTTGTAAAAATGAGCACACTCAGAGTACCTCCTTCGGAGATTTAAGAAGAGAGAATGTTTGTAAAGTGCTTGGCACAGCTGATTGGCATCTGGAAACTGGTTTAAATAGGATCCACCTCTGTTTTTTTCCACTTTACAGGACTATAAAAAGGATATGCATTCAGTAGAAGCTGTTCTTTGAATTTAGATCTTTTCCCAAGCTATCTATCTTCAAGCCGAGAAAACGGAGGCCCCAAGGTCACCTTGACCTGATTATCCAACTAGTAAGTGGTAGGGTGAGAACTAGAACCCGGGAGTCATTCTGAAGCACAGAGTCTTGATGTTGGTCAGTGGTAGCCAGCCACAGCTCCCAGCCAGCCAGCCAGGCAGGGGATCACCAGGAGAAACCACCCACCCTGCCAGTGGACTGTGTTGCTAAGCCGGGGTGCTCAGTAGGTTAAATGTACTAAATGCATTTCAAGTGATATCTTCAAGTTACAATGGCTTTATCAGGTGGCCCCATTGTAGGGTGAGGAGCATCTATACATGTTCCTTATTCTGTGGCAAACAACAAGCTATTTCTCTTGCTTTTCAGCTCTCAAGATCAGAAATTCAGTTGTTTTCCTTTAGCTCTTCGAATCCCCCCCCCCCCTTTTTTTTTCCTACTCTGACCCACATCTCCTTTGTGTGAGCCAGGGGTTGGAAAACCTTTTCCGCAAAGACCCAGACAGAAAATGCTTTCACCTGTGAGCACTTCCATTCTCTGTTACAATTCTTCAATCTGCCTTTGTAGTTTGAAGGCGGCCATGGACAGCAAGTGAATAAGAAGTGGTTGTGTTGTAGTGGATTTTTTTTTTTTTTTATAAAAATAGGCAGCTGTAGGATTTGGCTCATGGGTCAAAGCTTGTTGCCCCCTGATTCAGGCTCTATTCCCCACCCCTCCCCCAAAGTAAGCAGAAATCAGGCAGCAGGCCACGAGAGAGAACCAAGTGTTTAGCACATGTTCTGCAGAAGGAGAAAGGAGAAAGGAGCCTGGTTTGTGGGGGTTTAAAGGAAATGGGAGAAACTGAGTCCCCTCTCCCCCCTCCCCCCCAAAAAATGTTACTAAGGCTCTCTCTGCAGAGCAAGATGGTCTCCAAATGGAAAGAATGGGGGCTGTGCGGGTGAGAAGAGGGAAGTGGGACCCAGCTAGGTGCACATCCGACATCTCCAAAGGGCTCTGCTCACATGGCCCCACGCTCCTGCCACATGGGAGCACGTTCTCCCTGGTTCAGTCCTTGGCAGCTACAGAACCTGCAAACATCTGCTGCATCAAGAGCTTTGAAATGATTCTAGAACCATCCCCTTGAAATAACTCTAGGTTTTGCCATCTGGAGAAGGTTCCAAACGTTCCCAGAAGCCTGCTGAACTCTTCAAGAAATGGGCATGTGAGAAATAGACGGGTTAGTACTATCCTGTGTCCCCTCTACCGCACACAGGTGATGTCTACCAACATCCCCTCAAGTCAGCAGTTCACCTTGATGAGGATCATCAATGCCTGTTTTGTTCCCATGCTTTTTGGTTTTGTGTTTTGGTGCTGGAGCTTGAACCCTGGGGCACTTAATCACTGAGCCCCACCCCCAGCCCTTTTTTTATATTTTATTTAGGGACAGGGTCTCACCGAATTGCTGAGGGCCTCACTAAGTTGCTGAGGCTGGCTTTGAACTTGCGATCCTCCTGCCTCAGCCTCCTGAGCCACTGGGATAACAGGTGTGTGCTACTGTGCCCAGCCCAACAACCCCATCTTTCTCTGGAAGGAAAAAAAATCTTTCCTTTTCTGCCACTAAGCTCCTGAGTGGAGAGAAAAATGCAATCCTAGGATCTGGGCAGTTCATCCTCCTGCCTTTAATCTTCTTTTAGGCTCCATCTGCCTTGTGTCTGAAACCAGAAAACATCCGGAAGCTCTGAGCGCCTAGTGAGTCCCTGAATGGGGCTCTTTGTGTTTGGGAAAGAGTCACAAAATGAAATGAGGCTTCTCAGAGAGAGTCTACCTCACTTCCATCTTTGGTCCCCTCTGCTCTCCCCCAGCCGACCCTCGGCATCTGGCATAGCTCAGGTTTTGGGTCACTCTTCTGACTCTCCCACATATATCTGTGGGGAGAGGTTGGGGCACAGACTGTTGTAGTTGGCTCCTCTCTGGTGACTCCTGGAAGGGACCCTGTGGTGCCTCCCTGAGGATGTCACTGCCATTCGACTGGAATGGGGATGTTCATGTTCCCTCTGTCCTCGTTGGGATTGATGTCTAAGGAGAAGATGACAGGCCCCCCTTGGACCATGGATTCTGGTTCATTGGACATGAGAAGATGAGAAATGTCTAAGATCAGATAGGATCATCACAAGACGAGAAACTTTTAGAAGATCATCTGCCTGTCTTTTAGGCTGCTTGGAGAATAGCTCTGCTTCTCCAAACAAGAATGATAATGAGGACACACACTTGTAATCCTGGATGCTTGGGAGGCTAAGGCAGGAGGATTGAAAGTTCAAAGCCAGCCTCAGCAACTTAGTGAGGCCCTAAGCAACTTAGTGAGACCCTGTGTCTAAATAAAATACAAAATAGGGCTGGGGATGGGGCTCAGTGCTGAGTTCAATCTCCAATACCTTCCCCCCACCACCAAAAAAGAATGATAATTCCATCTGCAATTTCCTTCCATCAAGGGCTTCTCAGACTTGAGTGTGTGTAGGAATTTTCCAGAATACACCTGAAGAAAAGCAGACAGAAGATGTCCTCTGGGCCACCTCTGACTCCCCAGGCCTGGAGAAGGGGAAGGACCTGGGACTCTCTGTCTTGTACAGGTATGCAGCCCAGCTCCTCCCCCACCTAGGTCACAAGTGCAGGGATCACAGCTAAATTTCCCAAACAAGTCAATCACTCCGCATGACAATGAAGTTCCCTCTGCTTTAATCCTTACATCCTTTAATCCTTTAATCCTAAACCAAAAGTAACCTGAAGTAATATGATGTTAACCAATTAGCTATTTCTCTATCCTTCTGTCTCCTGGGCTGGCCTCAACAAGGAGAGCAATTTCAAAATCACCACACTGCTCGGTCCTTGGTTTCTGCTTTTTCCAGCCCTAATGTTTATAAAAACTGAGCTCTTCTGCTCAGCCTGGTTGAACACTCCTCCGTAGTGGAGTGAAGCCTTGTTTCTCAATTCTAGAATTCAACATAAAGTCAATTAAGATCTTTAAACTCAGTCCCTTATTAACTTTGTCCTTTGACACCATTAAGTTCTTTCCAAGGATCTGGAAGCTTCGAGGGGTCACGTGACGTGTCCACAGTGGCAAAGCTAGTAGGTCATCGAGCTGGGGGACTCCAGACCGATCCTCAAGGTTTCGGCTCACCGTCTGGCTGTGGGAGGGAGTCCAGGTCTTTGTCTAGGAGTTGGCCAACACTGGAGTCGGAATGATGGGGAAGAATAAAAACACGGAAAAATTCTTGCATCTGGGGAAGGCTTTAGAGGCATCGCCAAGTACAGCCAGAGGATGAGCATCAGCAAAGAACAGAGCTTGTCAGGCCTGGGGTACAGTGATTAATTAGCAAAGGGAACCCAGCCAAGAACAGAGAAACCACCCCAGGCCTCCATCCATCTGGCCAAGCCCTGGGGTCAGGTGGAGCAAACGAAATCTTTTATAAGACAGAAAAGGAATTCACAGGTGTTTTCTTATTGTACTGCTCCCCGAGGACCTCTGGGTGTGTTGCTAGCCTGGAGAGAGGAGGGGCAGGGCCTGGGCTGGCTCTGCAGCCTTTCAAGTGCCCTTCCCTGAGTCTTTTTGTGAGCGACAGCTGTTTCAGTGGAATTAGCAGAAACCAGGCTTAAGTCACAGGGATCTGGGTCACTAGAAAACTCGTTGGATCCTTCAGTTAACTCCAACAGGTGCCTGTAGAGGCTTCCTGGGTTTTTGCAATGGTCACTCCGACCGGGGCCACTAATGGAACTCTTCATTCCTCCAGTTGCTTTCCCTATCTGGGTGATTCTGCAGATTTAGCTTCAAGGGAAACTCAGCCAACTCTCCTCTCTCCTGAGGATCGAAAGCTCAGGGGTTGTTTCAGCTCATTTCTTCCACAGAGATGCAGATGGGTGTTTAGATAATTGATATTGAGTAGCATTACTAAAGTGGAGCTCAGTGCTGTAGATCCAGAGCACACACACATTGATTTGAATTAGGAAATGATGCTACATTTGGAAAAGGGTGTTTTTTTTTTGGGGGGGGGAGGTCAAATCATTTTATTGAGGGTGTTGGAGGTTAAGGAGTACTGAAGCGATGAAATTAACGCTTAAACCTGACAAATCACGTTGTATAAGACAATACAACTTCTGCCCAGCTCTTTTTCTCTCATGGGGCACTTTACCTTTGAATCCAGCTGTAAGTCAACGTTTATAGCAGCTCAATTCACAACAGCCGAGCTATGGAACCAAACAAGGTGCCCTTCAACAGATGAATGGATGAAGAAAATGTGGTACAGATACACAGTAGAATATTACTCATCCATAAAAAAGAGTGAAATGATGGCATTTGCCGGCAAAGGGATGGAACTGGAGACTATCATGCTAAGTGAAACAAGCCAATCCCTAAAAACCAAACGGATGAGAAGTTATACTCCATATATGTATGATATGTCAAAATACACTCTTCTGTCATGTACAACCAAGAAGAACAACAGAAACCCAGCTGTCAGGAGCCTATTCCAGTGAGGCTTCTTATCAAGGGCCAGCACTGACCACCAGACATATGAGTAAAGAAACCCATAGATGATTCTAGCCCCTAGTTTTCAGTCTCCCATCTGAGGCACCGAACACTGTAGAACACAGCTGAATTCTACCCTGCTTGAATTTCTAGCCCACAAAAATTCTAAGACATACAAATGATTACTATTGTTGGACAGCACCGAGTTTTGAGCTGGTTGGTGATGTCACCAGAGTAACAGGAACACTGGTTTTCGCTTACACTCTAGAGCTCAGACCTGCTCTTCGTAGCTCTCCATCCACACCTTTGTTCCAATCCACTCTCAGCCATCACCCAGCTTGAGTGTGTCATGAGGGAAATTTTTGCCTAGTTTTTTCTTGATCCAGTTCACTCTGGGGAATTATTCCCATTAGACTTTCTATCGTTGAAGTGTTTACATGTTCCTCAATTTTTCACAAGCTTTTTGTTGGAGAATAAGAAGAGGCCGCCTCAAAGCCTGTGAACGAAACGCCATTTGAATCCGCCCACGAAATTGGCCTCTGTTAGGAAATCTGTAGCCATTCCTTCAACAATTCTTGACTGTGGAGTTATTTGGACCAGGGGCTGGGTTTTGTGCAGGTGAGTTTGTTCAAGCAAGACATACTATGCAATAATTTTCTTCAAAAAAAAAAAAAAAATGAGCCGGGTGTGGTTACAGGCCAGGCTGCCTGTAATCTCCTGGGAGGCTGAGGCAGGAGGATTTCAAGTTCAAAGCCAGCCTCAGTAAAAGTGAGGTGGTAAGCAACTCAATGAGACCCTGTCTCTAAATAATATATAAAATAGGGCTGGGGATGGGGCTCAGTGGTCAAATGCTCTTGAGTTCAGTCTCTGGTACCCCCCCCCAAAAAAAAGAAAGAAACTATATTTTATGTATGTATGTGGTACCAGGGATTAAACCAAGGACATTTAACCACTTAACCACATCCACAGCTATTTTTATTTTTTATTTTGAGACAGGGCCTTGCTAAGTTGCTGAGGCTGGCTTTGAACTTGTGATCCTGCTGCCTCAGCCTCCCAAGTCACTGGGATTACCACCACTGCACCTGGCACCAGGTAGATTTTAGACCTGTGTAGGTAATACTATAAAACTGACAATATAATCTGTTGACCAAAAATTTTTTTTTTTTTTTTTGGTGGTACTGGGGATTGAACCCAGGGCCTTGTGCATGTGAGGCAAGTACTCTACCAACTGAGCTATATCCCCAGCCTCAGCATGAAGATATCTGGATGACTCCAGGGTAAGGAAAGATTCCCTAAACAATGAACAAAATTAACTTACTACATAGAAAATGATTGATCAAATTGACTACATTAAAATTCATCCAAGAACACCAAAAATAAGGTTCAAAAAATCACTAAGGGAAATATTTGCAATGTATATAAACCCACCAAGGATTAGTATCATTCATATATACATATATATAATATGAATTATATATATATATATATAAAACCAGGGATTAAACCAAGGACACTTAACCACTTAGACACATCCCCAGATATTTTTATTTTTTTATTTTGATACAGGGCCTCACTAAGTTGCTGAGGCTGGCTTTGAACTTGTGATCCTCCTGCCTCCGTTCTCTCTCTCTCTGTCTCTCTCTCTCTCTCTCTCTCTCTCTCTCTCTCTATATATATATATATATATATATATATATATATATATTAAGAAAAAAACTTTCTATTTCTGTAATAATTAGAAAAATGCAAATTACAACCAGAATGAAACACTGTTCACAGCCCTCGGATTGGCAAAAAAAAATATATTAGTGTATCCATACTAAATGTGGGAGAAGAGAAATTTCAAACATGCTGATGCAATTCTAAATGGGTCTGCGCAGAGTCAACTGGCGATCTTTAATGAAATTGAAGCCACACATAGTATATCACCCAGCGTTTCCACCTGCAGGCCTATATTTTACAACAAGTTTTTTGCACATATGTATAAAAAAACATGTCCAAGAATATTTGTAGAAACATCATTTGTGTTTAGAAAACGTGGGAAACAACTTAAGTGCTCATAAACTGGAAAATGGAAAAACAAATTGCGGTTTATTCCTACAACGGAATGTTTCATTGCTGTTGCAAGTGAGCTAGATTCAACAGGCATACATGGATAAATCTCTAAATGGCGATATTAAGTACAAAATCAAGTTGTGGGATATGCACGGCAATCCACTTACATAAAGCTGGAAAAAAACATGCAAAAATGATAATGTAGTTTAGGATACTGCATGTATAGTAAAAATATTAAAATATTCTTAAGAATGATAAAAAAAAACAGGATAAAAATAAAAGCCACATCTGGAGAAGGAGAAGAAGAGAAATAGAGGTAGTCAGCATTTGGGGCATATTTGTGATTTATTTCTTTAAAAGGAAAAAGGGGTCTCTGGCAAAGAGTTAAGATTTCATAAAGCTTTGCTGGGGTTGGTGGGCACTTGATGTATCATTTTGTAGGCTTTTCTGTCGACATACTTTTTAAAAGCTTAATGAAAATCAGAAGCCTGGAGGAGTCCGCATAGTCTGTTGTCTTCTTTGTGGATCTAGCCTGACATTTTGTTGAACAACCTCTGCAGAGAATGTTCTAAAACTATGTATGGAATTCTTTTCATATTGCTTTCTGAAGTGAGTCTACACATTGTCAGCAAAGCCCTCGGTTTGAAGCAAAATGAGCCACCGGTTATTGTCACTTTCTTGGTAGAGGGGCTTCTTTTAGATTTATCATAAGAAAACCTGCATACAACCAGTCCAATCTATGGAAGAAGGGGAAGTCATAATCAAATTCCTGTCCACCCCCCCCGAAGTGATCTAAGGACCAGAAAGAAAAGCAAATGTCAGCATATCCACGGTGGTTACTGAAGCCAATATTAAACATTAAATTTCAATTTTCCAGGATGAGACCGAATCATCAAAGTTGGAAACTGAGGCTGGCACTAGGAGTCTGCAATCTGTTGGTTATTTAGAAGTTTTGAAAAAGTTAACCCATCTCCACACCTGCCTCTGGATTCACCTTGGGTTCTAACAGCGAGTTAGCTGGGATTGCATTGGAAGACAGGAAATAATAGTGAGTAGGTAGCCTTGTTTTATGTTTATTTTTCCTTTTTTTTTTTTTTTTTTTTTTGCTTCATTAGTATAATTTTTAGATTAAAAACCGAAAGATAGGTTCTTTGGAAGTAGCCCCTAAAAACTGATCCTTAGAAAAGGATTTAAGTGAAAGCAATTGATTGGAAGAGGAAATCCCAGGCAGAGCAGGGAGGGAGGGGGGAAAATGAGACCCCTAAAGGGAAGCAAAGGTATGTTAAGGAGCAAACTGCTGCTGTGGGTGCTGGGGCTTCCTTTTGCTGGAGACTGTTTTGAGAGACTTCATAGAATAACCCTCGACATGGGCCCTATGAAACCTAAGGAAGCGTGGGTCTTTATCTACCAACTCCTGGGTTTTTTAATTTAATTTTATTTTTAGTGCATTGAGCTATACATAACAGTGGATATTATGGTTTAGATATGAGGCATCCCCCAAAAACCAATGTGTGAGAAAAGACAAGAATGGTCAGAGATAACATGATTAGATGATAAGAATGTTAACCTAAGTAATGGGTGGATCCATTGGATGGATAATGATTTGAATGGATGGAAGGGTGGTAACTGTAGGCAGTTCCAGTGTGGCAGGAGGAAGTAGGTCAATGGGGGTATGCTTGGGGGTTTATATTTCGTCCCTGGTGAGCAAGAAGAGAGTGCTGGCGTTCCCCTACCCCTCTGCTTCCTGACCCCTGCCAGGAACTGACTAGGTTCTTCCACTGGGCCCTTCCCCATGATAAACTTTTGTTGTTGTTGTTGTTCTTTATAGATATACATGACAGTGGGGTGTATTTTGACATATTATACATACATGAGTTGCAACCCATTATAATTTCGATCTCATTCTTGTGGTTGGACATGATGTGGGGTTTCCCTGGTCCTGTGTTCATATATGAACATGGGAAAGTTCTGTCCCATTCACTCCACTGTCTTTCCCGTTCCCATCCCCCTCCCTTCCCTTCCTTCCCCTTTGTTTAACACGCTGAACTTCTATTCTTCCCTTCTCTACCATCTCTTGTCGTGGGTCAGCATACATCTAATATATCAGAGAGAATATTCGGCCTTTGGTTTTTTGGGGACTGGCTTATTTCACATCACCTTGGGCCCTAGCAATGGAGTTGGCCATCCATGACTGAACCTCTGAAACCATAAGCCAAAATGCATATTTTTCTCTCTGAGTTGTTTGTTGTCAGGTATATTGGTCACAGCAACGTAAAGCTGACTGACACGGTGGGGTTCATTTTGACATATTCACAAATGACTGTAACAGCTTTCTCTATTTTAATCCCCAGACCTGCCTCTTCCTTCTCTCCCTCCCCCCCCCATCCCTTTCCTGCGCTCTGTTGGGGAGGAGCTGGGTTTGTTCTTGGGTGAAATAACTCTTCACACCTCGGACCTGGTCCACCTGTGTGCAGGTCAAGAAGGCTCTTGTGGCCTAGAAGGCTCTTTCTGAGTTCAGAAGCCAGCTGCAATGCATGCAAACTGCACAAATTTCAGATGATATCTGGCTTGGGCCCGGAGGATCCGCCTGCAGCATCTGCCAAAGGTATCCACAGTAGCACTGCGTCATGCTTTCCAGTGCATGGGACAAGAACAACCACTGCTTCAGGTGACTCTTTTAGATGGTCTTGGGTCATACATGGCATTAAATAACAGTGAATCGCTGAGAGAGTCCCGCCTTTCTTGCCTGTTACTCTAGCCTGACTACTCAAGGGACACGTCTCATTTTGGTATTAATTATGACTTTAATACACCTCCGATCCCTGCTGGCTTCCAGTGTAGCAGAGACAGCCTCCGGTGTAGAACACTGACCCACAGCCCCACCTGGCTGAAGTGTGCTGAAACTGACCTCTTTTCAGTATATTTTTAAAAAATTCATTTAATATAAGGATTTTTGTTTATTTATTTTAAATTTTTGGTTTTGTGGTACTGGGGTTGGAACCCAGGGTCTCATGCATGCTAGGCAAGCATTGTATCACTGAGCTACATCCCCAGCATGTATTTATTTTTATAATCACCTTCAACTTTGAAAAGTGCCACTAGTTTTGTTTTTCCACGTTTCGGGGGTGCGGGGGTACAGGGATTGAATTCAGGGGCACTCCACCCCTGAGCCCCATCCCCAGCCCTATTTTGTATTTTATTTAGAGACAGGGTCTCACTTAGTTGCTTAGGGCCTCACTTTTGCTGAGGCTGGCTTTGAACTCTAGATCCTCCTGCCTCAGCCTCCTGAGCC
The DNA here is from genome assembly GCF_045843805.1 of Urocitellus parryii. Lineage (NCBI taxonomy): Eukaryota > Metazoa > Chordata > Mammalia > Rodentia > Sciuridae > Urocitellus > Urocitellus parryii. Next base: position 161,184,555 of record NC_135533.1, read on the forward strand.
ATTGGAATTGCAGGCATGGGCCACTGTATTTTTTTTATTGGTGTTTTATTATTATACATGATGGTGGGATTTGCTGTTACATATCCATGTATGCATGCAATATAACAATACAATTCGGCCAATATCATTCCTCAGTATTTCCCTTTTCCCTCCCCTCCTCCCTCCCCCGTCCCTTTTCTCTATTCTACTGATCTCCCTTTGATTTTCATGAGACCCCCCCTCATTTTTTTCCCTTTTCTTCTCTTGCATCAACAAAGGATTCTCAAGTAGGAGTTACAGGAGATGAAGGAAAAACACAGAGACTAAGAAGACACAAAGATAATTTCACAAAAAGCTGGGGCCAGGTGGGAGAACTGCACTCTGGTGGAGTTGAACTCAGAACACAGAACTAGCTCCGCAAGTTCATGACATAGGGTCTCATAATCAGGAGGTTAAATCATAAGGGCATTGTAAACTGTTCAAGGTCTGCAAGTTGTCAGAGGCTTCTTTGGGCACTGAAAAGTTACAGAACTAGAAACATTTTTAAGGTATCCTACTGATGCGGTGCTAGGAGCATTCTGCTATTATCCTGCAGAATATATCTAGGACACCCATTGTCCTGAGCCGTCTAATAACTATTACATCAGAGCTGAGAGTCAAGGCTGATAACATCCTCACCTTGGGCAAGGAGTGTTTCCAGGGCTTGGCTTTGCTGACGCTGCAGGAGCAGCTAAGGACTGGGGGTCATCTGCTCTCCACACTCTCTAGTTTCCAATTATGGGAGAAAGATATGAACTTTACCTTCTGAGTTCAGCTTATTTTGCTTAACATAGTTCCATTCATTTTCTTGTGATGATAATATTTTCATTTTTCTTTATGGCCAAGTAGAACTCCATTGAATCTATACCACATCTTCTTAATACAATAGCTAAGCTATGGAACCAAACTGGGTGCCCTTCAACAGATGAATGGATAAAGAAATTGTGGTATACATATGCAACATGGAATATTACTCTGACATAAAGAAGAATGGATGGAGCTGAAGAATATCATACTAAGCGAAATAAGCCAATGCCAAAAACCAAAGGCCAAATGTTTTCTGACATGCAGATACTAATTCACAATAAGGTGGGGCAGAGGTGACTAGGGAAAAATAGAGTTACTTTGGATTAAACAGAGAGGAGTGAGAAGTGGGGAAAGGTATTACTTAGGGCCTCACTAACTTGCTGAGGCTGGCCTTAAATTTGCAATTATCCTGCCTCAGCCTCCCGAGCTGCTGGGATTACAGGAGTGCGCAGGGTTCCCAACCTCATTCTTGATTTCTTGAGATGTATTGAGGGAATGTAGTTTGAATCCGTGTTCGCAACAGTAAAAAAATGTCAATTTTTTGACAATGAGATATTTCATGGGGAAAAACAACACGGAAATCCCCAAGTCTGAGTCATGATCGTGTGCCTTTGTTATTTGCATGTTTTTGTTTTGATTTTTGGTCTTGAATGCCATTACTTCCTAACAAGGATGTGTGGGAGACCTGAGAAAGTACTGAGAAAGCTTTTACCTGTGGGCAGGATTTTCAGAAATGTTATCTCTGGTCTTGTTGAAGGGATGTGGCTCCTGTAACAAACATGTCACTCCAGTGGCACAAGGACAAGGGTGGCCTGTTGAGAAGTAGGGGACGGATGCGTTGATGAGGAGAAGATCTAAGGAACACAGTCTACCCGGCCTCAGTTTATCATTGAAATCAACCATATCCTGACAAGTAGTAGATTCCTGGGCAGAAGAGACAAATACAAAGAGCCAAGGAGGAGAAGGCCAGGCACTGCATTATATCACAGGGTTTTAACTCCTTCTTGTGCTTTGAACCCCATGGCAGTTGTATGAAGTCTACAGAGTCTTTTTTCCAAAATACTGCTTTCAGCCAGATGCAGTGGCACATGCCTATAATCCCAGTGGCTCGGGAGGCTGAGGCAGGAGGATCGCAAGTTTGAGGCCAGCCTCAGCAACTTTGCAAGACCCTAAGCAACTTATTGAGACCTTGTCTAGTAAATAAAAATTAAAAAGGCCTGGGGATATGGCTCAGTGGTTAAGCGTCCTGAGCTCAATCCCCAAACAAACAACAACAAAAAGATTATGAAAATAATGACGAGATTATTTTCCTAGGCACAGACCTCCCCAAATATCAGGTTGAGTCTAAGTAATAACCCCTATTGAGAAAGCAGGTAGTAGTGATAAGTATAATAAAGGAAAATAAGGGCTGGGGTAGAGGGCTCCCTTAGCATATGCAAGGCCCTGGGTTCGAGCCTCAGCTCCACATAAAAATGAATAAAACAACATTTACAAAAGAAGAAGAAGAAGAAGAAGAAGAAACAACTATCTTCCTTATTTAAGGAAGACCACTGAGGTCAAGGAAAAAAAATAAAGGAAAATAATATAAAGGGTGATAGAGGGAGCGAGGGATAGAGAGGGGAAGGGGTATTTTTGCGAGTCAGAGATGATCCCTAATCAGCCCCCAAGGGGGAGAATGAACCAGAGTTTGAGATAGATCCCAAAGCCAGGGGTGTCCAGTCGTCACCTCGGAGCGTCCACAGACTGGCATCTGGTGACGGGGCTGGGGCAATCGTTGGTCATCAGCCAGCGAGAAGTAGACATGGACAGAGGAGAGTGAAGGATATCTGGAACCTGCTAAGCTCATATGGGTTCTTTGCCATATTTGACTTCAAAGACCTTCCAAGGTTAATGGAGGTAAAGGCTGCCCTTCTGCCTTCCAAATTTTGCACCAATTTCTCTTTGGTCAAAGGTGACCCAGAACCACTCAAGGAAGAAGATTCTCATAGAATTAGCTCTAGCCTAACCAAGTTGACCACATGCAGACTACCATCCATCTCAGTGCACAGAATGCCGCTTTTAACAGTGAGGTGGAGCCAGGCGCAGAGACAGAATGTAAGAGACGGAGAGAATATAAAGAAGCATGTGGCTATGAGGGAAAGGTGGGGTTTTCTTTTTTTGGGAAGGGGGGGAGCAGGGGGAGAACTAGGGAGCTTAACCATGGAGCAATATTCCCAGCCCTTTTTTTTTTAAAAAAAAAATTATTATATTCAGAAACAGGATCTCACTAAGTTGCTGAGGCTGGCTTTGAACTTGCAATCCTCCTGCCTCAGCCTCCCAAGCCACTGTGATTACAGGTGTGCGCCACTGTGCCTGGCCAGTTTTTGTTATGTTTTGTTTGTTTGTTTGTTTGTTTATGAGAGATATTGCATCTCTTTGTTACACACTTACTTGTAGACGGGAATAATCCAAGAGCGGGGAGGAACTCTGATGTCACAAGAGAGCTGGGGGAGCAGTATCTTGAGCTGGGATTTTGAAAGATAAGAGTAGTCGGCTCAGGATAAAGAGGAGCAGCTGGCCCTAGAAAAGTTGAGCAATGGTTTACCCACACTCACAGGACACAAGTCCTGGTGCTGACCACAAAGACAGGGGAGTAGCTGTCTTTTCCATGCAGTTCTGGTCGGGTCTTCAGCTCACAGTGGAGCATGAGGAATGCACTTGGGCAGAAGGAGATACTAAGTAGCTGTGCAAGTTCCTCTCCCTGGAGGAGGAATGGTTTGGTGTGAGGGCCCGAGGAGCTGTGCTCAGGAAGAGAAGAAGGAGCAGGCAGTGGCAACCAGGAGGCCATCTTCCCCTGGAGGCCCAGCAGCTGTGACCGTCAGCCACTCCCCCACCCCGCCCCCACCCCAGAGGGCTGCAAGGAAAGTGGCCCCTCAGGGGAGAACCTGTTCTCAGCTGGAGCAAGAAGGTGAAAGGAATGTTCCCAGAGGTCAAAGATGTGGAGACTTTGCTGAAAATGGACCATGAGTTCCAGCGGGTGTGGTGGGAGGGTTTGGGAGCAGGGGAGGACTAGAGATCCTTTTGGAGTGGAATTTACATGCCGGGAAACACACAAATCTTAGTACCAGGTTTGCTAAGTTTGATTACATGTGTTACCAAACCCCTGTCCAGTTCTATAGAACACCTCTGTTTCCTTAGAGTGTGTCCTCCTTCCTTGACAATCCCCACCCCCAAACCTCCGGAGGCATCAAATTTTATTTTATGGTTTTTTTTTTTTTGTATCTTTCCATATTGTTTGGCCTGTTCTGAAATTTCTTAAGTCGAATCATAAAATGCGTACTTTTTGTGTCAGGCTCCGCTTACTCTGGACGATGATTTTTAGATTCATCAATATTGCTGCACGTATCACTCCACTTAATGCCAAGGGTATCCCATTGCAGGAATATGCCACCGTCCATCTGCCCTTCAACTGGTGGAGGCCTGGACAGTTCCAGGCTTCATCTAGGAGTTACTGGAATGTTAAGTGTTTTGTGGACACATGGTTCCATTTCTCTCGCATGCATACCGAGAGATGAAATGAGCCCCTGGACTGGATATATTCTTTTATTTCCAAAACCAGTGTGAATTGAGTTTTCTGTCCCTGACGACCCCAAACATCCCTTTGATTAATTGCTGTGATACAAGCCATGCCTCACAGGGACCAGGTCTTCAGAGGCCTGTAACCCCAAGCCCAAGTGTTAAGATCAGTATTTGCTAGGTGTCCTTGACACATTATTCTTTTGACAAATGCAGGATTTTCTTTTCTTTCTTTCTTTCTTTCTTCTTTCTTTCTTTCTTTCTTTCTTTCTTTCTTTCTTTCTTTCTTTCTTTCTTTCTTTCTTTCAAATCAGCTTAGCCCCAACTTGAACCAAGCAACTCTGTCCTTACAAGAGTCTCTGGAGGGGGCTGGGGTTGTGGCTCAGCAGTAGAGTGCTTACCTGACAGGTACGAGGCCCTGGGCTTGAACTTCAGCACTGTTTATAAATGAATTAATTAAATAAAAGATCTACTGACAACTAAAAAAAAATATTTAAAAAAAAAAATCTCTGGAGTTCAGAATTTTCCTACCATTGTAGAGAGTTTGCATTGAAGTAAAAGATGTATAGCTTAAAGAAACTGAGACATTCATTCCTATGCGTGTGTATGTGTGTGTATGAGAATATATAGAATATACACATGAATATGTATATGATGTATGTGTGCGTATATATTCATATTCATATAGACATTGAATACCTTATTCTAGGCACATGGGACTTATCAGTGAACAGAGCAGACAAACAAAAAGTTGTTCTCTTATGGAATTTACCTTCTAGCGGGGGGAGATAAATAATAATAGAAAAATAATTAAGTTTCAGAGCAGGTTGGGAAGACAGACCGCAGTATGAAAGAGTGGACAGGAAGGCTTCCTTAGGAAAGGAAGCTGTCAGTCAAGCCTTGGGGAACAGGAAGGAGAGAGCCCTGTGGATAGGTAGGGGCAGAGGGAACAGCTAAAGGCAAGAGTCTTGGGCAGGCACTCACTGGTGTGTTCCAGAAACAGCCAGGAGGACCCAGCAGAGGCCACGTCATGGAAGACAGGATTGGCAATGTCAGAGAGGTCAGGAGTTGGGCCTTGAAGTCTCTTGAAGGACCTGAGCTTTTGTACTGTATGGAATAGGGATCCAGCCCAGAATGTAGAACAGACAGATAACCGTGCAACTGATCATTGACTTGTGCTAGGAATGGTGACCCTGTGACTTCTTTTTTATACACTGTAGTTCAGAACTAAAATGCAGAAGTTGCCTGAGCTAGTCATTGTTTCCAAAACCAAATAAGATGGAACTCTCTCCCCCAAGAACAATGATAATAGGGGAGCCGGGACTGTGGCTCAATGGCAGTGCTTGCCTAGCAAGCTTGAGCCCTGGGTTCACTGCAAAAGTAAGTAAATAAGTCGTGAGTAAGTAGATAAAAAACTCACCAAAAGAACAATAGTAAACCAGGCACAGTGGCACGTGCCTGTTGATAATCCCAGTGGCTCAGGAGGCTGAAGCAGGAGGATCGTGTTTGAACTCCCTGTTTGGTGAGGTCAAAGCCTCACCAAATTAGCAAGGCCCTGAACCAAGCAATTGTTGGTTGCTTGGGCTGGAGATGTAGCTCAACGGTTAAGTGGCCCTGGGTTCCATCCCCTTTACCAAAGAACAATAGTAATAGAAAGGAAAAGAGCCAAGTGGTTCAAGTTAACAATGTCCGTTTTTTTTTTTTATTAGAGCGTTATAGTTAATACGTAGTAGTTGGGCTCATTTTGATAAAATCATAAATGCTTGGAATTTTATTTCAGTCCTCTATTTCAGTTTCGGTCCCTCCCTTCCCCCTGTCCTTCCTCTTGTGATCTTCCTTTCGCTCATTTATTTATTTCTTTTTGATTAATGCTTTCTACGTACACATAAAGGAAAAATTCCACTGAGTGGGGTGGCGCACACCAGTAATCCCAGGGGCCAGGGAGGCAGAGGCAGGAGGATCCTGAGTTCAAAACCAGCCTCGGCAAAAGTGAGGCTCTAGGCAACTCCGTGAGACCCTGTCCCTAAATATAAAATAGGGCTGGGGATGGGGCTCAGTGGTCAAGTGCCCCTGGGTTCAATACCTAGTACCCCCCCCAAATAAAGGTGAAGTTCCACGTGTTATATTACGTAAACAGCACCCATCTTAATGACTACACCAGCTACACAGGCTCAGGAAGTAGGCATTGGACTCATCTGAGGACCTTCCTCGTGCTTTTGGAAATGATTTCACCTGGGTGAAGCAACCTTGCCCTCGGGTCCCTTAGGGCTTCCAATGAGCCCTGACTTGTAGTTTGTGGGAGCAGATGTACTAACTGGGACTTCCCAGGTATACACTTGACATTGATTAATGATAACAGCCCTCCCTGTTCAGTTCCTTAACTATAGGGAAATCCCTATCTCAAGGTGATATGATCTGCTGGCTGGAAGAACTGTCCTTGATCACGCTAGAAAACTTCAGTTGATAAAAGATCCCAGCTCTCACAAAGTCCTGGATTGGGTGGAACTAACCCCAGAGCCACGCCACCAAATCTGTCACGTCTGAGCTACCTGTGAACCGACATATTGGTTCCTTCTCAAACTGGTCCCAACACTACATTCCTCATTCGGGAACCCACCCGAAGGCTGTCCTGCAGAAAGAAAGAAATTCCACCAGAAATTCACTCTTCAGCCCTAGGGTCATGTCACTGTCATTTCAGGGCTAAGAGCAATCCAGCACAAACTTCTTTCCCAGGTAAGGGGAAAGCAGAACTTGCCCCTGAATACAGGTCAACATGATTTAATTAAAAAAACAAAACAAAACATGAAAGTACCATCTTGGAAGGAGGTTGAAGAAGGGGTTGCTTAACACTTGGAGGACGTTTGGAGGCTGAGTCCCGTCCCACCTATAGAAGACTGTGTGCAGTCCATTCCCAGAGGCACTGTGACGAAACTCCCCAGGAGTAAACAGAAAGAGGAAGCATCAAGACCCAGCAGGACTGACTCCACCGGGCAAGCTCACACCCGCATCATCATCACGCTGGTCACAGAATCCTCCCCGAGGCAACCATTTTCCAAAAGTGTGGCCAGAAAAAAAAAAAAAATCAGCCTGCTGAAAGACAAGTAGGAGAGACCCAAACAAGAAGACATTTTCTTTTGAAGGCATGGCACATTCTATAGCTCACCAAGAGAAATGTCACAGATGGGAAGAAAAATGAGGATCTTCCAAGGAGAAAGTAAGAAATCAAGAAAACATTTGCAAACTCTGGGGTGATTTAAAATAGCACTCATTGTATTTGGGATTTTTTTTTTTAAGAGCAGCTTTGAATTAGGTCCCTGTTAGCTCAAGATTTACAAACTCAGGCCACATTCCAACAGGCACAACTCCTTCCAGACAGCTCCAGGAAACTGTTAGACAGATTTTTGGGAACAGAGCCGACAAGGCTAGAACCACCTGGTGTCAGGGTTACTTGGGGGCAGAGGGTTTGCTTGACCTGGTTCTTTAAGGGCCATAAAATAAGAACTGGCATGTACTAACCGCAGCCTTAGTTGCTAGGTGGTAAGTTGCCCGTTTTATTTCCATCCTGGGAAAGGAAATCTCCGTTTTCCTTTGTTAATCCCTGAAATGAGAACGGCCTCCTTATTGATCTGGTCTAGAGACCGATAGAAGAGACACTGTCTTGACAAACAGTAGGCTTTGTTCTGCTCCCAAAATTTTTCTGGGGAACTCCACCGGACCACAACGAGGTGTGAAAACCAAGGTTCTGGAAGCCAGTTTCAGGGTCACCAAACTCAGCTCAGGATTTCCCCAAATTTATCTCCTTAACTCAAGTTTGCAGGAAGGTGTCAGGGCCAGGGGATGTCGCATGGATGAACCTAGGATGAAGGTGGGGGGGGGGACCGAGAGGCTCCCAAGAAACCTTCTAGATTGCAAGTCTATGAGCTGACGTTGCTGGTTTTCATTTGAGGTCCGTGCCAAATAGACATGCCCTCCTGACCCACAGGAGGAACCCAGCCATAAGCCCAAAGCACAAACTTCCCCTAGAAAATGAAGATTGTGGACAGAGCCTGCCCACACCTGCACCTGACCCCAACCTCTGCCACCTCTGGAGAGATGAACGGGGCCGACGTGGACTCAACCAACTCCAGCTGTCGTAAGGGAACTCTTGGCCATCTTAATGGACCTCACTTACAACAAAGGGCAAACTTGACCGTGAGCAGAGTGAAATCCAAAAGAGACACAGCCCCAGGTGTCGGAGCGTGAACTCCAGTTTCTCTTTATGTTTGTGGTATTTATTGAGGTTTTTTTAGCACTTGACCCAGACACAAGAGTTCATGTGATTTAGTGTTATCCACCTGCTTTTCCAGAACCAAATGACATCCTCTTCATTTTATTAAAAACTCGAGTCTTTAAAAATCAAGATTGAGAGAGGGAAAAAGGGAGAGGAGGTGGAGGGGGAAGGATAATCGTGAAATCCCCTGAATCACCATGAGCACAATTTGTCAATTTGTGATTCATAGGGTTTGGTGTCATCTGATCTGCCCCTTGTCACTTTATGTGTGAGGAAATCGAGGGGCAACGAGGGCATTGAACTTGTCCCTGGTCACACATATTTACAATGCTTAAGAGAACAAACATTAAACACGTTAAACATCTCAGCTGCTCATTAAGTTATGGTTATTTAATTTTCTGTTCACTCTTTCCAGGAGAGAAATTTTATGTGAAGAAAAAGTCTCGTGTGTGGTGGCACACACCTGTATTACCAGCAGCTCAGGCAGGAGGATCTCGAGTTCAAAGCCAGCCTCAGCAGCTTCGCAAGCACTAAGCAGCTCAATGATGCTCTGTCTCTAAATAAAATACAAAATAGGGCTGAGGAGGTGGTTCATTGGTAGAGTGTTCCTGGGTTCAATACCTGGTACCAAAAAGAAAAGAAAAGGGGGGAAAAAAGCCCGATATGTCACAGTTTAAAAAGAAGAGAAACTCAATAGGACCTGCCGTTTCTGTTTTCTCTTTGTTTCTTTCTTGATGGTGATGAGTAGGGCTGGGAACCAAACCCAGGGCTGTACACATGCTAATGAGCACTCTACCACTGAGCTACACCCCCAGCCCAGACCAGCCTTTTTTTTTTTTTTTTTAACTGTCATTGCCTAAGAAAAGCTGTTGCACCAAGCCCTGTAAACAGTGTCATCTAAGGTCACCACATAGCCCTGGGAGTCCCTGTTGCAAGACTCAAGAATTTGTGGTATATACATAATAGAATATTACTCAGCCATAAAGAAGAATGACTTTATAGCATTTGTCAGTAAATGGATGGATCTAGAGACTACCTTGCTTAATGACAGAAGCCAATCCCAGAAAACCAAAGGTCAAATGTTTTCACTGATATGTGGAAGCTAACCAACAATAAAATGAGGGAGAAAAGAAGTTCAGTAGATGATACAAAGAGGAATGAAAGGAAGGGAGGGGGAATAAGAATAGGAAAGTCAGCAGAATAAATCCAGCATAATTTTCCAATGTACACATGTGGACTTACCTAAGTGAATTCTCACCATGGTGCCCACCCACAAGAATGGGGTCCTAATAAGAATATATTCTATGCTTGTATAATTTTATCAAAATGGAGTCTACTGTCATGTACAACTAACACGAACCAATAATTAAAAACAAAACAAAAAACCTCATTTCTTCTTTACTCTGTGCTTAGAAAAGACAATTCTAGAATTGATTGTCCCACTGTCTTACTAAGAGATCATATGTTTTTACTTGCAAGGACCAGATAATACAAGGGAAGAAATTAGACATTCAAATGAAAACGTCATTTCCCAGAGCACGCAATGAAGGTGTTCCAATTTCATGGAAAGAGGTCGTTAGTTGTCTGATTGTGGGGTTCTCATTTTCCTTGACCAGTTTTCTGGGAAATTAAAAAGCATCACAAAATGAAAACACTGTTGCTATTATTACAGCAGTTTATCAGTCCGTTTTCTGTCACTGTGACAGCTCACCTGAGACTAAGTAACTTATGTAGGAATGAAGTTCTTTAAGTTCCCGTTTCTGGAAAAGTCCATGATTGGGAGGTCTTGCTTCAGGTCTGAGCCTTTTGGGGAAGTGGAAGGTCAAGATAGCACATGCAGGGAGAGAAAATGTGAAGGTCAGGCCTCCTTTAGGACACCCACAGTTGCAGTACTAACTGAAGCCCTGGAGAATGAGAACTCACTCCCCACAAGAACTAACCCAGCCCTGTAAAAGCAGTACACACCTCTGCAAGGTCACACCGCCGCTCCACCCTGCGACACTGGGAATCACATTTCATGGGAGTTTGGGATGGCACACACCCACTCAGTCAGCACTGTGCATGAATCTTCCCTATGTCATCTGAATTTGTCATTTTAACATTTCTCTTTTGGAGAAAGCCCTTCAGCTTCCTATTCTAGTTCACCAGTTTCTATAAGATAAAACTCTGCCAGGTGCATTGGGTTTCCTTATTTTAAACAAATTCAAATTTCTACTCCTGATGCAGAGATTGAAGGGAATAGGAACCTTAGGGCTTCTCAGCCTCAGCCCTGTTGAGGTTTCGGGTTGGCTGATTCTTGGGTAAGGGAATTATCCCATGGATGGCAGAATGGTGGGTGGCGTCCCTATCTCTACCCACTGCATGCCAGAAGCACATCTTCCTCCCAGCTGCGACAAACAGAAATTGCCTCCAGATGTTGCAAATACCTTTGAGGGGACAAAACCACCCCTGGTTGAGGACCACTGAGGTAACTTATCTTAGACAGAGAGCCCAACACAACAGAAGTTCTAGGAAAGCTAGAGCTGCCAGCTTTGTTCATTGCTGTATTAAGTGTAAACTAGGTGTTTTGTTGTTGTTGTTGTTGTTGTTGTTGTTGTTTGGGTTTATTTGTTTTTGTTACCAGGAATTGAACTCAGGGGCACTCGACCCCTGAGCCCCATCCCCAGCCCTATTTTGTATTTTATTTAGAGACAGGGTCTCACTGAGTTGCTTAGGGCCTTGCTTTTGCTGAGGCTGGCTTTGAACTCACGATCCTCCTCCCTCAGCCTCCCCAGACCCTGGGAGTACAGGTGTGCACCACTGGGCCCAGTGCTAGGGTTTTTTGTTTGTTTGTTTGTTTTTAAGCATTTGTGGATTGAATGGAAGACACAATGTAGCATCAAAAAGAAAGTCTTGGTAAAGGGGAATGAAGGGAAGGGAGGGGGATGGGAATGGGAAAGACAGTGGAGTGAATGGGACAGAACTTTCCTGTGTTCACATATGAACACACGATCAGGGAAACTCCACATCATGTCCAACCACAAGAAAGAGAAGATAGACTCCCTGTCTGTGTGATATGTGAGAATACATTCCACTGTCACATATAACTAAAAAGAACAAATTAAAAATTAAAAATGAATGTCTTGGACATGGGTTATACAAACATCAACCTGCCGTTCCCTGGGTATACCATTTGCCTAAACCTCTTGTATCTCTTTGAATCTTAGCAGGTAATATGTATTGAAGGAAATAACATTTACCTTGACACTATTGTCTTTTGAATTCCAAGCACAGGTATTTTTGTGAAAAGGTGTGTAACCTGGGAATCGATCTTCAGATCTGAAGGTAATGGAGGAGACGCGGCTTGCAGTGTCTGCTGTCCTCCAGAGTAGGGCAGTCCTGGTGAGGTGAATCCGGGGGCCCAGGTCACTTAGGTCGTAGGTAGTAGAACTGGAATTCAGCCGCACATGACTCTGGTCATACAACTCACCTCTTCACCACTCTGATTTCCTGCCTTCTTCACCCTAATTCTTACTACTTATCTGATGAGCCTTTTTTTGGTCTAGACAAGTCACGCTTGCTCACTGTAAGAAGCTCAACCATCAGGAGGTGAACGTCCCACCTACTCCCATCCCCGGGGTGACTTCTATGAAGAGCTGAATGACTATCCATGCAGATTTACTTCTAGTCTGATATTGCTATAAATATGAAAAGCATGAATCACCGTGCACTTGTCGGCTAGCAGTTGTAGTAGCCAGGATGATTGCCCAAGCGTGGTGACAAGGGCAGGGTTTTGCAGTGGTATCTACAGACCAGCCCTAGACAGCAGCACAGTCATGCCCGCCTGTCATCGGAGCTCTCCGACTTCTGGCTTGGTGCTCCTCCACGTCTTCCTCGATCCTTGCAGCCAAGTCCTGTCACATTAATTATTATTCATGCTTTCCAAGGGAAACATAACCCTCCTACCTAAGCGCAATGCTTTCCAAGTTGAATTTGAATATTCCACAATCTCCCTTTTCTCCTCCTTTTCGGGTGCTGCTTCGTCTTCCTCTGGAGTTGATCCGGAGCCAAACCCAGAGGTGCATGTATTTCTGCTATTTCTGGCCCCAATTAATGGTTTGTGTAGCAAGAGTGGTTTTTTAGTGGGATCTGCCTAGATCAGCAGCCAGCTCTGGTCAAAAAGAGAAACATAAAGCTGAGCATGGTGGTACACACCTGTAATCCCAGTGGCTCAGGAGGCTGAGGCAGGAGGATGACAAGTTCAAAGCCAGCCTCAGCAAGTTAGTGAGACCTGTCTCTAAATAAAATGCAAAATAGGGCTGGGGACTGGCTCAGTGGTTACGCACCCCTGAGTTCAATCCCTGGTACTACAACAACAAACAGAAAGAAAGGAAGGAAGGAAGGAAGGAAGGAAGGAAGGAAGGAAGGAAGGAAGGAAGGAAGGAAGGAAGGAAGAAAGAGAGAACTTAACCTTGGTGGTATTTTATCTTTCTTTATCTGAGGATTTTCCAAACTTTTTTTTAAAAAAATTTAAACATTTTTATTCAGAATGTAATTTCTTATTTGTGGTGGTTTTGAATATTCTTGTAATATTTATAGAATTGTGTATCTTGTTAATTTTGAGGGGTTTTGCGTATTATATTTATGCACCATAGTGAGGTTCATTGTGCCATAATTATACATGCACAAAAACTTGGACCCTTTATATATCCCTTTCAGTGTCTTAGCCATGTTTCAATTCCACCACGACACTCAGTTACTTGCTATTTTCTAAATAAATTCACTTTTGTAACATCAAATTTCCTTACAATTTCTTTCTTTGTCATAAGAGAAAAGTGACTGTATTACTTTATTTTATTTTATTTGCTGTACTGCAAATTGAACTCAGGGGCACTCGACCACCGAGCCCCATCCCCAGCCCTAGTTTGTATTTATTTAGAGACAGGGTCTCACTGAATTGCTTAGGGCCTCATTATGCTGAGGCTGGCTTTGAACCCAAGATCCTCCTGCCTCAGCCTCCCAAGCCACGCTGTGATTATCACCATGTGCCACCGTGCCTGGCTATTACTGTATTATGAAAGTAAAGAAAAATAAAGAAGGTAACTGTCTTACTAAAATTAATAACTATCTGAATGTGTTTGTTTTACATCTTCTCTTTAGTTGTCTGACTGGACAGTCCAGTGTTCTATGATTAGTGGGATCCCTGGATTCTGCAGGTATGCATAGAATCATAAAATTTCAAGAAAGATGTTCAAAACAGAGGCTCTCTGAACTGCATTGTGTGGAAGCTGAGAATCTAACCTGCAGCCTTCATAGTCTACTGATCGAGAGGTGTCCACAATGAGAACCTCAGAATCGCAGAGCAGCCAACAGAACGTGATCCCAGCTCAGCCTCAGAACCTGAGGGCCTGGTGAGAGAGCATGGCCAGGGCCCCTGCAGATGGGTGGTGGTAGAACAGGCCAGTTCCCCTGACCTTGGCCCCCCAGCTTCCTGTAGCCTGGCAGGTGTGTGGGAGCCCAGCCGACCTGGGGTTTTCTATTGGCTGGGTAACAACTCCTCCAGAAGTAGACGCCTAGGAGAGCAGCCATTTTACTTCTCCACAGTTCTGGGGGTGGTGGGGCTCCGGGGAAGGCTTGCTGTCAGCTGGGTCCTTCAGTCAGGCTCCCCCAGCTAGAGATGGGTTGGGCTGGGCGATCCAAGAAGGCTTCTTTCCCATTTGTGGCTCCTGTAGCTTCTGCAAATCTGTCTCTCCCTCTTGCTCTCTCTAGGTGCATCCCAGTGTGACAGAGAACCAAGTTTCTCACTTGACATCTTGCTGTACTGAAGGTGAGAGAACATTCCAAGATGAGCAAAAGTAAAACTCATAAAAACAAAAACCACCATTGGGCCCCTAGCTCTCTTGAAACTTTCTTCATTCCTCTTTGTTCTTTTTAGAGATACAGGACGATAGAGTGCATTTTGACCTACCACACAGACATGGAGTCTGACTTCCCGTTCTTGTGGTTGCACATGACGTGGAGTTATATGGGTCGTCTGTTCACATAGGAACGTAGGAAAGTTCTGTCCCATTCATTTTCTTTCTTATTTCTACCCTCTCCTTCCCTTCATTCCCCTTTGCCTAACTTCTGTTCTGCATCCCCCCCGCCCCCGCCCGAGGGTGTTATCATCCACACAGCAGACAGAACTTTGGTGTTTGGGGATTGGCTTATTTCACTTAGCATGATAGTCTCCAGTTCCATCCATTTCCTGACAAATGTCACAAGTTCTTTCTTCTTTATGGCTGAGCCATATTACCTGGTGTGTATATAACACATTCTCTTTATCCATTCATCTGTTGAAGGTCACTGAGGTTGGTTCCATGGTCTAGCTATTGTGAATTGCGCTGCTTATAAACATTGATGTGGCTGTGTCCCTGTAGTATGCTGATTTTAAGTCCTTTGGGCATAAACCAAGGAGGGGGGTGGTTGGGTCCAATGGTAGTTCCACTCCTAGTTTTCTGAGGAATCTCCATACAGCTATCCAGAGCAGCTGAACCAATCTGCCATCCCACCAGCAGTGCATGAGTGTGCCTTTTTCCCCCACATCCTCACCCACATGTATTACTTGTTTTCTTGATAACTGTCATTCTGACCGGAGTGAGACAGAATCTCAGTGTAGTTTTAATTGTCATTTCTCTAACTGCTAGAGACGTTGAATATTTTTTCACCCATTCGTATTTCTTCCTTCTCTTATTCAGAGCCCCAGCCAAGACTCAAGGGAAATGAGCCCTACTTCTCAGAGGGAGGAGTTGCTAAGCATCTGCAAAATCCCTCTTTGTCTCCCACTCCTGGGTTCAAACCTCAGCTCACCACACACTATTTTGCCATAGATGAACTACTTAGCCTCGGTTCTCTTATTATTATTAGTCAGATGCAAGTAATAATATTTGCCCCATTAGATTCTTGTGAGGATGAAGTCTGATAAGCACACACAGTGATTAGCCCAGTGCTAGGAAGTTCGAGTTAAAGCTATTTCCTTTCCCTATCTACCAAGAGTGAATTTTCCTCCGAGGGGATGATGCTCAATAACCTCAGCCTTGGGAACCATGATCCTGAGATGGAATAGTCAAGCATAACAGCAACATTATCTACGCACACGTTAAGCCAAAGGGAAATGCCCTTCAGATAGCAGGCCTTCCCGCCATCTCAGGCGAAACCCACGGCCATGCCAAAACGCAGACTTTGGATTGAAAAGTTTATCTTCCAAAGCTGACCTTTAAACGTTCCCAAGGCCTGTGTCAGAAAACAGAACCCAGGAGCCAGGCCCTAACTGTTTTCAGTCTGATCTTCAAATGATGATCTCATTGACTGATACGTTGATTCCAAATCCTAAATCTGCTTTCTGTGTTAAACAGAATGACTCTTCAAAGACATTCCCTCTGCCTGCATTCTAAGACCAGAAATTTTTTATTCAATTGGACCATTTATTAATAGGAGAATCTGGAAGTTTTTTGCTTGGTAAAGAAATGTCTCCTTGCTAGTCAGGGCAGACGAGCCTGTAATCCCAGTGGTCTGGAGGCTGAGGCTGGAGGATCGTGAGTTCAAAGCCAGCCTCAGCAACTCAGCGAGGTCCTAAGCAATTCAGTGAGACCCTGTCTCTAAATAAAATATTTTAAAAGGCCAGGGATGCGGCTCAGTGGTGAAGCGCTCCTGGGTTTGATCCCTTGTACCAAAACAGAAAGGAATCCCAAGTATAACCACCCCAGGACCTGAGTGTTCTGCATCCCTCGTTCATCTCCCCTGCAGTACCTGGAGAGCGCGGCATGGCTATTGAATGAATGAAAACACAAAGGAACAAATGTATCACTCAGCCAAACCACTAAGGAAGCAATGAATTAATTTCTGAAATAAGAAACCAGGGGCCTGGGGCTGGGGCTCAGCAGTAGAGCGCTTGCCTAGCAAGAGCGAGGCCCTGGGTTCCATCCTCAGCATCACATACAAATAAATAAGTAAAAGTATTCTGTCCAACTACAGCTAAAAAATAAATACTTTAAAGAAAAAGAAGCCAGTTCTTCAGTGTTTTTTTTTTTTAATATTTGTTTTTCAGTTTTCAGCAGATACAACATCTTTGTTGGTATGTGGTGCTGAGGATCGAACGCAGGCCGCACGCATGCCAGGCGAGCGCGCTACCGCTTGAGCCACATCCCCAGCCTAAGTGTGTGAAGTTGCCTAAAGTGAAGGCATAGAATAAAGATTTTTCTCTTCAGGTAAAATTCAGGGTGGGGCATGGGGACAGCTTTTAAAATATGAATGAAAAGACAGTAGAAGGAATTGGATAACTTTCCTGTGTTCATATGTGAACCCACGACCCGTGAAACTCCACATCATGTCCAACCACAAGAACGGGAAGTTAGACTCCTTGTATGTGTGATGTGTCAAAATGCACTCTAGTGTCTTTTTGGCTTTATAAGAGTGAGTGGTACTGGGGAGGGTCCCAAGTAGACTTTTTGAAATGCTAGTAATACTTTTACTTTAATCTTAATGCTAGCTAGCATAGTGTTTTCCCATTGTTAAAAGCTCACCAAGTCGAATACTTAAGTTTTGTGCATTTCCCCAGAAAATTTGGTTGGGGGTGGGGGGAGAACAGAGTTATAAGAGTAAAGAGGAATAATAAAAGAGGGGTCTTATGAAAATAGAAGGGAAAATAGTAGAATAGAAACAGGGGACCACAGGTGAGGGAGGAGGAGAAGAGGTAGGGAATAAAATAGACCAAACAATGCCTTGTGCATACATGGATATATCACAGTGCATTCTGATTTTATACACAGCCAACTATAGGGCACCAACTAAAAACTAAATAAATAGAAGGGAGACCTATTAGTACATGGAGGGAGTCAGGGGGAAGGAGAAGGGGAGAGTACTGGGAATTGAAGTGAAGAAAACTATGCTGTATGCAATTATGAATATGTCAAACTGAACCCTGCTATTATGTGTAACTATAGTGCACTAAAAATAAGAAAAAAATTTTTTTTTGGTACCAGGGATTGAAACTGTGAGGCACTCAACCACTGAGTCACATCGCAGCCCTATTTTGTATTTTATTTAGAGACAGGGTCTCACTGAGTTGCTTAGGGCCTCACTTTTGCTGAGGCTGGCTTTGAACTCACAATCCTCCTGCCTCAGCCTCCCAAGCTGCTGGGATGACAGGCATGTGCTACCACGCCCAGCTTAAGAAAAAATTTTAAAGAATAGAGAAAAGATATCTCAACAGTTAATGGGGTGAGGAGTTTGGGCTAACAGAAGAATCCATATAATATTCCAACATTTTCCAACAATACATATTTATTTCTCAACATCTGTTGCTGTTTTTGGAAATTAGGTAAGATTTTTACAAAAATTAGCTTGGATAAGAACTTTCCCAGATCATCTATCGAGGCAGGAAACTCATGGAAAAATTTAAGTGTGACTTACAGAGTTCTGGGTCAGCCCCGCTCTCTGGCCACCCTGAACTTGGCACATGACCTCTAAGGTGGGGTTTCACACACATTTATAGATTACATTGTTGCGATTATCTTGAAACGGTTCTGTTTGTCAAATATCCCTTCCTTGCTATGGTAACTGTCATGCTCAGGGGCTGGTATTGTTCTCCTTGTTCTCACGGTGAGTCACTGCTGTGGTCGAAAATAAAAATCCTTTGAAACGTCTCACTAGATGCATTGAGACCCTTTGACCTTGTCAGGGCTCCAAAAATTCAATTGAAATCATCTTTGAGGACCTTTTTGGGATCCTATTATGTGCAGGAATTTTGTTTTATTTACTATCGTTTCAAATAAACAGACCAATGGCTGGAGCTGGGGAACATGTTTTGCAGTTCAGGAATTATCTTTATGACATGGTGATTTTACTTTTACCTATCTAACAGCTAAGTCAGCATGCTCTTAGATCTCCGCCAAGGGAAAGACAAAGACCAGAGACAGGTGCTTGAAGAGTTTCTGGAATTCCCCAGAGAAAATTCTCTCACTTTTCTCATCCTTAATTTTATCTATTTGACAATCTCAATGGCTGACCTAGGATTCTACAGAATATAAGCTTGTGTGCAGACACAAATGTATGAACCAAATGTCCTTCCAAATTCAAGGTTTCTTTTTTTTCCAGGGGAGGTACTAAGGATTGAACTCAGGGACACTTGACCATGAGCCACATCCCCAGCCCTATTTTTTGTATTTTATTTAGAGACAGGGTCTCACTGAGTTGCTTTGGGCCTCACTTTTGCTAAAGCTGGCTTTGAACTCGCAATCCTCCTGCCTCAGCCTCCTGAGCCACTGGGATTACAGGCATGCACCACCATGCCTGGCCAAGTTAAAGGTTTTTAATGGTTTAATGAAAAGCTTTTCAGGATCAGAAATTAGACTTCCAATCCCCTGGGCCCATTTTATCCAGTTTCCCTTAGGTTTTTAGCTGTGTTTCTGGAAAAGGACTATCACAGGACTACCATGCCCCAGCTCTGGGCTTCCAAGAGAAGCCACAAAACACACCCATCTTTTATTCTCTTAAAACTTAAAGTTGCTTACCTTTCTTAGAGATAAAGGAGATCCAAATTTACAGAATTAGTGAGAAGTTGGGGGGAAAAAATTAAGTCCCAGAGTTTCCATTTCAAAGAGAAAAGATGAAATTTCCTGACTTAGCACAAATGAGAAACAAAATGGAGAAAACTATTAAGTACAGTTATGTGACAAAATGAACCCCACTATTATGCATAACTATAATCCACTAAAAATTTTAAAAAAATAAGTGTAAAGAAATTTCAAAGCTAGTCTATGATGGTCATGTTCCAGGATACCTTCTTCCTCTGGATCCCAAGATGTGCTAGACCAGCTCATTTAATCTTGTGTGGGTGTGTAAATTATGGCCAGAGACCAAATCCAGCCACATTCATTTCTGTATTGTCTGTGGCTACTTTTCAGGTTTCATGTCACAGGTGAGTTCACGTGACAGAATGCTGCATCAAAAAAATAAAAAATATGTACTATGTGCTTTTTTAAAAAAAATTTTGGTACTGGGGATTGAACCCAAGGGTGCTTAACCACTGAGACACATCCCCAGCCCTATTTTATTTAGAGACAGAATCTCACTAAGTTGTTGGGACTGGCTTTGAATTTGTGATCCTCCTGCCTCAGTCGACTAAGTTGCAAGGATTACAGGCATGTGACATTATATCTGGCAAGAAAGGATTTTTTGATAGAATAGGAAAAACAAACAAAATAAAACAGGTAACTTCATAATACATCAGCACATTTCTATAAAAGAGGATTCTTATTGGCCACACATGCTCCTCGACTTACCGTGGGGTGACATTCCTAATAAACCCACCACAAATTGAAAATACCACAAGTAGAAAATATATTTAATACACCTAATTTATCAAGCATCACAACTCAGTTTACCTGCTTTGAAGGTGCTCAGAATATTCACATTTGCCTATTGCTGGACAAAATCACCTCAGATAAATCCTATTTCATAACAAAATATTGAATACCTCATGTAATTTATTGAAAAGATCAAAATTCAAACGTGAAGAATGGTTTCTACTGAACGCTTATCACTTCTGTACCACTGTAAAGTAAAAAAAAAAAAATCATAATTGGGTGCGGTGGCATATGCCTATAATCCCAGAGGCTTGGGAGGTTGAGGCAGGAGGATGGCCGATTCAAAGCCAGCCTCAACAACTTAGTAAGACCCTGACTCAAAATGAAAAAAAAAATACACAAAATTTTAAAAAATACACAAAATTAAAAGACCACATATGTAGTCAGTGGTAGAGGGCCCCTGAGTTCCATCTCTAGTATCAAAAAAAAAAAAAAATCACAATTGGAATCATTATAAGTCAGCAACAGTCTGTATTTGTCTTGGAAGATATTTCAATCTAAAGAGTTGGAAAGATAGAGAAGCATGCGGAGTTGGAATGTCGGGTGGGCACAAAATCTGAAATCTTCAAAAATTCATTAAATCTGAGACAGCCCTAGAGGTTAAATAAGGTTCCCCAATACTTCTATCCAGGGACCATTCAGAATGCCTCTCTTTCTCAAGGGGTGCTAGCAGGTTTGGGTTGGGAGGTCAAAACAACCATTCTTCCTATTGGCTGTCTTGAATTTCCTCTGCCCTACCCACTAACTCACAGAATTAGCCCTCACAGAATTAGAACAAATGGCTGTCCAGAATCAAGGAAATGTAATATTGCGCTTAGGTATGCTTTCTGCTGAGTAGAAGACTCCAGTGCATGATTATCATCCAGAAAAAAAAAAAAAAAGTTCTGGATTATTCGAACCACATGTGCAAGGATTTTGTACCTGGAGACAGTTATGACTACGCTAATACCATTAAAATCCTGCAAAACCGCCTTCTCCCTTTCGTAAGGGAATGTTCCACGCAGACAAAGCTGTTGCTCCGAGCTCCATCCTGCCTCCTGGTCTGACAGTCCTGCCTTTTCTAGAATCTATCCTTGGAACCAGTCTCTTCCATGTCTCCCAGTGGGCAAGAGACCCTCTCATCCTACTGAGCTACCAGGAAAGTTAAACACAATTACCCTCCTTCTGCCCCTGTCAATAATTATTTGAAAAATATGTTTCTCTGGGGGTTTATCACAACTGTGTAGGAATGCATGTTTACAGTTCCCGTCACCAGCAAGACTGGGAGTTCCTTGAGGACCGGCCCTTCTGCAACTTCCTGTGTCACTTCATGCCCAACGTGCACCCTGGTTGGTGTTGAATGGTTGTATCGATTAGATCCTGAATCAGAAAGAAGGACCAACTGCCCTTTTGCATTGTCCCCTGGAGACGAAGCCCGTGATGCGGTGGTGTGAGCAGCCAGAGAACTTGGAGAATGTTCCTGCAATCCAGGAAGCAGAGATGGAGACCATTCTCTCCGCTGCGGGGGGCCTGGGGGGGGGGAGGGCACACGCAGCTGCTTGGAATTTTGCTTGTGTGGCAGTGGCACTGGGCCAAACAATTGCACATTTTGCAGACTCAGCCCCATAAACGGATATTTTTCTGGACCAAAGTTCTCTGTTCAGATCTTTCCCGCCACTCCGACTGCATTTCTCCCAAACATGTCACCCTGTGGGTTGAAGAAAACGCAGGACCCTAGGGAAGATGAAAGGACATCTTTAGGCAAGATGGTTTCCATCTCAGCTTCACACGGTCCTGAGGGTGACACGTGAGCCACGGCAAAGCCTTCTCTCCCCCTGCAAGCACCCAAACTCACGCCAAGCTGCCTTGGGCCAGTGGCGATGGGCTTGAAGGAATCTCTGGGTTTTCCTATGAGCACGTGGGAGAAAAACGTGTCCTCCCCTTCCGAGCCTGGCCCCCTCTCCCGGTGCAGTGGCAGTGTGACGGAGCCACACTTGTTCCCATCTGTTTTGCAGCTGCTGAGCCAGAGGAGGCGGTGCGTTCCCAACACCCAGATGCACAGGCCTGATCTGCTCCTACATGGCTCTTGGCACTCATTTCTCTAAGCCCTCAGCCTATTTTCAAGTAAGCCCCTGAGATTTCTTCTTTCAAAGAAAAACATTCTCTACATTCCCATCTTCATTTGGGCATAAAAATGGGAGCATTCTCTTTGTCTCTAAGCCCAGTGTTTTGGTTCAATTTAACCAACATCTGCGGAGCGCCCACCACATGTCAGACTGCACTATAGGCTGCAGGGAGACTGATCAGAATAGAGAATGATCCTTCCCTTCCAGAAGCCTGAGGCCTGTCCAAGGGGACAGAACAGTGGACACTCCTTATAATTAACAACGAAATAAGTACATTTCATATGCAGGAACCAGAATGCTTCAGAAGATAGAATAATTCTCTTTGAAGTGTCAGGAAAAGCTACTTTTTAAAAGGTGAACTCAAGTTGGGGTTTTAGGGGATGAATAGGAGTTTGCCAAGCAAAGATAAATAATGATGACATTATATATTTTATTATTAAACCTAATAATCGCTGTCTATATCCAGTACTATTTATTCAGCATGCATTATATGGCAGGTATTCTGCAGAAAGATTAACAAATATCATTTCATTTATTTCTCACAATTAATATATTAATAAAAATATATTTTTAAAGAGAGAGAGAAGAGAGAGAGAGAATTTTTTAATATTTATTTTTCAGTTATTGGTGGACACAACATCTTTAGTTTATTTTTATGTGATGCTGAGGATTGAACCCAGCGCCCCGCGCATGCCAGGTGAGTGCGTTACCTCTTGAGCCACATCCCCAGCCCTTAATAAAAATATTTTAATGCTCACTACATAACAGACTTGATCTAAGCACTTTATATCTGGGTATAGAAGAAATTAGATGGCATCTCTAGACCTTTTATTTTTACAACTCTATGAGTTACTACTCTGAGAATCACCAAAATATTATACATGTATGATGATGTTAAAATGAAT
The DNA here is from genome assembly GCF_045843805.1 of Urocitellus parryii. Classification (NCBI taxonomy): domain Eukaryota; kingdom Metazoa; phylum Chordata; class Mammalia; order Rodentia; family Sciuridae; genus Urocitellus; species Urocitellus parryii. The sequence continues at coordinate 161,207,599 of NC_135533.1, forward strand.
CCCACTATTATATATACCTATAATGCACTTCTGAAAACATTTTTAAAATAAAAAAAATTAAACAATTTTCCAATCATTTAAAATTTTTATTATGTCTGGACTATGCTTAGAAAATGGAAGAGGAATTATTTTTTAAGAAGACATCGGGTGATAGGAAAAGCCTAACCTTAGAGTTATTCCCACATGTATAAATTTTATGAGAATGGTCTTATCTATCTATCTGTCTCTCTATCTATCTATTTATTTATGGGTACTGGGGGTTGAAACCAGGGTGCTATGCCACTGATCTACATTCTCAGCCCTTTATATATTTTATTTGGAGACAGAATCTTACTGAGTTGCTTAGGGCCTTGCTAAGTTTCGAGGCTAGCCTTGAACTTGCGATCCTCCTGACTCAGCCTCCAGAGGCATTTGGGATTATAATTTATATAAATATAAATTTATATAAATAAATTGTATATTAATGTAATTTATTTATATAATTAATCATAAGTACTTCATATATTGTAATTTATTTATAACCACCCAGAAAGTCAGGGAGAAAGGAAAAGAAAACAGTCCTTTTGTTCACCTTTGGTGCAGCTCTGTAATGACTTTCTCCTGATCTTTGTCTGAAATCCCTGGCGTCCCTCTGGGAAGGTCTGCTACTGCCCAGCCACAGCTGGGCCTGGCTCAGCTGTCCTTGGTGTCCAGGTGGGACACAGCTCTGGATTCAGGGTGATTCTACACAATCTCCATGACAATCTGTGACTTGGTTTTGGACATGGCTGTCCTTGGCACACAGACGACTTTCACAATTCAATTTAAGAACCCCATTTGTGTTTGCACCGACGTGAATCAGAAGATTGTAACGGTGGGACGAGGAGGAACCATTTTCACGTGGTGACAATTACTCGGGTCCCTTGTAGAAACCACTCTTCCCGGCTTTCTCTCCTCTTAATCCAACTTCAAAGTACAAAAACGAAGTGAAGTCAGACAGCCTTCATGCTACAGAAAGAAGACACGTCTGGGAAAAGAAGTCACCCCCTGGTAGCTTGCTGTCGTACATCTGCCAATTGATTTGTCCCAGCTTGGGGACCATGAAGTTAAAATATCCCAAAGTGCAGAGGCCAAGTCAAGCCCAATTCCTGCCAATAGGGTGCTCTTCAGAGACATACCACAGCAGCTGCTGGAAAGCCTTTTAACTGAAAGCGCTTTGGTCTTAGCACCCACTCTGGAAGTTGCGACCTGTAGGAGATAAGCGCCTAACTCTTTTTTTTTTTTTTTTGTACCAGAGATTGAACCCAGGGGCACTCAATTCCTCAGCCACATCCCCAGTCCTATAAAAAAAAAAAAAAATTAAGACAGGGTCTTGCTAAGTTGCTTAGGGCCTCACTAAGTTGCTGAAGCTGGCCTCAAACTTGCAATCCTCTTGCCACAGCCTCCCAAGCCACTGGGATTACAAGCGTGTGCTGATGGACCCAGCTTCCTAACTCAATTTTAAAACCTGGCCTTGTGACATGAAATCAGAAATGTCCATGTGGTCTATAGCCCTAACACAGGCCTTGCACAGAGAGCCTTAGGTCCCCAGATGGACAAAGCCAAAGAACAAGTCAACCTTTAGAGTGAATTGAAGTGCTCACTGAATTCGTTCAAGAAATTTCAGCACCTGCATATACCCCTTTTCTCTTTTCATCAAAGAACATCCCATGTTCTCTGCAAAAATGAGGGGGGGGGAGAGGATAGAAGAAATAGATTTCAAAAAATGCAAAGCCAACATCATTTTTAAAACGCATATCCTAAAGCCAAGCTGCGATCCAGGATTGGGCTTCTTTTCTTGGTTTTTGGTTTTCAAGGGTTTTCAGTGGAGTTCTGCATTATTACCCTTCCTTCTCTATTCTGCAGGCTTTTTCTCAGATTAATTTTAAAATCCCAAGAATTTTGAGAACCTTTGAGCACCCCCAAGGTACTGCCTAGGCGAATCCTCAGCCTCACCGTGACGCAGAATTCTGTGGTGCCCCAGGAACCACGTCCTGGAGAAAGTCAGGGGCTTTGGAAGCACATGTTCTAAATATTGACTGCATTCTTAAATGGGAGCTTTCAGCGCAGGCTCCAGACTTCCTGCACAACGGAATTACACTGCACAGTCAACCATCATCAGAGTTTGCCTTCCACTCTAAAGATGAGGAAGAAAATGCTTAGGCAATACAGATGGTTATTAGTATGCACACTGAAAACCCTAAAACCGTGTCTTGAGGGAAAGAGAGGGAGGGGGATAGAGACAGAGGGGAGGGGAGGGATCTTTAAAATAGGATGCAGAAAAACAACTCCCAGAGAAGCAATTTTTCAATTTCCTTGATTTGTTTAGTGGGAAATTGCTTTCCAATTTATTATAATTTAGAAAGACAATGAATTCTTCATTCCCAATTAATATAAAAATGACTGAAAGGCGTCTTGCAGGGTCTCAGAATTTACAACCTGTTTGGATGAAGCATTTGGAGTCAGGGCTCCCTGTTAAAACCCGAGACCCAGGGAAGGCTGGTAATGCGTTCCATATGGTTTTCCCCTAAATGATGATTACAGCTCATTCTGAACTACAAATTATATACACTAAAAATGCTAATCTGATTTCGGGTTACTGACTGGATTTTTTTCTTCTTCTGCAAGCAGGTGTAATGGGAATTACGTTGTCTGAACATTGTCAGTAATGGTAGGCGTGATGAATGGAGGGACGCCGGTGATTTTCTAAATTTGACTTTATTTTGTGGGTTCTCCTTGGAATGTTCAGCCCGTGATTGCATTCTCTGTGATTTATCCTGAACAGATAAAGCGTTAATGAGGAAAATCAAAACAAATGCCTTTCCTGGGCTCTGTGGTGTGGCTGCTGGAAAGAGCCAACCTAGGAGACCAGAGAATCCAGAGAATCGAGCCGGGATCCAGGCTCCATGTGACTCTCAATCCATCTGCATTAAATCACTGTCATTCATCATTCTCCAAGCTGACATGCACAGCACCCTCTGACTGAAAGTACTTACTTACAAGCTTTCAGTTAGTTTCTGTAATGAAATAATGCAATGAATTAGCTGTGATAGCCTGGAGAAAGATACTTAATAGAAAAGGATACCCACCCGGAGAAGTCCAGTTCTTCTTACATCAGTTTCACTGAATGCACCTCTTCCTAAGCCCCACTAGCCAAAACTGCTCTTTTACGAAGCCGAGACAAATATTTGTCTGCTTACACGTCGAGACAAATAGGGTGGGAAAACTGAATTAGTCTTAAAACTTGCAAGGTGTCAGAAAAGAGAAATTATCCGAGATCAGTACTAGAAAGGAACGCAAAGGGCCCTGTGGTTAAGGACCAGTGTGCAGCAGCTGGGATGCTCAGGTTGAAAACACACTGCCCCGTATTTGTCATACCCGAGACCTTGAGAAAGTCATGCAGACACTGTGAGCCTCAGTTTCTTCCCCGATCGAATGGATACAATAATAATAACGTTCGTGTCACAGGTGTAAAAGAAAAGCTTGACTCTCACATATTGCTGATGGGACTGCAAATTGGTGCAACCACTTGGGAATCCTAACTAAAATAACATCTGCAAGACTGGGGTCCTAACTAAAATAAGATATACTCCATGTTTGTATAAATATGTCCGAATTGACTCTGTTCATGTATAACTAAAAAGAATAAATTAAAACAACTTGTAATGTCTTTAAATAATCTCTAAGTGTTTGTTGTCCTTATTGTCGCAAAAACTTAGGATGTATCTTTAAAATGTAGATCTCTGGGCTCCACTTCGAGAGATTCCAATTTGTTCAATATTCATCAGAGCACAGGTATCTCCATTTTCACAAACATCCAACGTGGTCCTGGACCACAGTGAGAGAAACACTGATGTGGCCTGAACCCCTTGTTTGAAAGATAAAAGTGAGTCCCAGAGGGTGAAATGCCTTTCTCCCCATCAGGAGGTTAGGCAGTGATTCACCTGATAGAGATCTCTGGTCTCTCTGCTCAGCCTTGGTTCTAGAATGCTCTGGTAACATCTGGAGAACTTTTTGGTGGTCAAAACTGGGAGACAGTGCTACTGGCATCTAAGGGCGGAGTCCAGGGACGCTGCTGCACACCCTACCCCATACGGGACAATCCCACAGCAAAGAATCACATGGCCCTGAGTGTCACTGGTACCAAGGTGAAGACGCCATGGTCAGCTCAACAGTGGGAAGAGGAACTGGAAGGGAGAATCACTTTCAGAGAGAGCTGAAAGACCCTTCTAGAAGGACAAAATACACCTGGAAAGCAAAGAATAAGAGAGGAGGGGGGCCTAGTATTGGGGAATATGAAAGACAGCCCGAGAGAAAATGAAGAATGGGATTAGGGGCACAGAGATGGGGGGTGGTGTCGAGGTGAGGGAGTTGGCGGTTGAGAGGGAGTGGTACTGTGGGTCACAAACTGTGCCCTCTTTAATGCTCCTGAAGACATGCAAGTTAAGGGGAGAATCACAGTTTGGGCTGATGGATAGAAAGAGTAACTGATGGATTTTGGTACCAAGGATTGAATCCAGGGCACTTAAACACTGAGCCACATCCCCAGCCCTTTTTAATTTTATTTTTATTTTTATTTATTTATTTTTGATACAGAGTCTTGCTAAGTTGCTGAGGGCTTCAATAAGTTGCTGAGGCTGGTCTCCCTCTTGTGATCCTCCTGCCTCAGCCTCCTGAGTCCCTGGGATTGCAGGTGTGCCCCACTGTTCCAGGCTGTGTTTGTTTTTGAACATTTTAAAAGTTGAGGTGTAGCGTGCATTCCTAAAGCACACTCATCTTTTTCCTTTTCCTTTTGGCACTTGGGATTGAATCGATAAGGTCTTGCTAAGTTGCTCAGGTTGAACTTCCAATCCTCCTGCCTTAGACTCCCAAGTAGCTGGGATTACAGAGGTGTGTTTGTACACAACACCCGGCCCTATGGGCACTTTAGTTTGTTTGTTTGGGGGCATTGACAATCAAACTCATGGCCTCATGCATGCCGAGCAGCTGCTCTACGCCTCACCCACAAACCCAACCCCCATAGATACGCTTAAGATATGTTTAAGGCCAAGGGCTGGGGATGTCGCTCAGTTGCACAGCACTAGCTTAGTAAGCACAGAGCCCTGGGTTCCACTCCCAACACCACACACACACACACACACACACACACACACACACACACACACAAATAAATAAATAAATAAAAATGTTTTAAAAAATGCCAAGGCTCCCACGGGGGCAGTTTGTCACCATGAGTCCTCCAGGGAAGCTCCATCCTCTAAGAGGAACTCCTTTTCCTTCTACCCAACAACAACAACAAAAACATTCTTACCTAAATACCCTGCTCTCACCTTGCTAATCACAGGAAGAATGGTCCAATCTTTACTCAGGTGTGAATGACTGATGGAATGTTTCCATAAGGTTTCTTAATCATGTTATTAGATTCCCGTGGGCCTCTGGCACAGAGCACCGCTAATTTTACACTCACCAGGTGTGCTCGTCAGCTTTCTGTCACTGTAACAAATACCTGGGATAATCAGCTTATAAAGAGGAAAGGTTTATTCTGGTTCACAAGGTCCATGATTTGTTGGGTTTGTTGCTTGAGGCCTCTGGCAGTGTATCAAGCACGTGGCAGAATAACCCACTCACCTCATAACTGGGAAGGAAAGACAGGAAAAGCAGGGCTGGGGTCCCATTGTCCCCTTCAGAGCATGCTCCCCGTGGCTGATAGACTCCCAGTAGGCCACTTCGGAAAGATTTCCCAATGGTGCCAACCTGGAGACCAAGCCTGTAGGGGATGCCCCTGACCCAAGCTACAGCACTGGGTAAGGGGGACACAAAATCATAGGACTGAAGTGATTTTCCCAAGAACACAGCTGTCAGACTCTGAAGACACTTCTCTTTTGTTGTTTAAAATTGCCTGATCTATAAGTGTGACCCAGGAGCCCTAATGTCAGACACTGTGACAGGAAAAGGAAGGAAATAACTGGGACATACCTCATCACTCAGTAGATGTCCACTGAGTGCTCATTGTCTGTGGGACACATCTTGGCCATGCTACCAGCGACCTGTAAGAAGGAGAATTCTTGCCAGGTGCAATGGCGCTCTCCTGGAATCCCAGTGGCTCGGGAGGCTGAGGCAGGAGGATCGTGAGTTCAATGCCAGCCTCTGCAATTTAGCAGGGCCCTAAGCAACTCAGGGAGACCCTGTCTCTAACTAAAAAATAAAAAAGGGACTGGGGATGGGGCTCAGTGGTTAAGCACCCCTGGGTTCAATCCTCAGTACCAAGAGGAAAAAAAAATGACTGAAAATTCTTGAGGAAGTGACAGCAGAATGTGGCATAGTATTTCAGTAAGCTTTTTTTTTTTTTTTTTTTTTTTACTGCTGTGACTAAAAGACCTGACAAGAACAATTGTAGAGGAGGAATAGTTTATTTGGGGGCTCACGATTGCAGAGGTCCCAGTCCATAGACAGCAGTCTCCATCCCTCAGGGCTGGAGGGGAGGCAGGACATCATGGAGGAAGAGGGTGGTGGAGGGAAGCAGCTCACATGGTGACCAGGAAGCAGAGAGAGACTCCACTCTCCAGAGACAAATAGAGACCCCAAAGCCACGCCCCCAATGCCCCCTCCTCCAGCCACACCCACCTGCCTCCAGCCACCACCCAGTTAATCCCATCAGGGGTCCATTCACTGGTTGGGTTAAGGCTCTCACCACCCAGTCATGTCTCCTCTGGACCTTCCTGCACCGTCTCACATGTGAGTTTTTAGGAGTTACAAATATCTAAACCATAACTGGTACCCAGGTAGGAGGCTACCTCAAGGAACTGAACTAAGGCAAGCTGAAAGGTTCAGGCTGTGCAGTGAGATCCACAGATTTGTAGCTCTGGTTTGAAAGATGGGATTTAAAACCTCTTTTCTCCAATGACATATGATAATCAGCTCATTATGTGTTAGCCAAGTGGGCCCAGTCTCCGGAATCAGACAACAGTGAATTTGCATCCCAGTTCTGTCCTTCTACAGCAATAAAACTTTGGGCAAAATACTAGGGCTTCTAAATCCCTGGGTGGAAAGTGGAGTTCATCACAACACTAACCTCAGAACTTGGTTGTATTGAATAGCATCATGGAGATGAAGCACCAGGCCATGTGCCTTGAATATTATAAACACCCATGATATGTCTTTCACCATGTGCCCATGGTCTTCTTTTTCTTGTTTTTCTTTTTGTGTGTGTGGGGGGGCTGGGGGTTTACTGGGGATTGAATCTAGAGGCATTGAACCACTGAGCCACATCCCCAGCCCTTTTCCATATTTATTTAAAGACCATATCTCTCTAAGTTGCTTAGGGCCTCGCTAAGTAGCTGAGGCTGGGTTTGAATTTGCGATCCTCCTACCTCAGCCTCCTGAGCCACTGGGATTACATGTGTGCACCATCTTGCCCCACGTTTAACCTCTATTTGTATGGTGACATTGCAGTGTGTTTAAATAATTGATCTTTGAGGTTCTTTAAGAAAAACTGTATGAATACCCCCAAAGATGTTTCCAACTTGTGTGTGTTTTAACTTGTTTTAACTATTATTTGAAGATGTCTGATTGAGTATCTAGCATTACCCTGGGTCCCTATGACACATATTTTGATTTGAGGAACTCATTTTTTCTGAGATACTGGGGACATCTCAGTTCTGGAAATTTGCCCCACGGGATTAGCCTGTGTCACAGGAAAGGTGCTGAGCACAAACCCCTCCTACTGCAGAAGCCTCTGAAAAAAAATCAAAGTTCTGCTCCTCCGTGTGTGCATTGAATCACACGTCAGCGAAGGCAGCCTGCGTTCCTTGGACATAAGACAACGCCATATGTTAAGTTTATTTTTAAATGGTGGATAAGAACAGGGAGACCCATGTTCCAGTCTGAGAAAATATTGATACCGGGGTGTCAGTGAGGCAGGGTATGATTTAATTCATACCTGCAGATTAAAGGATGAAAAACGAACCCACATCCACGGCCTGACATCTGTGTAAATGGTGCATGAGGACGGAGGGCCTGCCTGCCTCTCTTAATGTTCTTGGGATAAAGTAAATACCGAAAGGCTTGACGTCTTCCCTAAGCCTAATAAAGCGGGCACAGATGGCACCCAGATGTACTGAAGGGTGGGTGGAAGGTCCTGGGGGCTAGGGAGACGGGGCCAAAGCCAGAAGGTGCCTTGGAGCTAGGGAGTTGGGTAAAATTGTGGGAAATGCTTGCATTGACTCTCTATTGTCCTTAGGCACGATCAAAACAGTGAATAAAAGTGGGAGTTCATAAGGAGAAGGAGCAAGCTGAGCTCAGGAGTGACTTTCAACCAGGTGGGGTACTTGAAGAGGCAGGACTAGCCTCTGAGCTCCTCAGAGGAGGAGGGCCCCTCAGGGGTTTTCCAGAACAGGTGACTCATCTACCCTTGAGGGACCCAGGCTCTAGGAAAGGAGGCATCTGGCTCCAGGTCACATAGCGTAGGCCGTGGGGAGGGCACAATGGGGTCAGGAAGAGTCACTGGAAAGACAGTAGCCAGCTTTGCAGGTCAGCTGCGGTTGGTTAAGGGGACTTGGAGGTTGAAAATGGGGAGATAAATTAGAAGGATGTGAAGAGGTTTTGTAGCAGGCACACAAACATTCAAATCTGACTGGAAAGTTTCTTGGATTTTCCATCCCAGTTCTTCCTGGGGGTGGGGGTCTGGGTTTGCCTGCTCACCCGCTAGGGCCTTCGATTGTGTTCATGCATGAAGAGCAGGAAGAGAATGAAAAGTCAGAAGACTCTAGAATCTTTAATGAGAAAAAAAACTAAGTGTTTCATGAAAGAAAATAAGAGTTCAGAATATCCAGGGGAAGGAGTCGGAAAAAAGCCAGGCTGGACGGAGTTTGGAAAGTGTTGGGAGGTGTGGGTGATGGTCAACAAATATATGAAAATCTGTTCAACATCTCCAGCAATTAGAGAAATGCAAATCAGAACTACACTGAGATTCTATCTCACTCAAGTCAGAATGGCAATTCTCAAGAACAAATGTAACAATGAATGTCGGTGAGGATGTGGGGAAAATGGTTCATTCCTACATTGCTGGTGGGACTACAAATTGGTGCAATCACTCTGGAAAGCAGTATGGAGATTCCTCAGAAAACTAGGAATGGATCCACCATCAGACCCAGTTATCCCACTTCTCTGTATGTACCCAAAGGCCTTAAAATCAGCACACTACAGTGAGGCAGCCACATCAATGATGTTTATAGCAGCTCAATTCCCAATAGCTAAGCTATGGAGCCAACCTAGGTGCCCTTCAACAGATGAATGGATAAAGAAAATGTGTTCTATATACACAATGGAATATTACTCAGCCATAAAGAAGAATGAAATTATGGCATTTGCTGGTAATTATGGCATTGCTGGATGAAACTGGAGACTATTGTGCGAAGTGAAATAAGTCAATCCCCAAACACCAAAGTTCTTGCTCACATGTGGATGTTAATAAATAATGAGCAGGAGGATAGAAGTTCATTGGATGAGACAAAGGGGAATGAAGGGAAGGCCAGGGAATGAGAATGGGAAAGACAGTGGAGTGAATGGGACAGAACTTTCCTATGTTCATATATGGACACACGACCAGGGAAACTCTACATCATGTCCAACCACAAGAATGGGAAGCTAGACTCCATGTCTGTGTGATAGGTCAGAATACACTCTACTGTCATGTGTGACTAAAATGAATAAATAATAAATAAATAGTTTAAAAGATAAGAATGGAGGGTTGGGGGAGATGCAGCTAGAGCTGGCCGCACTGCAATGATGATGGGACAAGAAGGGAAACAAGGACTTGACCATGTCTCTGTGCCTGGGTCTATAATCCCCTTTGCACAATGTTTCAAGAGACTTCAGTGAAAACTGAAATTGCTCTTCAATATTGTCTGGAAAACCCTGCACTGATGACAGAATGGAAGGAGATAAGACTCTCCAAAATGCCAAGTTACTCTCAGGAGCTGGGCCTAGAATCTTCTCTCTCTCTCTCTCTCTCTCTCTCTCTCTCTCTCTCTCTCTCTCTGTACCAGGCATTGAACCCAGGGGTGCTTAACCACTGAGCCCCATCCCCAGCCCTTTTTGTATTTTACTTAGAGACAGGGTCTCGCTGAGTTGCTCAGGGCCTTGCTAAGTTGCTGAGGCTGGCTCTGAACTCACGATCCTCCTGCCTCAGCCTCCCGAGCTGCTGGGATGACAGGTGTGCTCTACTGCACCCAGCTTCTCTCTGGATGGTACCCCTCTGCCAGCTGCACTCCTAATTCTATGTTTCTCAGGCAAGGATAAAAATGAGGTGGTGGTCATGGAAAACCCACAACGGAACCCACTTCCTTTTCCACCATTATTACAAAAGGATTTCATGACAGAGCCACTGCCCACCAAGAACACGAGGCACTGGGCTTCTGTCACTCACCTCAAGGAGTCTTTTTGACATTCGGTGGAATGGAAAAGTAGACATATGCAAAAAAACAACAGATACGTTAAGTCACGGTGACAAACAGTAAGCAGTCTCACAGACATGCACACCCCCAAGGTGAGCAGAAAAAAACCAATCATGTCCTCAGTTTGTGCTGGCAGAGCATCGGGTACAGAGGCTCAGGGACTTCTATGCTTGGTGCCTTTTTCAAAACAAGTTCAAGGTTTTACTCCCTTGCTATAAGTACCCACCACAGAGGCTTCTTAATTCACCCTGAAAAATGGGTTTTCTGTGCTGCCTTTTCCAGCTGGATCAGAAAATGCATTGACATCCATGATTACCTGGGCACCTTCTTACAAAAGAGCAGTGGTGCACGCCTGTAATCCCAGTCAGTGACTCAGGAGGCTGAGGCAGGAGGATCATGAATTCAAAGCCAGCCTCAGCAACTTAGTGAGGCCCTAAGCAACTCAGGGAGACCCTGTCTCTAAATAGAATACAAAAAGGGCTGGGGATGGGGCTCAGTGGGCGAGTGCCCCTGAGTTCAATTCCCAGTACCCCTCCCACCCTCCAAAAATAAAGGCTTCTTTAAAGGCTGCTGAATTGGCAACACAGAAAACAGAACATTTCATCATTGCAGAAAGTTCCCCTGGAAGCCTTCACCCTGGCTCTTTTCTGCTGCCCGGAAGGTGGACTCATGCTGTGGCTCCTGGAGCTGTCTTGGACCCTGTGGAGAACTTCAGGGTGGAGGTTACAAAGAGAAGAACATAAGCAGGAAGAAATGTCCATCTCTACATCGACCTGCTATATACCATGGTCCTAGCACCTGCTATGCATTGATATTTTAATTTAAATTATTAAAATCACATAAAATAAAAATTGAATTCCTTAGCTTTACGAGCCGCATTCAAAGTGCTCAATTGCTACCCGTGGCTGCCAAACTGCACAACACAGCCGAAAGAATATTTCCATCGATGCAGAAAGTCCTGCTGGATTCTTCTGCTTGCCTCTAGACTTGACAAGCAAGAACAAGTCCCCATATATTTGCATCTTTGTCATTTGTGACTGAATTAAACACACATCACAAATGTTATTTTTTACAGAGAACATATATCAATTTTATGATATAAAACTTATATAGTTTTAAATACACATTCCAAATATCAAACATGGATTAAAACAGATAAAAAGATATACTGTAAATAATGTGGTTTGATTATTTAAAAAACAGGAATACTGTGTCAAAAATAGAAATTTTAAACCCCTAGGTATATAAGAGATCTGGAAAATTATAAACATTTAGATCTTTTTCCTTATCCAAAAGCCAAAGACTGGGCATCCAAAGTTTATATAACCTTCAGTTTGAATTGATGCAGACCGCACACCAGGTAGGCGTAGACGTTTCTATAGAGCTGCTGTCTACACGTTCTGCGACAGAGCATATTAAGAATGTTCTGAGAGATACAGTTAACATTCACGGGAGACACTTTTATAAGGATAACATATGGTCTGCTGCGCTTCAGCTATTCATCAAACTCTCTGCTGTTTGCATTTGGAAAATATACAATGACATTACCTTTTAAATACACTGCTACATTGTGCTCTCTTTGAACATGCAACAAAATTATGGTACCAGTGTGTATTTTGAAAGATTAAATATTTCTCATACTTTTGCACTGCAGCAAGCAAACCCAAGGCTTTTACCATTCCAGATCACAGGGACTATTTCAACAAGGCTGTTTGTCTGAGATGAGGGAAATCATTTCCATTCTTTTTTTTTTTTTTTTTTTTTTTTGTACCAGGGATTGAACTCAGGGGTGTTTAAGCACTAAGCCACATCTCCAGCCCTTTTATTTTACTTAGAGGCAGGGTCTCCCTAAATTGCTTAGAGCCTCACTAAGTTGCTGAGGCTGGCTTTGAACTCACGATCCTCTTGCCTCAGCCTCCCAAACTTCTGGGATGACAGGCGTGCGCCACCAAGCCCAGCTGAAGAAGTTATTCTAGCTGTGCTGTACAGTGCATCTATTGACAGCTTGCCTAGAACTTGGTCGCATGGCTCCATGGAGCTACCAGGAGGAGTCCCGGCAATGTTTGGGATGTTTTTGTTTGTTTTGTGTTTGTTTGATTGAAGAAGAGATATGAGGACAGGCAATTCAGTCCCCGCCTTCCCCCGCTATTTTTTGGGGGGGAGAGGAGTTGGGGAGAACAGAGACTGAATGAGTTGGGGGGGGCATGTCTCTAACCCATTACTAGTCCTCAAGGATGACTGCCATTATAACGTTATATCTAACCATCCGGCAAATTTATTTGTGTACCAACACACACTCACACACACACACACACACACACACACACACACACACAGAGTATTTTCCTCTTTTTGAATAGTCTTGTTCAAATTACATTTTGCATTTTGACTACCCATCTTGGATGACTTTTGACCATAGTAGATTCAGATCTACATCATTTACTTCAATGTGACATGAATTCTATACAGGCAGTGTTGCTGCCCTCCATCTGGTAGGCATTGAAACATCTCAGCGACGTTGAGTCTCATTTGCTGCTACTTAACCCATTCATTGTTCCCAATCTCCACAATAACAACTCCGCCCCTCCCTAAGAAAAAAACAACTTTGCCTTATTCTATGAGAACTCAGGAGCACCCTCTAAATTAGCTATAGCCCCGACAGTCCAGTCTTTCAATTATCCTCTCAATCAACTGCAAAAATTGATTGTCTCCACTCTGTGATTTTATTTTATTCATTTTCTTTTTCTTTCTTTCTTTCTTTTTTTTTCTTCTTATACCAGGGATTAAATCTAGGGGCACTTAAACCACTGAGCCACATCCCCAGCTCTTTCTTATATTTTATTTAGAGACAGGGTCTCACTGAGTTGCTTAGAGCCTTGCTAATTTGCTGAGGCTGGCCTTGAACTCATGATCCTCCTACCTCAGCCTCCTGAGCCCCAGGGATGACAGGTGTGCACCCATAGTGCTCGGCCAGTTCATCCTTATAACAACTCAAAAATATATGTCCACACGTCTGTTCCTCTGGCCAGGTGTGGATTTAGAAATAACACCAGCTAAGGGAAAGAGAAAACCAGGCTGGGAAGAGAAAGATATCCACACTTGTGTTTATTTTCCAGATATTTCCTTAATACAGCCTAGAGGAAAACGGAGTCAACAGCTTAGACCAGGAGGGCGGGGATGGCCTTTGACAAGCTCAGAACATCCCGCTGTGCTAACCCCTGAGGAATTTTGTGCAAAGAATGAATGGAAAGTGTGGCTGAAAAAAGAATGGCTTGACCTACAGTAAGGAGTCCACAGCTTTGGAATGAAACAAACTCTGACCTGCTTCCTGTCTCAACCCCTTCCTAACCGGGTGACCCCGAGTAAGCTTTAAAAAAATGTCCCCAAGGCTCCATTTCCTCATTAAAAGGTGTCCCTCACCCACCAACAATGTTGTGTGGCTTACGTGAGATAAACAGTGCATCCACATATCATAAAGAGAATACAGCAACTATAGATGGGAATATATATTCTTCATCTGCTTCCAGAATATTCAGGGTAGAACTAAGTGGCAGTGGATCCACTTCTCCAGAAAAAGAGATTTTTCCCAGGTATGGGGTTGTCCATCAGTACTGAATAACTCAGACGGTGTGGCCTGAAAGTTAGCACAGCCCCGTCTCTCTCTATAGGCATCCTTACTGATACACAGTCCAAATGCATTTGGGTGGTTTTGTCACTGGGGGACAGAGACCAATACAATAAGGGGGACAGTACTAGTCCACAAGAACAGAAGTTCAACATCCCAGATACTAGGAAATAGTTGTACACAGAGTGTTTCATTGACCATTCCTACCAGAAATACATAGGGCTGCTAGTCAGAATTGCACATCACACAGATTCAGAATCAGTGGAGGGAGAAAGGGGAGCCCACCCACTTCCAGTTTAACAAGCTCACCAGGTGGGTTTTGGGCACAGAGAATTTAAAAACTACTGCCCAGGAGAGACTTCTATTTGATAACTGTAACTCCATTGAATCCTTGATACCTTTTAGAAGCTGTCTTGTTGAAGTGACCCAGTTGACTGACAGAAGAGTACAGACAGGGGGTACATATCCCGTCTCCCCACCAAGAGATCCACAGTGCAGTGCGATGAGCGCAGGGCAAAGGTAAGAGGAGCTCCTGAGAAACAGCAGAGAGGAAGGAAGGATTACCTCTGCTCTGCACTGTGAAGGGAGACTTCAAGGGAGCGGTGATATCTGAGCGAGGCTTTGAAGGCTGCATAGGAGTTCGCTAATTTGCCAAGATGGCAGAGTACAGATTCTGGGGCAGCACTTCTCAGGTTTTATTGCATAGATGAGTCACCCGGGATACTGCTAAAATGCAAGTTCTAGTTAAATAAATTGGGGTGTGCCCCAGTGATGTGGATGGTCTACGAACCACTCTATGTAGCAAAGCCCTAAAGACAGGCCTGGCACGGTGGCACATGCCTGTTATCCCAGCAGCTTGGGAGGCTGAGACAGGAGGATTGTGAGTTCAAAGCCAGCCTCAGCAACTTAGCAAGCCCTAAGCAACTCAGTGAGACCCTGTCTCTAAAAAGAAGCTGGAGATGAGGCTCAACAGTCAAGTGCCCCTGAGTTCAATCCCTGGTACAAAAAAAAAAAAAAAAACTAAGGATAGAAAGGCATTGGTCCTAAGAAATCACACAAGGTTTCTGTTCTACCTATTGTGAGGCAGGAAATAAATATTAGGTTGTGACCTTTACTGACTCTCCTTTTTAGCGCACCACTCGGGAACGTCAGCAGTCCATTAAATAAACCACCCTGGATCCTGCTGCTCTGAGTTGGGTATATGAAAAGCAATTTGAGCCGGGTGCATTGGCACTGGTTTGTAATCCCAGGGGCTAGGGAGGCTGATGGGGGAGGATCACAGTTCAAAGCCAGACTCAGCTATTTACGAAGGCCCTAAGCAACTCAGTGAGACCCTGTCGCAAAATAAAAAAGAAAAAGAAACTGGGGGTGTGGCTCAGTGATTGACTGCCCCTGGGTTCAAGCCCTCGTACCAAGAAAAAAAAAAAAAAAAAAAAAGCAACTTGATTCAAAACATTACATTTTAGTGGGTTTTGGTTTTGCCTGTTTTCCTGTAGCTTTTACTCTTCTTCTCTTCATCTCAGCCATGGACTACACATTTTTCTTTCTTCTGTCTATCTTCCTTAAGGACCACAGAACAGACTTTTCCAGTACAAGTTCCCAGGGCTTCCCAGGACTCTCCTTTACGGTACACCTTGGGGGAGCAGCCAGAAATTGGCTCTCTTCCTGTTAGTGCTGTTATCCTCTAAGAAATGTCCCCAGGTAAACCTGTAATCCCAGTGACCCAGGTGGCTGAGGCAGGATGATCTCAAGTCTAAGACCCTATCTCTCAATCATATATTTTTAAAAAGGGTTGGGCATGCAGCTCAGAGGTAGAGTGTCCCTGAGTTCAATACCCAGAACCACAAAATATTTTTTAAAAAAATAATAATTTAAAAAAGAAAATAAAGTAAGAAAGAAACCTCCCTCTATAAGCTTAACCTTTCTCTTGGGCTCCATACAATCCTCCCCACTGGAGGCAGGGTACGAAACAGTGGCCAGGGGCATGAACTTTGCAGATGCACAATGCTGTGTGTGACCTTAGGCAAATTGCTTAACTCCTCTGAGCCTCAGTCTCTCCACCTGGGGATAACAAAAGTACCTATATTTCTGAAAGGATTAAGTAAATCAACCTAAGCCAAGGGCACATAGTTATGCAAAAAAAAAAAAAAAAAAAAGCTTATTGCTAATATAATCACCAGAGAGCCATACCAGAACCCCCTCCACCCGCACCTCCACTAAATTCCCCCGAACTGACCCAGATGCACAGAGCACCTGGTTGCACCCACCCACCTTCACCATTGCTTCTGGGAGGTTCTGCCTGGTTTTTGCCTAAAGCCAACTCGCGCTTGTGGTTTCTTATGAAGTTCTTGTTTGCACAGTGACAGATCCACCCACAGTAGCCACATGCTCACTGTCTCACCACATGACTTTATGAGCCTCGAGGACAATTCTAACAAACCTGGGTAAGGCAGACCAGGGACCGCCAGACGCGGTGTACGCAGGGATTGTTTATTTATTTATTTTCCCTTCCCCCTGTTGGGGGTTTGGCTTTCTGAAGGGCTGATTATATCTACTTTGTCTCGTGAATTTGGATGGACTCACGAAGGCTCTGTGTCCTGAAGTGCAGTTTTCTACTGCTGCCACCACAGGCCTTCCAACCTTTTGGGAGACTTGTCACTTATTTCAAGCAGTGGACAGAGAGGATCCTTGAGCTGTGTCTTGAGACACTTGAGTCATTGACCTGCTGATTCTGAAGTGGGTTCATTCTTCAGCACTCAGCCTCGGCAAGCATCTGCAGGCTGATCTGGGGAGACGAAGCCACGTGCACGTTGGGAGGCGTCGTCCCCGGTTGATTGTGCTGTCTTTTAGCTGGAAATAGCTAACTCTAGGCAGGTACTGGGTGATGAGGAGGCCGGGAAGACTGACCTCCAAATAATTTCCCTCCTTGTATTAATTTAGGGAAGGTAAAATCTATTTCCTAAAAAGTGGTGTTTTCCAAACTTTCAAAGATGTACTGATTCATTCGAAAACCATATTTCCTCTCTAAATCTGTTCCTCTTACGCACGTGAAGAGGATACACAGGAGAGATCCCAAATCCAGACAAGCACTGGGATGTCTCTGAGGCAAAGGCCAAAGGCAGCCTCTAGCTGGACATGGGAGAGAAGTGGCCCTTTCCCAGCAGGGTCCTGATTCTCCTTTTGTTACTTATCTATTTGAGGCAAGTCTGGGGTGAAGTTCCCCCCCACCCACCCCGGGGAGGTGAAGATGGGTAAAAGCTTCCCTGGTCCTGCTACTAAGTGTTAAGCAAAACATGGCGCCTCCCTCCTGGAGGGTTACAGCCTAGTGGTGGGAGAAGCAGATACTCTGTAAGGAAGCAAAGAAAAAAATAGATTAGGACGGTCTGAAGTGCTGTTCCTGATATGAAGAGGGCAGAGTGTGAGGGAGCCAATAAAGAGGAAGGTCAGGGCGGGTAGCATCAGGACCTGGCATCAAGGACAGAGGAGTGGGTAGGCGAGCAGGTGAAGAGTGAGGGGGCCCACAGGTGGACGCAGAAAGGCCATGAGATGACAGTGTGGGACTCAGGCCAAGGATGAGCAGCCCGAGCCGAGATTGCAGAGAACACAAGCCCATTCCACAAACTCTGTGCAAGGACAGCCGTGTTTTATGCCAAGTACAATGGGAAGCCATTCCCAGGCAGGAGCCCACCTCCGCTCTGCTGTGCTACCAATGGGTTCGTCCCAGCAAAACTCCAGCTGAGGCTTAATTCTCCACGGAAACACTATCGACGTGGTGGAGCCTTTAAGAGAGGTCATTGGATCCTGGGGCACCATCCTCCAAAGGGATTCATGCAAGTCTCACCCGAGTGGCTTAGGTCTCTTGGGGCTGCACAGTGGCTTGCCTTAAAAGAGAGAGCCTGCCCTTCCGGTGCACCCTTGCTTCCTCTCAGTATGTGAGCTGTGTCCTACATGTTCCTGCAGAGGCCATCCTCCAAGTTATCAGGTAGCCAAGACTAAAAAAGATAAGACAACCCAACTTTTGACTTTCAGCCTCCAAACTCTGAGCTCAATAAACTGCTTTATAAAAAATGCCCAGCCTCAGGCATTCTGTTATAGCAACACAGGAGTAAGACACCATGAAACCTTACTTAGAAGACCATCATTTAAAATGGTTAACACATAATGCACTAATTAAAACAGCAATAACAGGTCTGGGATTGTGGCTCAGTGGTAGAGCGCTCGCCTAGCACGCACGAGGCACTGGGTTCGATCCTCAGCACCACATAAATGTAAAATAAAGATATTGTGTCCACCTAAAACTTAAGAATAAATATTAAATAAATAGATAAATAAATAAAACAGCAATAACAATTATGAAAGGCCTGTAGAATAGAGCAAGCAGATTGGGAGAGAGGAAATGGGAAATGATCAATTTATGTTACTTGCATATACAAATATAGCATAACGGATCCCACTATTATGTGTAACTATAGTGCATCTGTAAAAAAAAAAAATTCAAAATAAATAAAATGGTTAACGTAAACCTCAGATTGGAGTGAGAGCCTGCCAAAGAGGTCGTCTGCTTCTGAGCTACCTCCGGGCACCTCCCTGGCTCCCAGCTCTGTGGGACACACCTAACTCAGCACTGGAGGCACAAGGGGCACCAGGGATGGTACCTGAGATAGAGGAGAATTTCAACTAGGGATGAGGGAGTGAAAAGGCCGGTCTCTGGGCCTGGTACCCAGCTGCTCTAGAGAAAATGAATTTGAAAGTTCAGGACCATACCACAATGTCTGTTAGTATTATTCAGTATCCCAGGCCAGGATTAGCCGGGGGGGGGGGGGGGGGGGGATGATGGGAGTCAGGCAAGGTGGTTATGAGTCCGAGTTGAAGATGGGCAGAATGAAAGCTCTAAGTTGTGTGTTCAGGGTGCCCAAGAAAGAAAAAAATAACTCATGAGAGAATTGGGCGTTTAAAAGAACTGGTCAAAGAAATGGAATCCATCAGGAGGACAAAGGGAGGATCAGCCACTCAAGGACATGGAAGAAGGAGAAAGGCGTAGCAGTGTATATTGGAGCCCGTGAGTTACCTGTGCAAGCGAAGTTCAAGGCTGAAGCGGCAGAGGAAACCCAGGAACTGCAAGGTCATTGGACAGCTAAGTGACAGACGGCCGATGTCTGCGACAGGTGATAGGAAGGATGAAGAGAGAAGCTGTGGAAGGGTATGGATGAGGGCTTGTCAACACAGACAGTGACAACCATAACTGTGATGTAACTGTGTCGTATGGCCTTAGAGAGGAAAGTTCTCACAGGACACGGGGGTGCCCACCTGAAATCCCAGGAGCTCAGGAGGCTGAGCCAGGAGGATTGCGAGTTCAAAGCCAGCCTCAGCAACTTAGCAAGGCCCTAAGCAACTCCATGAGACACTGTCTCTAAATAAAATATAAAGAGGGCTGGGGATGGGGCTCAGTGGTTGAGTACCCCTGGGTTCAATCCCTGGTACTCCACCCAGCCAAGAAAAAATGACCTGATGCTACCAAATCACTCAGTCGTGTTGTCATAAACGTTCATATTCTTTCCGAGCATCTGAGTTTCCATTACTTCCGATGATCATCCTATTTGATATTGCCAACTTCATAATTGTGTGTGAAATGATATTTACTATGATTTTTTGACATGTTTTCATCATTACAAGTGTGGTTGACCATCTTTTCATATTTTTGTAGAATATACAGATATCTGTGGGTTCTGTGTCTGTAGATTCAACCAACTATGGATGGAAAATCATTGGAAAATAAAGTCGTGTGTTTGCAAGCACAAGGTCCTGGGTTCAATCCCAGCATCAAAAAAAAAAAAAAAAAGTTGTGTGTATACTGCACATGCATAGACTTTTCTTTTCATTCTCTGACAGAGCAGTGTAACAACTATTACACAGCGTTCCATTGTATTAGTTATTATAAGTAACATAGGAGGATGTTTGTGGGTTACATGCAATACTAAGTGATTTTCTATAAGAAACTTGGGAGTCCATGGTTTGGTATCTGCTGAGGCTTCTCAATATCAAGGGACAAGTCTGGGTGTGTGTGTGTGTTGTGTGTGTGTGTGTGTGTGTGTGTGTGTGTATCATGAGAACAACAGTAATCTTTCAGTTATTTTCCTCCAAAATGTAATTATTGTGAGCCTAATTCATTTCTCTCTCTCTTCCTTTTGGTATCAGGGATTGAGCCCAGGGGTACTTAACCACTGAGCCCCATCCCCAGCCCCCTCTTTTTTGGCATGTAATTATTTTTATTAGGCTTTATTTTCTATAGCAATTTTAGTTTCATAGCACAAAGTACAAATATTTTGTAGCTTTTTTAATTTTTTTTTTTTTTAATTTAGAGACAGGGTCTCACTGAGTGGCTTAGGGCCTCGCTAAGTTGCTGAGGCTGGCTTTGAACTCTCAGTCCTCCTGCCTCAGCCTCCTGAGCCGCTGGGATTTCAGGCCTGCACCACCGTGCCTGGCAACCCAGTTCATTTTTTAACAATCACAAGTTATGAAATTGAGTAGGCTGCATCCATAGGACATGATGATGTACTCATTTAAGAAATAAGCAGTGAATTTTAAGCCCGGGGCTTTGAAGACATGCAAGAACTAGCCCTGAAACCTGGGAGTAAAGCCACTCTGCCTCTCTGGATCTCAATTTCCTCCTTCGTCAAATGAAGGAAGTGATGTTAATACTTTCTAAAGATATCGCCCATGATTTTCCTTTCATTTGGTTATTTTTAGCTCGTTCCAGTGGAAACTTCAATAGAAGAGCTGTGAGCATCCATATGCTCAGCAAATGGCAGGGTCTTTGGTCTGACAGTCTGAGAAACCAGAGAGAAAAGGAACAATCTCCGGAGGGAACAGTGGAAATGTTCTGGCTTAGTTGAAACTGCCATCAATCTGTCGCCCTATGCACACTCCCAAGGCTATTTTGACTTGTCTTGAGAAATGCTGTAAGTGATCCAAGGACTCCTTGTTTTTATGGAGCAGAATTTCAGGTGATTTTGTTTTCTTCTATAAAATGCATTAATTTGTCAGGCACGTTGGTGCACACCTGTCATCCCAGCGACTCCGGAGGCTGAGGCAGGAGGATCGAGAGTTCAAAGCCAGCCTCAGCCACTTAGCGAGGCCTAAGCAACTCAGTGAGACCCTGTCTCTAAATAAAATACAAAAAAGGGCTGGGGATGGGGCTCAGTGGTTAAGTGCCCCTGGGTCCAATCCTTGATACTAAAACCAAATAAATAAATAAAGGAAAAAGCGTTAGCGAGTGCTCAGACCAGCCTCAGTCATCTGACTTATTTGCTTCCTACACTGACCCTCTTACCTGTGGGAAATGTCTGCCTTGAAGCCTGTACTGTCTTCTGGATAGACCCTATGTTAGTGTCATTTTCCCCACGAACTTCTTTTCTAATAATCCTGGGTGTGTTGTTTTTTTTTATCATATTCCTAGAAAACGTAGATTCAAAGATTTGCACGTTCTCTTGAAACCCATTTACTAGTTTTCTTTCTTTCTTTCTTTCTCTCTCTCTCTCTCTCTCTCTCTCTCTCTCTCTCTCTCTCTCTCTTTCTTTCTTTTTCTTTCTTTCTTTCTTTCTTCACTCCAAAGCTTGAAGTCAGAGTGTCTGGGTTTCTTCTTTATTGTTGCCTCTTTTGCAAAAAAGAGAGAGAGAGAGAGAGAGAGAGAGAGAGAGAGAGAGAGAGAGAAACCAGAACAAGCCACTGAGCATCGTAGCATGGAAAAGTTTATTGTCTTACAGGATTCTTCAAGGGATCCAGAAGCTGGAGATGAAGACGGGAATTTGAGGGACCTCAAGAATATCCCACCCGGAGAGGACACTTGGGTCCCCCTGGGAGGTGACGGCTGAGGTTTAAACACGAGGGCCACCCCTCTCTCTCTTGCTGCTAATGAGATTACAGAACTGATCCTTGCCGTGGGGAGAGAATAAGAGGAGAATATTCCCTTAACAATGACCCCCAAGGTTACGATGCTGAGCTGCAATGATAGCTCCAGGAGATGCCCAGCTGGAAATATTCGAAGGAATTTTGATACCCAGTGGAGAACACCGGGAAGGGCTCTGGGGTCAGAGGTCCCGTGTTTCGCCTTAAAGGCCGCCTAGGACAGAGTTGTTTTTCCATCAGCACTTGACAGGTGAGTCCTGGACATCACATCTGCCTTCCCGGGGGAGCTGACAACATGTCAGGGCTGTATGCCCGGCTTGGTTCAGCCATCCATCCGTCACTGTGGGCTCTAGTACAAACAGTGGGGAGTCTCCAGGCCCTCCCTTCCCACCCAGGCTTTTTTTTAAAGTTAAACAAAGTCACTGACCATCACAAAGAAAATATTCAAAGCATTGTATGGGGAAAGGGGGTGTACAGAATGGGACTGTTTGCTTTGCCGTGTTTGGATTATAAACAAATATTCACACCTGCGGTAGGCCTCTGGCTGCTGAGGAATTCAGCCAACTCTTGGAGACAAACACATTTTCATATTTTTCATAACTCCAAGTCATTTCAGCATATATTGCCAAGACTGGGAAATTAAAACACGGAGACAAAGAGAAAAATGCCTAAATTGGTCAATCTCCGTGACCAATGTGTCCTACCTTCAACAGTCTTGGTGGAGGTGACTTATATTTTTTTTTTGTTTCTTTGTTTCCTGGTACCAGGGATTAAATCCAGGGGTGCTTAATCACTGAGCCCCATCCCTAGCCCTATTTTGCATTTTATTTAAGACAAAGTCTCACCGAGTTGCTTAGGGCCTCACTAAATGGCTGAGGCTGGCTTTGAACTTGTGATCCTCCTGCCTCAGCCTCCTCCTGAGATTACAGGAGTATATCACCACACCCGGCAAAGTAGTATTTAAAAAACTCATGGTGCTGATAGACCATGGTGAATGCATTTCAGCACAGAATTCATGTCAAGTATTAAGATGGAACAAAATGTCAGGGAATCTAATAGGATCAATTGACTAAAAACAATGTGGTCAAGTCCACCTCACCGAGGGCCATTTTTTTTTTTTTTAACTATGGTCACCCAGTGGCATAGTAACTTCCTAGCATCCAAATACTGATGGGGTTTCCAACACTCCCAAGTCTGCTGATTACATAGAGACAGCACCTGTCAACAAACAGATGGGCCCTCCGGGCAGTGAAGTACATCTTCTTAAGTGATGTTCAAGAGTAAGCACCTGGCTATTTTGAGAGTTATCCAGGGCACCGTTTCCTTGTTTGCTCCTACCCCTTGCAGATCTGTGCAGAGATATTTGCTGGACTTTGGATTTCCTGGAATTCAGGGTTGGCTTAGGGACCAAGCTGGTTGCTCCGGGTTGCCAACTGGTAGCCAGACTCTCCTGCAGACACTGCCAGCCAGGTTCCTCATGTGATGGCTGAGCAACGTGGGTGGTCCCCACGGTCTCCTGGCTGACTTGCCCACTGAGCCCCCAGGCAGTTCCAGAAGGATCTATTATATTTAATGAATGTTGAAAAAAAATAAATAAATGGAGAGCCATTTTCTTAGGTGAAGCTTGGTCGATTTGTGTTTAACTTTCAGACTGAAAACGAGGCTCTTGGGTTTTCCTGTTCCCTGTAGACACTGGGATGGTGACCAGTGACAAAGCCATTTGGTGGCCAGTCCCCAAAGAGTTTTGTTTGAAATGGTATAAACATTTATCAAGTGAGGACCTTAGATGAGAGTCGGAAAGGAATGATGGAAACAGAATCCTGGCCTAAAGAAAGTTTGCTTTTGTCAGAGAGAGGAATCACAGGCTGGTAAGTTTTAACACCAGAAAGAGCTAAGGAATTTTCTTTGTTTTTTCTCAGAACTGTGGATGGAGCCCCAGGGCCTCATGCATGCTAGGCAAATCCCTACCACTGAGCTAAACCCCAGCCCTAGCCATGGAGGTTCCAAAGCAGGAGGTGCCTTTTCTTGGGGACTATCAAAGAAGGAAGTTAACTCAGACAAGATGATCAAGTACAGCTTCTCAACTTTGGCACTATTGAAATTGGGGGCTGGCTACTTATTTGTAATTATTTGTTCTCTCCATTATAAGATATTCAACAGGACCCCCAATTTCTACTTACTGGATCTCTGAGGTGCATACACACACACCCCAGTGTGACTACCAAAAACGACTCTACACATCACCAAATGTCCCTTTCAAGGACATCACCACCAGTTGAGAAGCACAGGTCAAAAGAGTTGTTTCTTAGGGTTGGAGCAAATTGCATCAGAATCACCGGCATGTGTTATAAACCTGGTTTCCAGAGTTCTCCCCATCCAGGCTGCAGCAGTGAGGACCTAGAAGTAACTTGTAGCAAGTTCCCAGAGTGATTCCTATGCTCACATAACTGGGAAGATAGCTGCAGGAGTCTGAGGTCTCCCTGTTTGGCAAAGTGACCTTTCTGATTCAAGGTCAGGGTCTGACTCATGCTGGCAGGGAGGCTCTGGGGGGGACTTGAAGTAATGGATCCTACAGATGTGACTCAGGACTGACTGTCCTATGTTGACTCTTGTCTTCTGTCAGCTTACGCCAGAAGAGACTCTCCAGGTTGACGCCCCATGAGAATAATCTATGGAGCCTTAAAATCATGGATACCTAGGCTCCACCACCCAGACGTCGGACTTGATGGATGAGAATATGGTCTGATTATGTAGGTTTTAGAATCTCACTGCATAACTCTTTCTCCAACATTAAAAATCATTGTCCTAGACCAGACCTTAAACTTGAGTGTTAAACAAGAATAAGCACTAGAAGCACTCCTCATATAGATTCCTGGATTCCACCAGGAACGGAGATTAAGTAGTAATCAGATGGGCCAAATAGCTTCGTTTAAAAACATTTTGGTTGTTTTTAAACAATATTTTAAACAATGTGGACACAATATCTTTATTTTACATATTTCTATGTGGTGCTGAGGATCAAACCCAGTGCCCACAGATACAAACAACCACTCTACCACTGAGCTACAACCCCAGCCCCAATAGCCTTGTTTTTAACAAACTCATGACCACACACAGTCATGCACACATATGCACACTCACACACTTGTGAACACATATACACTCGCATACACTCATGCACAAACATACACATGCTCATGCATATACATATAAGCATGCACACACATGTAAGCACACTCACACTTATATGCACACACATACATGCCCATGCACACTCATACACACATGCATAAATGCATGCAGATACAGTCGAGCACACACACTCAAGCATAAACACCCATGCACGCACATGCACTCACATGTTCATGTACATATGTGAGCATGCATGCATGCTTACACTCAGGAAAACAATCATAACACTCATACTCATGCACAATCATACACATACACTCTTGCACAAACTCATGAGTAAACACACACAAATGCACACACTCATGCAAACACTCATAGACAAACATGCACAAACAGATGCACACACATTTAAGCACACTCACACACAGACACACCCATATATACCCACGTACACACATGCATTCAGGTATGCTCATGCACACACACTCATGCACACATACTCATTCACACTCAGAGAAACAATCATAACACTCATACTTGTGTACACTCGTACACATATACTCATGCTCACATTCATACACAAAAATGCACACCACAAACACAAATGTACACTCACTCATGCATATATACACACACTTGTACACACATTCATGCAAGCTAACACTCAAATGTGCACACTCATGCACACATGGACACACTCAAGCACACACAATTATGTACATTCTTTCTCATGCATACATGCGTACTCATGCACACACTTAATTACACACTCACCCACCAACATGCACACACACTTAGGCATGCACAATCATACACATACGCATGCATGTACACAGATGCTTGCACAATCATACACATAAATTCTTGCATACATACTCATGCTTACACACTCATGCACATGCACATACTCAAGTGTATGCACACATGTATACTACAGTATACTATGCCCACACCCACACACTGATGGACACACTCAGGCACACACTATCTCATGCACTCACACTCTCGTGCACACCCACTTGTGTGTCACCTCCTATGTAAAAAGACCTGAAATAGCAAACTATTAGGGAACATTTTTCCAAATCATCCCTCCTCTCTCTTTCCCTCCAACTTTGAAATGCCCACACTCATTGTGATCTCTTGAAAGAGACGTTGTAAACTGACCAGGCTGTCACACACTAGAATTTAAGCATCCTGGGAGCCAAGTGTGAATCCCAACGCTACGTCAAGAACTTACCGAGCCTCTCTGAGCTTCATCTTCCCACGGAAATAAGGTTGAAAGTGTTGTCATGAGGACAAAGTTCTCCCCACTCACCCCAATGAGGGGCTCCTCCTTTCATTAAGATTTCAACTGATGCCAGGCCCAGCGGCACACACATCTATAATCCCAGCAGCTCAGGAGGCTGAGGCAGGAGGATCGCGAGTTCAAAGCCAGCCTCAACAACTTGGCAAGGCCCTAAGCATCTCAGTGAGACCCTGACTCTAAATAAAATATTAAAAAGGGCTGGGTTAAGCACCTCTGGGTTAATCCCAAGCTGATTGGAGCACTTCTCGCCTTCATATCCACATTTTGCTTCTTCCTTGACAGTGTTTCTCCAATGAGAATAGGATTCATTTTTTCTTCCATATTGGGGCATTCAACCACTGAGCTACATCCCCTTTTTAAATTTTTGTTTTGAGACAGGGTCTCATCAAGTTGCTTAGGACCTGGGCAAGTTGCTGAGGCTGGCTTTGAACCCATGATCCTCCTGCCTCCACTTCCCAAGCTGCTGGGATTACAGGTGTGCACCACCCTGCCTGGCTTCAACACCACCTTCTCAATGCCCTCCATCTCCATCTTCACTTGAAATCACAACAAAAATTAAAACCCAGGGCTCATGCGCATGGTTAAAATTATGTAAACCCATTTCCTCTCCATGTCTGATTATAAGAAACATGGAGAAATCAACTGCTTCTCTTGGTACTGATCATGGAGAACCCTGCAATCCTCCTCTCCATTCTTTGGTTGGGAAAATAGAATTGCAGAATGCAAAGAGTTCAGGTGTGAGTCCTGCCTTGCCTGCCTCATTTGACCGCTGTGTGTCCTTAGATAAGTTACCAAAACTCTCTGAGCATCAGTTTCCTTATTTATAAAAACAAGTGAATATATCACTCTATTGGATCATGAGGGATATATTAAATGGAAAAATGCCAATTATCAAGGCCTTATCACCCAAACAGTGTGGGAGACCCAGTTTTTCATCTTCTGCATTACCATAGCAAAAGAGAGAGAATGGCCGAAAACTTTGTAACCTCTTTGAAAATATTACATTCCCTCCCTCCCTCCCTCCCTCCCTTCCTTACTTCCTCCCTTCCTTCCTTCCTTCCTTCCTTCCTTCCTTCCTTCCTTCCTTCCTTCCTTCCTTCCTTCCTTCCTTCCTTCCTTCCTTTCTGTCTATTCAATCAGGGCCATGTTTTCCAGGCCAAGGAGGAATGAATGCTCAGGTCTGTTGAACTCACCGAGACACCTGGCTCCACATTTTGAAACAAGGAGGTATCTCTGAAAACAAAAAAAAAAAAGTCGTCCCACCTGCTGGTTTCTTTATTGAGAAACCACAAATTATGTAACTCGGAACCATAAACAAACTGCAATGTGAAATGAGAAGGCATAGAATGGACAAGTTTAATCAAGTTTATGGGCATTTGGAGACCTGTAGCCATACAATAAACACAGGAGAAAAAAATCTTCAGTTCTCAGGCTGCTGTACCCCAAGCCCAGCCTCAGGCTAATAAACCTAACTCCAGGTGACTGTTTTCGACAGCTTTGACAGGACACAGCCCAAGGGCAGCAGCCTGCACTGAAAATACTTGGATCGCTCAAGAATTTGACTTGTGGAAAATGATCTCAAATCATTCATTCAGGGGCTATCTTGGAGCAAGAGTTACAGAGAACTAGGGAGGTTGGCTGCTGCCTCTCACTAATAAGGAAAGCACCAGGCTCAACAGGAAGGAAGACCGTGTTCTTTGGAAGGAACTCCTTTGGCATCAGAGGATCCTCCCCGAGGACCAGGCTCAGCAAACTTTTTCCATCAAGGGACGGAGAATAAACGCTCTGGGCTTTGTCAGCCAGTTGTCTCCATCACCACAGCTCCTCTCTGCTGTCACAGCACCAAAGTGGCCATAGATCCTAGGTACATAGGTGAGTGTGGCTGTGTTCCAACAAAACTTATTTACAATGACAGGTGGTGGACCAGACTCAGTCCACGGGCCGCAGTTTCCTGACAGCTGTGCCTGAGACCCATGTGCTCTCCGGGTCTTTCCACATCCCACACTACTTAAGGCTGTTCCCTGACGTCATGTGCTTCACGTGCAAGAAGAGTCTAGTTTGTCTTTTCCATCCCTGGGATCTGAGTTGTGGGTTTTGAAACTGTGATTTAGTCCAGGAAATATTTCCCACCATAAAAACATCATGGTGAGATTAGATCTTCCCTATTTTGCCCCCAGCTTGGGGAGTTTTCAGAACGTTGCTCCAAAGCGCCTGGTTCAACCTGTATCTCTATGTTTAATCCCATCCTTCAGTGGATTCTCCAAGCACCAGTGAAACTTTGTCCTTCAAACAGGACAGAGGAGAGGGATATATATATATATATATATATATATATATATATATATATATATATATATATATTTTTTTTTTTTTTTAACATACTGGATAAGCAAACACAAGTGGTGTTTGACAGTTAACAGTGTTATCGATGCACACAGTGCCTAGCTAGATGTGAGCATGCGAGAAATATTAGATGAATGAAAAATTAAGAAGGGAGGCTGAACACAATGGCACACACCTGTAATCCTGGCAGCTCAGGAGGCTGAGGCAGGAGGATCTCGAGTTCAAAGCCAGACTCAGCCACTTACTTAGCAAGACCCTAAGCAACTGAGTGAGACCCTGTCTCTAAATAAAATTTTCAAAGGGCTGGGGATGTGGCTCAGTGGTTAAGCATCCCTGGGGAAGGAAGAAAGAGAAGGAGGAGGAGGATATCAGGAACCACTGAGTGACATGTGTTCACCAGATCAACACATCTGTTCTTTTGAAGTCAGAATCGTTGTCACGGCCTTTCTGAGTACAGCTTTTGTTTAAAAGATTCATCAAAAAGGAAAGACTAGTCCTTTGTCCCTTTATTCAACAAATATTTATAAAGAAGTTACGTGTGGCCTGGGCTTGCTGTCATCCCAGCAACTCGGGAGGCTGAGGAAGGAGGATCGTAAGGTCAAGGCCAGCCTCAGCAACTTAGTGTGGCCCTGTCTCAAAACTAAAATATAAAGGGATGGGAGTGTAGCTCAGTGGTGGAGTGCCCCAGTTCAATCCTCAGTATCACTGAAAAACAAAACAAAACTGTGCTTTGGGGTTACAATGATAAATAAAATAGGCAAATTCTTGCGCTCTTGGAGGTCCCTCAGTAGGGCAGACAGTGAATAGGTAGGCTGGTATGCACGACAAGAGGCCCGGAGATGGGTCTCCAGCCTCAACCATAGGTGCCTGCCCTTTGCAGTTACTAGTTGAAGGAATGAATGAAGACTGTCTCTCTGTGCTTCATTCTCTCCTACAGAAGGGATAGGCCCAGTGGTCTCTGAGTGACATGAGGACCATGGGAGCAACGAGAGCTGGGCTATACCTCAGGCACCAAGCAGGTTCCTCCCCTCAGCATCGGGCAAAGGGAACAGAGATGCTTCTTTTGAGCTGCTTGAAGATGCCCAGACTGGCTGCTGGCAGGGAACTGGAAATGGTGGAGACAACTTCATCACCACGGCCAGTGGGCATTTCTTGACCACTGGCAGCTCGTGCCATCGTGGGCCACATCAATGACCACATGATACACTGCTGGTGCCCCGGGCAATGACAGTCCTGGCCACACCAGCCACTGCTTGAGTCTCCGCTGCCGAGTTTCTACAGAAAGCTAACTCTGGTTGGGAGGCCACCGGAGGAGGCTGAAGGAGCAGAACTCATCTGATCCCCCAGGGGAAGGGCCAGCCTACTGGTCACTGCAGGGGAGCCCAGCCACTTCCGGGAGCTGAGATCTGAAACCTCAGGTATGTGTAAGCTGTCTAACCCATGACCACAGAGGTGGCTATCAAAGGGGAGAGGCCAACACGGCCACGTTCTCACCATTGAAAAGGGCAGTTTCGGGGAATTGTCATGGCCATGTCATTTCATGCTGATGACCATACCTTAGCCATATGCAGAGGGAGTTCTGTGCTTCACAGCACAGTCCATTTAAAAAGTCGTCATTGACTTCAGCCTACCACAGTGACGCAGCCACATCAGTGTTTATAAACAGCTCAACTCACAATAGCTAAGCTATGGAACCAACGTAGGTGCCCTTCCACAGATGAATGGGTAAAGAAAATGTGGGATACATACACAGTGGAATATTACTTAGCCTTAAAGAAGAATGAAATCATGGCATTTGCCAGTAAATGGATGGAGCCGGAGAATATCGTGCTAAGTGAAATAAGCCAATCGCAAAGAACCAAAAGCCAGATATTTTCTCTGATATGCAGATGTTAATGCACAATAAGGGGGTTAGCTAGGAAAGAATAGAGGTACTTTAGATTAGACAGAGGGGAGTGAAGGGAGGGGAGGGGGTAGAGGTAGGAAGGATAGTTGAATGAATCAGACATTATTATCCTATGTGCATATATGATTACATGACCAGTGTGATCCTACATCACGTACAACCAGAAGAATGAGAATTTATACTCCATCTATGTATGGTGTATCAAAATGCACTCTACTAATTAGGAACCCCCTCAAAAAAAGTTGTCATCTACTATGTTCTCTTTTAGTTCCCATTTTTCTTGGGACGTGTACTGTACCCTGAACTGGATCATTCAGATCCTCTTCCTACGTTGCTATGGTTTTGACTTACTTGTAGTTTGCAGTTTGGGGCTTTAAAGAAATACCCTACCTTCTGCAAGGGGTCAAGGTGTGCAGAGGCAACATGATCAATGCCTCTTGACTCGCCGGCGAATAAAAGATCAAGACTGATCCAGTGATTTATTTCAAACACACCGCAACACCACATACTTAAGCAGATTGGGGATTATTTTCCTGACTTTGTAACTTAGAAATGTGTTGTGCAATAGCCACCAGTTACCGGAGTCTGCTTCATTTTAAATTAAATTTAAATTAAAAATTTAAGAATGTGATGGATGTGGTGGGGCACATGCCTATAATCCCAGTGGCTTGGGAGGCTGAAGCAGGAAGACCTTGAGTTCAAATCCAGTCTCAGCAATTTAGTGAGATCCTAAGCAACTCAGTGAGACCCTGTTTCTAATAAAATATAAAAAAGGGCTGGGGATGGGGCTCAGTGGTTAAGAACTCCTGGGTTCAATCCCCGGTACCAAAAAGAAAAAGGAAAAAAGAAAGCTCAGTACTCTCAGCCCATACAGGCGGACCTCCATACGTATAGGCTCTGCATCCAGGGATTCAACCAGCAGTGGACCAAAAATAGTATTTTCAAAATTGCAACTGTGCTGAACATGTACAGACGTTTCCCCTGTCATTTATTCCCCAAACAATACAGTATCACAACTACTTATGTAACACTTGCATTGTGTTAGTTGTTGTAAGTAAAGATGATTTTAATTATACAGAGGGTGCATGTAGGCTATATGCAAACACTGCTCTTGAGCATCCACAGATTTTAGTGTTTGTGGCGGATCCTGGAGCCAGCTCCCCTTGCCTACCAAGGGATGCAAATACACGTTGACTGAACTTAACTGAGTTTGCAGTGTCTGTGACTGTCCAGCAAGCTATAGGCAATTACCAAATAAATTAAGAAATAGAGGTGGGTAGCTGAGCACAGAGAAAGAAAAATCATAGGAATAACTGCTTTAAAATGAAATGTAACATGTTTTAAAATAAAACGAATGACTCTAAACTACTCATCAGAAAAATGTATATAATCCCAGGAGGCTGGGATTTTAGCTCAGTGGCAGAGTGCTTGTCTAGCATGTGTGACACTTGAGTTTGATCCTCAGCACCATGTAAAAATAAATAAAGTAAAGGTCTATGAACAACTAAAAAAAAAAAAAAAGGAAAGAAAGAAAGAAAAACTTACCAGAAATAACCATCTAGTCCAATCTAATAGATGGAATCAGATGGAGTAACAACTGTGTGAGTCTTCCCATGATATTTTCTCCAAAGAAAATGCGCACATAGGTTTACAGGGGTAGGGACTAACACAAACGCATCTGCAGGGCTCCATTCCTGGGGAATGCTACTCCCAGCCTCCTCGGGAGCTCTGGGCCTCATTTGCAGAGAAACAGGCTGATCTGTGGGACCAAGACAACATAAAATAAACTAAGGGAGGAATTTTATGAAAGTAATAAACTTTTCTTAGGACTCTTTTGCAGAGTTGTCTTTAGGAGAAAAATATCGAAATGTAGAAAGCCTTCTGACCTTTCTGAGCCTTACCAAAAAAAAAAAAAAAATCTTTAGATTCTTTACAAATGGCCCCAAAAGCCCATTCAAGATGTAATCAGAAATAATACAGGAATTAAGGTGATTTATCTCTGGTTTTCTAATCTCTGACCGGGCTTGCATCTCACACACACCTTGCATTTTGTTGTGTGAAATCTGCGTGAAAAAAAAAATTAATTCCCAAATTAGTTCTGCCAGGTGTTTCTAAAAAAAAAAAATAGTTTCCATATGACAGCGACTCTCATCAATATCCTGCTAAAGAACGAAACAGTAAAAAATATTTATATAGCTCTGACTTTGTCTAGGGACTCCTTCAGTTTCCTGTCTCCAGTGATATCATGTTAAACATTTGCTTTTTCCAAATGGCTGGTGTGTGCTATATAACTCTCTTTGTGATGGGTCTTGGCTTGAGGCTATGGAAATATTAAATCATTCCACATGCATATGTGTTCGCCTCTCCAGGTAGATTTTGGAATTTGCTTCAGAGCTGTGATTCTGTCTCCTTCTCTTCCTTCTTTCTTCCTCGATCTCTTTTCCCTAGGACTTTGATAGAGTCTTTATTGAATGAGTATTCCATCACTCTTGACGGATTGGTTTCCCCCCTGGAAAAAAAAAAATCTGATTCAATTCACTAATAGGTGACATGCATAGAATGAAGGCTTCTAGTTGTAGATGGACACAATACCTTTGTGTAGCTGAAGGCTTTAATTGTAGATGGACACTATACCTTGATTTTATTATTTATTTTTATACGGCACTGAGGATCCAACCCAGTGCCTCACATGTGCTAGCAGGCAAGCGCTCTGCCACTGAGCTACAACTCCATCCCCAGTGAAGACTTTCCAAGTGTTCTCTATTTAGTCCTTGCAACAGCCCTATGAGTATTACCTCTGCTTCTCAGTTATGGAAACTGAGGCTCAGTGAGAGAAGACAACTTTGTCAAAGTCACAGCTAAGGGAGATTAAACCCAGGGACATTCAACCACTGAGCCCCATCCCCAGCCCTTTTTTAAGAATATTTTATTTAGAGACAGGGTCTCACTGATTTGCATAAAGCCTTGCTAAGTTGCTGAGGCTGCTTTGAATTCACGATCCTCCTGCCTCAGCCTCCTGAGGGGTAGGGGGGATTACAGGCATGTGCCAGGACACCCAGCCTTAACTAGTAACTTCTTTGGAGTCTTTGCTTTTTAGATCTAGAAAGCAAAGTGTGCTAATCTAGAAAGGTCTCTGACAAGACACTAGGTAAGAAACTTATAAATCCTAGTGAATCCTCCCTGGATCTTCATTGCTAGAAGGTTCTTATTTCTGCTCTCTTTAACACAGTACAAATGTTTCATGATTGCTTCCAGGCTCGCTGGTTTATGCCGTGATTTGTTAACTATTGCAGCACTTGCTCCTCAAAGTGTGGTCCTTGAACTATGAGTAGCCACATCACCTCATGTTTTAGTCAGCTTTTTTTGTTGCTATGACCAAAAGGTTTGACAAGTATAGAGTAGGAATCGTTTATTTGGGGACTTGTGGTTTCAGAGGTTCAGTCCATGGTCAGCCAACTCCTCAGCTGTAGGTTAATTGAAATTTCTCTAGATACAGAGTCATCATGTTGGAAGGGTGAGGGGTGGGAGAGCAGCTCAGGACTGGACCATCAGGAAGCAGAAAGCACTCTGCTCACCAGGAACAAAATATAAAACCCCAAAGGCACGCCCCCAGTGACCCACCTCCTGCAGCCATACCCTACCTGCCTACAGTTACCACCTATTTAGTCCATTCAAGTGGATCAAGACACTGATTAGGTTAAGGCTCTCCTAACCCAATCATTGCACCTCTAAACTCCCCTGCATTGTCTTACACATGAGTTTTGGGGGGGAACACCTCATCTCCAAAACATAACATGTTAGAAAGGTAGAGTCTCCCCTCCTGCCTCAGACTTACCGAATCTGAATCTGCCTTTTATCAGTATCTGCAGGTGATTGATGTGCCCATTAACACTTGAGAAGCACCACTTGACCTGTCAGTTGTTACATAAAGTGGACTTCCGCTCCCCTGCAACTATCCACACAGGAGTCCAGATGGGTGGGCAGATCTTGACTCAAGGGTGCCTGAGCAACGTGACCACATAAATCCAGGGGCTGCTGATGATTTTCTCCCATGAACATAGAATCATTGCCACCGGGGGGTGCCTCTGTGGCCGGCATCACATCAAGTTTTCAAGTTAATTGAAACTTCTCTAGATACAGAGTCATGCATCAGGGTGAACATATAAAACCTTGACTGTGGATATTTTTTAAAAATCCATTGTGCTTTCTAGAGAATGTCCCTCCCTAATGCCCATCTTCATGATATTCAAAGTTCAGCTGCTCAATTCATAAGATCATTTTAATCTAGCCCAATGTCAAAACACAGCAACTTTGTGAAAGGAGAGGTGAGTTTAAGATTACAGCCCTTTCAGGAATTGTTTATAACACCAGCCTCCTGCATGTGCCAAATTGCGTGGTAGCTGTGGGCGGCAGGACAGAATGGCTCATTATTTCTCTGTCCAATCTCATTAGAGTTCCACGTCTTCAGTGAGCTTTGTACTGGTACTGGTTTGAAAGCAAGGTTGTTTTGCAGAATAGAGCTAGTGATGATTCTGCAAGGACTTAACACATTTGCATCACAATTTAGACCCTGCTTCTTTTCAAAGAGCCTATTTAGATTCATTGTGTTTCCCCATGCTGAGTGGCAGATACAGAACAAGTCAGGCATGAATAATTGCTCTGGGGGAGGAGTACGTTCTGGTGAGGAGAGGATAAGACTATAGACAGGGAAAAATAGGAAACAGCATAAATTAATCTACATAATTTTCTGAAATGGTGATCTATTCAGAGAAACGAGAGGACCAGAGGACCAGTAGTCTGGAAAACTTCAAAGCAGATGATAGATTTGAAGACTGGACAGGCAAAGAGTGAGGAAGAGGTTATTTCAAAGGGAAAATAAACTCAGCCAAGGACTAATAAGTATGGGAACTTCTCGCCCTGCCTGTTTGTACCCGATTGGCATATCCAGAGTTTGTTCCTGCAGCTCAACATAACTAGAATCAAAGATGCATCTATGCAATCTATTTTGCTAGAATTTAAATAAGAAGTTATAATTATGTAATATTACAATTATATGTACCTATGTATAGTATGTAATTATACCACAAATATTAATTTATGCTAATAATATATTGATTAATGTAATTAACAATTTTCTACTATATAATTGATGCTCTTAATGTAGTATTAATGCAGAGACCCTGACTTAACAGTAGTTTGGCTTATCAATGTTTTTGCTTTACAATGGAATAAAATACACCTGAGCAAATGCTATTTTTTCATTTTCAGTATAGTACTCAATAATTCCCTGAAATATTCTACACTTTATATATTCAATGATTTTGCCCAACTGTAGGCTAATGTGTTTTGAACACATTTAAGGTAAAGAAGGCTAACATTGGATGTTTGATAGGTCAAGTATTAAATGCATTTTCTTTTCTTTTCTTTTCGGTACCAGGTATTGAACCCAGGGGTGCTTAACCACTGAGCCACATCTCCAGCCCTTTTTATTTTTTATTTTGAGACAGGGTCTTGCTAAGTTGCTTAAGGCCTTGCTAAATTGCTGAGGCTGGCTTTGAACTTGTGATCCTCCTGCCTCAGCCTCCCCAGATGCTAAGATGACAGGTGTGCACCACTGTGCCCAGCTATTATAGTACACTTTCAACTGGATATCTTCAACTTACAATTGGTTCATTAGCACATCCCCCCCCACCCGCACCATAAATAGAGGAGCATCAGTAATTAGTCACATAAACAATATATTGTTAACAGCAATTTATAATTATAAACATATATATATAAATATATTTATAATTATAAATATATACTTACATGATTTAGTTTTTGTTATAAACTTCATAGTTAGAATTTTATTTAATCATGATTAACTGATTTAATTGTGTATGTAATAAACTTTATAATGAGCACTTCCACGTGTCATGGCTGAGTATTTGCATTTAGGGCAATGTTACAAGAGTATTTTGATCTCTGCTTGATTGATAAGGAAACAGATTTAGTTTAGGAACTCAAGCAAAGCCACACAGCAAGTGGCATTCCTTATACACAAACCAAATATTCGAATTGCAAAGCCCGCATTCTTAACAGGACACTACTGCACCATCTGCATAGTCTACACTCTGCAGAGTTTGAGAGCTGTTCACACCGCAGGATACCACATTAGGATGTTGAGACAGGAAGAACAACCCCTGTGAGCCATTTCCATCCTTGATAGGAAGAGGAGGTATGAGACACAGAGCTAAATCTACTGGACCAGAGTGGAAGACCATGTCTACTGTCTTTGTCGAATCCTGTGAGTGCATCAAAAAGGACAGGGGATAAGGTTAATTTCAGTAACAATTCTTAGACTCTATCATTTTGCGAGTATTAGGGTGTCGAGTTCCATGACTAAACACTCAGGGTCACTCCAGGTGAACGAGGCTGCGCAAAATAACCACACAGGGACTGAGAAGAACTTTGGGTCCTGTGATGGCTCCTCTGACCTTAGGGATCCGGGGAAAGAGAGAGAGGAGCTGAACCCTCTTATTGGGAAGAAGTCATTCAATGGAGGCACGGGGTAGGATTACCAAGGAACAGGTGAGTGTAGCTCAAATCCTCTGGGTGCCGCCTGCTCCTAGGGCCACAGCTTGTTAGCCTTGTTATCTAAGTGGAGGGTAAAGACTGAGTCACAAGATTTGACACTACCACGCCAGACCACAGTGATCTTTCGGATCCCCGTGGTGCATTAGGTGCATGCATTTGAAGTGGCTCCCCACACGAGTGGATCTATTATTCTAGGCAAAAGTTCCTAAATAATGACTTCTGGGTACAATGTCCAGTCATCCCTTTCCAACATGGCCAAAGATGCAAGACCCCAGCTGAGAACAACTTGGGTCATTCGGGAAAATAATATCCACTGAGTTTCCGCGTGATTTCCTGGGTATCTGTTTAAATACCTTTCACTCACTTCTCTTTTTTTGGTGGGGGCAGTTTACCAGGGATTGAACTCAGGGGCACTCGACCACTGAGCCCCATCCCCAGCCCTATTTTGCATTTTATTTAGAGACAGGGTCTCACTGAGTTGCATAGTGGCTCTCGATTGCTGAGGCTGGCTTTGAACTCGAGATCCTCCTGCCTCAGCCTCCTGAGCCGCTGGGAAAACAGGTGCGCACCACTGCACCCAGCTCACTCGCTTCTCTCTCAAGTTAATGGGAGGTGGTCCACTAAAACGATTTTAAAGTGGATAGTCACGTGTTCAAACCTGCTGTTTGAACATGGGACTATCCATTTGGTGGCCCCCAAATGCAAGAAGGTTTAGAGGTGAAGTGATTGGGCTATGAGAGCATTAACCTAATCAGTGCTTTACCCCACTGATAGGGATTGACCAGGTGGTAGCTATAGGCAGATGGGGAGTGGCTGGAGGTGGTGAGTCACTGGGGCTTGACTTTGAGGGTTTATCACTCGTCCCTGGTGAGAAGGGAACTCTCTCTGCTTCCTTTAGCCATGTCCTGGGCTGCTTCCCTCCTCCACACCCTTCTGCCGTGATACTCTGACTCACCTCAGACTCAGAGCCATGGAGTTGGCCGTCTAGGGACTAAGCCCTCTGAAACCACAAGCCAAACAAACTTTTCCTCCTCTAATTGTTCTTGTCAGGCCTTTTGGTCACAGTGATGAAAAAGCCGATTAAAACACCTGTATTTCAGAACCGGCTCTGCCAAAGCAGCTGTGAGACTTACATTTAGATTTTAAAAATGTTAGGCCAGCGTACTCAAGGGCATAGTCAAACCTGGCCAGCAGCACCTTGGAACTTATTAGAAATGCAGAACTGAAGAGCTCACTCCAGACAGGCTGAATGGGAAGCTCCTTAGGACCCCAGGCCCTACATGTTAACAAGCTTTGCAGTCTCGAGGAGCCTGGAGATGAGAGAGTACCTATGCACAGCATCATGAAAAGATCAAGATGACGCCGGTTGATTCTTCACCCAGTGTCTTTAACGAAAGTGATCCCCGCATATTCTCTTCCTTGACTTTATTTTTACTTTTCCACTTTTGCTTAATGAAAAATACAGAACCAGAACCCTGAGCAACGGACTCTGTCTGCCTTCGGTTTCAGCCGAAAGTATCTCTTAGAGCAAGGGATCGAGACCTATCTGATGTCCACCAGATGTGACTGAGAAAACCTGAGTTGTATCAACAGGTTTCTGTGGTGGTCTTTCCCTGGCTCCTGTCTGGAAACCCAGGCCGTCTGTGGCTGGGTGTCCTACCGTCAGAGGCTCCAAGGAGCAGCGGCCTTAATGGATGCGTGTGTCAGATTGCAAAAACACCCCGGCTGGAGAGGAGGCCTGTTTGGAAAACCGGCTCCAGGCTTCACCTTGGAGAACACAAACACTTGGGAAGAGCCAGGCTTCTTTTTAGGGACATGTGGCACCGGATCAGCTGTCTGCGAGGTGCCAAGATAAATCAGGGACTGAGCGTGGCCCTCATAAGACCCAGCTCCACCCAACCAACTGTGGCTGGTTTTGAGCCACCTACACCCAAACTCGCCTCTCCCCGGCTCTTGTTGTTCAGTGTTTCAGTGCAGGAGTTTGGGCATCTCTGTTGCTTATCAGATATCTTTTCTTTATAAACAGAGGTCCGAAAACTTCTGTCAAGGGTCAGATGGCAAGTATTGGAGGCTCTGGAGACCACAGAGTCCCTGAGGAGCTGCTCAACGGTGCTGTCATAGCTCAGAAACAACATGATACATCAACAAATAGACACGGTGGTGTCCCGATAAAACTTTATTTACAAGAACAGGTGGCCCTGTAGATTTGACCCCTGACTCGGAATCTCAAAATAGCTAAGGGAAACAAGCCGGATGCTGAGGCAGCAGGATCATTCAGTGTCCACAGGTAAACTTCCAGCTTCATGGCCTGAGCCGTGACCCCGGGTCATGGGAAGTAAACACTAGTGGTCCCTCTAGACCTTGAACCAAAACCCATTCTGAAGCTATTTTGCTCCCAGGCTGTGGGAAAATGCTGGCTCTCAGATTAGAAACTTCTAGTGAAGATGTTGCCTCATGGTTTCGGAATAAGCAAAGAGAGAACAAATGTGCACTACGGAGCTCTTCCTGTAAGTGATAAGATAGGAAGAAGGGAACTGTTGTCAGGTACCGGGGGAAGCCAGGGCTCAGACATCCCCAGGAGAGCTGAGAGAGGTGACTGAGCTGCACCACCCCCCGCACCCCCCCACCTCCGGCAGAGACATAACCTCAAGGGTGTGGATGTCATAATCCTTTAGCATCTATGTCCTAGGAATTCCAAGATCATGGTGAGGACCCCTAGGTAAGACCACCACAGATGAAACCAGGTGGTGGCCAGGCACGGTGGTGCACACCTGTCATCCCAGCAGCTCAGGAGGCTGAGGCAGGAGGAGTGCAAGTTCCAAGCCAGCCTCAGCAAAAGTGAGGCACTCAGCAACTCAGTGAGACCCTGTCTCTAATAAAATACAAAATAAGGCTGAGAATGTGATTCAGTGATCAAGTGCTCCTGAATGCCCCAGTACCCCACCCACCCAAAAAAGGAGTTACAAAACTGATTTTGTTATTAGAAGGATTGGGAATGATAATGCTGTTTCTTTATTTCATTTTATTTTGAAGACTTTTATTTTAGGACTTCTGGAAAGGATTTTCCTTGAACCATAAGATCATCACAGAGAGGTGAGTTCTTCCCTTCCTATTCTCATTTGTTTTGTGACAGGGCATGATTTGGAGCTTCAGCAGGTATCTAGTGACCATGAAGCAAAACCCAAGAGATTTGCAGGAAAATCGAATCAAGTCTTTATCACAGGACCAATCATGGCTCTGTGTATCCTGATTCCTTGTAATGTGTTGATATCATTCTAATTCATTGTCAATTACTTACTGCTGATAATAAGCTAAGGAACGCAAAAATTCTCTAACCTAGACTGAAGGAGTTAAAGAAGGCCGAGAAGATGTTGTCAAAAAATAGAAGGAGAGGTGATCAAAGAAAGTGCACAGGCTTGGAGGAGAGAATATGGCAGGTGTGAGAACTCAAAATAGGTGACTATGGCTGGAGCAGTTATTACTTCTATGGGGCAAGAGATGAAGCCAAAGAACCATAACAGGGGGATCAGACATGTCCTTGTAAGTCACATGTTAAGGTTTGGATGTAAGGAGGCTTCCAAAAGCTCACATGTGAGACAGTGCAGGAAGGTCCAGAGGAGACATCACTGGGTTGTGAGAGCCTTAACCCAACCAGTGAATGGACCCCTGATGGGATTAACTGGGTGGTGGCTGGAGGCAGGTGGATGTGGCTGGAGGAGGGGGCATTGGGGCCTGGCTTTGGGGTCTCTATTTGTCTCTGGAGAGTGGAGTCTCTCTCTGCTTCCTGATCACCATGTGAGCTGCTTCCCTCCACCACACTCTTCCTCCATGATGTCTTGCCTCCCCTTGAGCCCGGAGGAATGGAGCCAGCTGTCTGTGGACTGGGACCTCTGAAACCGTGAGCCGCCAGTAAACCTTTCTTCCTTTAAAATTGTTCTGGTCAGATCTTTTAGTCACAGCAGTGAAAAAGCTGACTAAAACATCACGTTAGGAAATTTTTTCCTTTTCCTAAGAAACATTAGGAACACTGCTGAAACCTTTCTCCTTCTCAAGGATGAAAGTAGCTGGGCGCGGTGGTGCACGCCTGTAATCCCAGCAGTTTGGGAGGCTGAGGCAGGAGGATCACAGGTTCAAAGTCAGCATCAGCAATTAAGCAAGGCCCTCAGCAACTCAGTGAGACCCTGTCTCTGAATAAAATACAAAATAGGACTGGGGATGGGGCTCAGTAATGAGTGCCCCTGAGTTCAATCTCCAGTACCCCCCCCCCAAAAATGAAAAGGATGAAATAATCACTGCTTTTACACACTTTTACACTGGTTGTTTACTGCTGTATCA
Source organism: Urocitellus parryii (assembly GCF_045843805.1). Lineage (NCBI taxonomy): Eukaryota > Metazoa > Chordata > Mammalia > Rodentia > Sciuridae > Urocitellus > Urocitellus parryii. Next base: position 161,249,202 of record NC_135533.1, read on the forward strand.
TCCTATTAGTTTGTTAAGCACCCATGTCTTCTAGTCAACTGGAAGATCTGCAGGGCAGCGTGTGCCTTATTTCATTTATATCACCCTCCCCCCAAACAAATCCTAATCAAGTTTTGTTGGACTGGTCCACCTATCCCATGACAGCTTAAAGACCCTGGACCTATTTTTATGTATTTCATTGTATTGAATCATTTCACTGCCCTGTGAAACTCAGGAGAGGAGGCTACACCTCACACGGCCACTTATGGCTGAACATATAGACCAGAACTGGTTTCCTCTTTCTCTGTCCAAAAAATGCATCTGCTACATGGTCCAGTTTAACCTACAACAGGTGTCTGTCACTAAAAAGTCTATACATTTCTCCATTGGCAGCAAGACAAACTTAATTTTGCAATGCCAATAAGAAGAAAACATCTTTTCCCATTCGGTCACTGTTATAAACTTCTGTTTGCAAGGGTGGAAACATCCAGGTACACTTTCTTTTCTTGGGAAAAACACTGAGTGGCCCTTTGGAGTGAACTGATGTAAAGTGAAGAAGGCCTCTTTATTATAACTTGAGGAAGGCAGTCATTCCTTCATGTCTCCTTTCTGCAGTGCTCAGAAAATACTTAGGGTAAGGGACATAAATGCATAGGATCTATATTAGTTATGGTAACTAAACATCCACCATGACAGATAAATCTGAGCCTTTGAAAAACATTGAAGATACAAATATAACAGGGACCAAGGGAAATCTTAAGAAAAACGTGGCAAAACCCTAAACTTTGGAGATTCTGCCTTCTACAGTATTCCTGATGGACAGAGATCAGAGGAGGCCAGGAGCCACAGGGAAATTCACCATAAAGATGCAAGAGGCTTGCCTGCTGCCTTCACTTCAAAATAAAGGTCATTTTTTCCCAGTGGGTGAATATATGTGGCTCTAAGTTAGAAATCCTTCTTTAGTGGGGCACAATGTCGCACGCCTGTCATCCTAGCAGCTCGGGAGGCTGAGGCAGGAGGATCGTGAGTTCAAAGCCAGCCTCAGCAAAAGTGAGGTGCTGAGCAACTCAGGGAGACCCTGTCTCTAAATAAAATACACAATAGGGCTGTGGATGGGGCTCAGTGGTTAAATGCTCCTGAGTTCAATCCCCAGTTACAAAAAAAAAATAAATAATAAATAAAAATTTTAAAAGAATCCTACAGTTTGACCAGGAAGAGGAATGATGCTTTAGAGTGGGAGAAGACATCAATTCTACCATAACTGGTTCAACATTTCTTCTGGGTTAAGACCTGCAGATTTAAAACCAGACCAATGTGATCAAGTCTAAAGGAAAGATGGAGCAGATCAAAAGACAGCAAAGCTCTCTGTGCCCAGATTCATGCTTAACCTCCATACGATGTGCCAGTTCCATAAAGTGAGGTCTAGGCATGAAGCCTCATGTGTATCTTTTTTTTTGTACCAGGGATTGAACCCAGGCCTGTTTAACCACTGAGTCACATCCCCAGCCATTTTTATATTTTATTTAGATATTTAGAGACAGAGTCTTGCTAAGTTGCTTAGGGACCCACTAAGTAGCTGAGGCTGGCTTTGAACTCACGATCCTCCTGCCTCAGCCTCCTGAGCCATTGGAATTACAGGTGTGTGCCACCACATCCAGCCTCAGGTGCATCTTTACTTGTCTTTTCATGAACACTTGAGGATATTCTCCCCCCCCCCCCCGCCACTGTGTCCTCCCTGAAGGGTCACTGACTTTTGGTTGCTATTAACGACTCTGCAGGTGTGTTCCTTTCCTTGGGGGAACTTGGTGTTCCTTGGGGGAACGCTGTGATTAGGCAGCTGTCTGCATCCCAATGAGCAATATCCCTGCCTCATCCCAGGATCAGTCCCAACATGTGTCCTCTGAGCGTGACCCTCCCAGAACGCCCTGTGACTGCCAGAAACCACTGGCCCCTGCTGCCTGTGGCTCCTCCAAAGTTAACTTTGTCATTACACAAACACCGTCAGAGGCCACGTCTGAACCCCACGCCCCAACAGTTGATCCAGCCAGCAGTCTTGTCAGGAAGCCACAAAAATAAGATGTTTGTTTGACTGAGTGCACAAGAGTCGGTCGGTTTGACTCTCAGCTGCATTTGCTCTGCTTAGGACACATACGCGGCCCAGCACCCATCTCCTAGGGTCACAAGAGCCCACAGGGTCAACAGACACCAGAACAAAATCTGGTTTCCCTAAAACCATCCTTTTCTTATCTCCACCAGGACCCTGGAGAGCACTTCAGGGCAAGAACGGTTATCATCTTCCCCACTGCACCCAGCAGGTGTTGGATATCTGTGTCAGGCAAGATCTTGCCAAGGAAAAGATGGCCTATTCAAGCTGAATAACTCGAGAGCGTAACTGTCCCCAGACCTGGAGGGACCCAAGCAGGAGGGGGACCAGAGAAGGGCGTGGGGAGCTGCCTTCCTCCAAGGAAGACTTTCACCATGTGCCAAATCCACGGAAAGAGCTGGAAATGAAACCGCTGCTTCATGCTGTTTGCTCCGTCTCTCCCCCTCCTCTGTTGCGTCACCTTCCAGGGGTTCACTAGGGATTGAACTCACCTGGCAACCAGTGGGGCACAGGAGCCCGTTGAGGAAACCCATGGGTATCCACCTCCCTGCACTCGGAAGACTCCGGAGAGATGCAACGTAGTAGGAAGGATGGGCCAATTATGTTTTAATTAATTTCAAGAAAAGGGAGACCATACACTCTCTCTCGATCAGTCCCTTACTTTGCAAATTCAGAAATCATGAGAACCACAGACACTTGGGGTTGGGGAACTTTGAGGGGTTTTTCTGTTTTTTTGATTTTTTGTTTTGTTTTGGTTTTTGATACAGCGGATTGAACCCAGGGGCGCTTAACCACTGAGCCCCATCCCCAGCCCTATTTTGTATTTTATTTAGTGACAGGGTCTCCCTGAGTTGCTTAGAGCCTCGCTAAGTTGCTGAGGCTGGCTTTGAACTCAGGATCCTCCTGCCTCGGCCTCTGGAGCTCTGGGATGACAGGTGTGCACACCTGCACCCAGCTGAGCTTAGTGGAACTTTGAAAGCACCAGCACCTCTGAGCGGCACACAACTTCTTTCCAGTATCCTTCCCATAGACCAGCAAGTGGCCCTCTGGCCTCCCCCTTGGTGCGCCTGTTGATGGAAACAGGACTATCTATATTCCAAGGCATTGGGGGCACTTCTGATCTCAAGCCTCCACAAATGATCTCCTTGCAAGTTTCTAGCTCTGTTCCTGGTGGTTACCAAGAAAGACATGTATATACGTCTCTAACCCCCTTCAGAACAGTACATGGACCTTAAAACTCTATTTTTGTACATGGATAGCCACTTTCTTAAAAGGAAGGAGCAGGCAGCTATAAGGAAAGGAAGAGCCAGTTTCTCGACATAACATGGCAGAAGGAGAGGAAACCATTTCGCTCCTTGTATCCCACCACAAAAGCATCCAAAATGCAGAGGGAGCGAAGGCAATCCCTGAGACACAGGGCTGGGACACTTCCAACAGATTGAATGAGATTTCAAAGCCACATGCTTTGAATCCACGGGCCCACCTAATTCCCCTCACCAAGAGCTGTGGCAGAGAGCGGCCCACGTAATCAATGAGCACCTAGCAGCTCCAAATACCCTTTGCCCATTCGGAGGACCACACGGCCACTGGTCAGTTATACATTTCAACTTTGTTAAAAAATCCCAGCCTGCAGGAAATCATTCTGTGTGGAAAGGGAATGGGTCATTTGCACGAATCCGTGTGAAACTTAGACAGTGGTTTATTTGTTAGGCCAGGAACACATGAGAAATGGAGGAGAGATTTGTTTTCTGTAGCAGTGGGCAGATCAAGCCAGTTGGCACCGTGCCTAACGCAAACAGCCCAGAGACAACAAGGTCTGGGTGAAACTCAGTGAGAAAGTTCAGAGTCGCCGGGCAGGCAGGGGAGGGGTGCCAGGGGGAGGTGACATGGGCCATCAGGGTGGACAAAGGGAAGGTTTGGCAAGCTGGTCACGGGAGCCCGCCTTCCCATCTACTGTCACCACATCAGCATTCCATTCTGAGCCCTGGATTTGGTCCTATTTCCTTTTTGACAGTTTTAAGAATCAAATTAAATTTTTGATACTTCTATCCTGCAACAGCAGACTAGAAATACCAGATTAGGGATATAAAGAAGTAGCTCGACCTCAACCTTCCAAACAGATACTTTTTTTTTTCTTCAACCTGGTTATGTTATTTTAAAATTGACATCCAGTAAAATTCACTTTTTTTCCCCCACGCCCTGAACAGTTAGTTCTGGGTTTTCATGGCCACCACAATGAAGATATTAGTGCAGTCACTCCAAGACGTCCCCTGTGCCAACACTTTGTGATCAGGCCCTCCCTGTCCGTGCCCATCCCTAAACCCAGAGAAACCACAGATAGACTTTTGCCTCTTTGAAAACATCAAATACATGAAATCATACATCACGTGTAGCATTCAGAATCTGTGTCAGCCACGTTTGACGAATGAGTCAAAGCAAGTTCAGAGAAGTTCGGAAACTGACCCAGGGTCACACAGCTAGGAAAGTTAGATCAGAAATTTAAGTGCAAGCCTTCTGATTCCAAATTGTTCTGGTATAGATCTGAAATGCCCCCCCCAAAAAAACTCATGTGTCGAAGGTTTGGTCCCCTGTGCAGCAGCATCCAGAGGTGGGGTTTGGGGAAGTGAGTGGATCATGAGGGTTTTAACCTTATTAGTGGATTAGTGATTGATAGATTCAAAATTTGACCGCATTGTTGGAAGGTGGTGGAAGCCTTAGGAGGTGGGACCTAGCTGAAGGAAGTGGCCTCTTGGTATGTGCCCTTGGGAACTGTGTCTTGTCCATGGTACCGTCCTTTCACTCCTTCTGCTTTCCTGCTACCATGAGGTAAGCATCTTACTCCTCCATGCCCTTCCACCACGAGGCACTGCCTCCCCACAGGCCCAGAAGCCAGGGAGCCAGATGACCATGAGCTCTGGAACTATGAGCCAAAATAAATCTTTTGTACTTTAAGTTGATATTTCACAGGCATTTTGTCACAGCAATGAAAAGCTACCACACAAATCTTTTTCCTGCTGTCTGATGCCAAAGGGCAACCCTGTCTCAGATTCCTCCGCTTCTTCATCAAGATGTAGAAAGGGGCCAGCAAAACCATGGGCATAGAAGGACTTTGCCAAGAATGAAGCCCTTTGTGTGACACATGCTGTGCTCATTGTTTCTGTCAATCTTTGACCCCCGCCAACCAGTTTTCAAGAATCACTCTACTAAACGTGGTGATTTCACATCTTTGAACCTAGCCATTGTCAGTCCGTTTAAAAAAACACACACATGTCTGTGAGGTAGTGCAGGCCTGTCATCTCTGTGGCTCAGGAGGCTGAGGCAGGAGGATCACAAGTTCAAAGCCAGCCTCCAAAAAGCAAGGCCCTAAGCAACTCAGTGAGACCCTGTCTCTAAATAAAATACAAAATAGGGCTGGGGATGGGGCTCAGTGGTTAAGTGCCCCTGAGTTCCAAACCCTGGTACCAAAAATTAAAATAAAATACACATACACACTCACACCTATGCACATATCCCTTCTGCTACTGCCCACAGCATCTCAGGAGGCTAAAGAACCTGTCTGGTTTGGGAAAATGAAGCCCTGTTTTGCACAAAAGAGGCAAAGCCACAGATTCGTTTAAAGGGATTTGGAGTTGTGCAGGGGTGTTAGGGTCATCTAAAGGGATTTTGCTATTCTCAAGACGTGAAAGTAACGGCTATGAAATAGAATTTGACTTGACTCTTATGTCACAAGAAGTAAACATCATCTGCCTGCCTGATGGCTTGGAAGCCTCTCCCCAGACTACTTCTGCCAAAGGTTTTGAAATGTTTGCTTTCAGGCTGGATCCAGCCATCAGGATCTTGAGAGAAGCACATGGTGCAGCCCCGCGGCATCTCGTTGAAGACAAGCTGTGGCGTTTTGGAAGCCACACAAATATGGGTTTGGTCCCTTCCTCGTCATCCGTGTTATCAAAAGCAAATGTCTAGCCTGCTTTGTTCCCGCTGTAGCCGGCGCAATCAGAGAGTGGCCCAGAGAAGGCTCCTAGCCCCAGTGCAGTTCAGCAGAACCACATTGCAAGCCATGTCTGTGACTTAAAACTTCTAGTAGCTGTATTTGAGAGAGAAAGCCACCAAAATTCACTTTAATAATGTATCTCAGTTAAACCAACACACCCCAAATATGTAATCCATATACAATTATTAACGAGGTTTTTGTTTTGTTTTGTCTTGTTTTTTTTTGTACCAGGGATTGAACCCAGGGGGACTTGCCCACTGAGCCCCATCCCCAGCCCTGTTCTATATTTTATTTAGAGACAGGGTCTCCCTGAGTTGCTTAGCACCTCACTTTTGCTGAAGCTGGCTTTGAACTCACGATCCTCCTGCCTCAGGCTCCCTAGCCACTGGGGAGATATTTTTATTCTTTGTTTCACAGTAAGTCTTCAAAATCCAGTGTCTATTTTGCATAGAGAGCACATCTCGGCTTGTACCAGCCACATTTCACAAGGTATGTGACATACAACTAGTGACTACTGTATTCAACAGTGCAGTGCAAGGGGCAGAGGTCAATTCAGATCCCAACCAGGCCTTTTAATAGCAGGGTGATTTGGGGTGAATGACACAAGCTCTCTGAACTTGGGTTTTCTCATCCAAAAATGACATGGAGAGGTACATATACATAATGGAATATCACTCACCATACAGAAGAATGAAATTATGGCATTTGTTGGTAAATGGATGGAACTGGAGACTATAGTGTTAAGTAAAATAGGTCCCAAAAAACCAAAGGTAGAATGTTCTCTCTGATTTGCAGTGGAGAGGGATGAGTGGAGATTCACTGGACTGGACAGGGGGAATGCGGGGAAGAGAGGGGAGTTGGGAATAGGAAAGACAGTAGAATGAAACGGATATAACTTTCCTATGCCATATATGAATGCGTGACCAGTGTAAGTCCAATCATGTCCAACCACAAGAATGGGATCCTAATTAGAATAAGTTATACTCCATGTAGGTAGAATATTTCAAAATACACTCTACGGTCATATATAACTAAAAAGAACAAATCTAAAATTTTTTTTTTAAAACAAACCAAAAAATGACCTTGATGCCTACTCAAAGAGTGAGTATGAGGATTAAATGAGATCATCCAAGGTAAATCAGTAAGTGGTGAATGGGTATGAGCTGGTGTTAGAAGCAAAAGCATTATTGTTTTTATCGGTGTCGTTACTACTCTTACCATGGCTGAGAGTCCAACTTCACTGGGTCTGTTCTTACGGTTCCTATGAAAATGGAAGCTCGAATCAGATTCACCGCTTCAAGGCACAAGAGAATCAGAAGACAACCAAAGGAATCGGCCAGAGTTTCATAACCCTCAAGGGTTTAGAAATCTCTTTCCTCCATGTAGTTTCTTCAGTAGTTACGATCAGCCTGGAATGTAGACAGGTCTTAGCCTCTTCTGGGTGAGGAAAGTAATCTCCAAAGAGTTAGGAAAGGAGCACAGAGCACCCAGCCAAAGCAGGAGGGCGGCCTACACTTTCCAGACTTATAGGTGAGCTTTCATCCTGTTATGGTTGGATGTGAGGTGTCCCCCCAAAACTCACGTGTGAGACAGTGCAGAAAGGTCCAGAGGAGACATGACTGGGTGGTGAGAGCCTTAACCCAACCAGTGAATGGATCCCTGATGGGATTAACTGGGTGGTGGCTGGAGGCAGGTGGGTGTGGCTGGAGGAGGGGGCATTGGGGGCGTGGCTTTGGGGTCTCTATTTGTCTCTGGAGAGTGGGGTCTCTCTCTGCTTCCTGATCACCATGTGAGCTGCTTCCCTCCACCACACTCTTCCTCCATGATGTCCTGCCTCCCCTGGAGTCCCCAGGAATGGAGCCTGCTGTCTGTGGACTGAGACCTCTGAAGCCCTGAGCCCCCAAATGAACTCTTCCTCCTCTACAGTTGTTCTGGTTGGGTTCTTTTAGTTACACCAGTGACTGAAACAATCCCCAAAGCTATTCCTCTAAGAACATTCTCTAAACCTTTGGGACTTATGGAGACCCCTCAAGGCCTGGGTCTGAGTGCCAGTCCTTCAGCCCCTGGTGGATTAGGACAAGTTGTCTGATCTCCCTGGGCCTTCCTGTAAAGTGGTGGTATCTACCTTGTGGGGAATTGGGAAGGTTAAATATAAGAGTAAGCAACAGGGTACCCTTCAAAGAGTAACCACCTACTGTGTGCCGGTTAACTAAACCAAAGTTGAGTTTTGAGGTGATGATAGAGTGTTGGTGTGAGCTTTGGATAGAACAAGCAGTGGCTACTAGTTCTATTGATTTTATTATTTTACTTATTTTTCCATATTTTTTTATTAATAATGATGATGATGGTGATGATGGTGATGATTTTGATGCCAGATTGAACCCAGGGCCTCTCCCATGCCAGGAAGTACCCTACCACTGAGCTGCATCCCCAGCCCAATGGCCTGTACTCTTAAAGCTGCTCTTCCTTTGGCCAGAACATCACTGAGGGTTGGGGTGAGCCCTGGCCTCCTGACCCCGATGCTCGTTGATAGGCTTCAGTGTGCACCGCTGGCCTCTCCCGTGTTTCTTTTGCTGGGAAGATTCCTCGTCTCACCAGGTCACGCAGAGGGCCATCTGGAGCCGTCCTGCCGTTGAGCCAGCAGATGCTGTGCTCAGCAGCCCCGTTGAAGGTAGAATGGAGGAAAATGATTGCTGAACATCAAAACAGGTGGGGCTCAGGGTCTTGGCAGGACGCACTGGGCTCTCTCCCCCGGGACAGTTGAGGAGAATTTAATAGAAGTGTACAGTTGTTTATAAAAATATGGGTTGGGCTACAGGAAACCAGCCAGGGGTGGGGCAGAGCCTTGTGCTTAGCCACAACAGAGCTGTGTCACTCCAGACTCCAAGAGGCGAGAGGATGGGACCAGGAGGTCATCTGTAGCTATAGAGGCCCGGCACCCTACCGTGGGGCTACCTCCTAGAAAACCCATCCCCAGGTTGGTTCAGAATCTAAGCAGAAAGTGAGCTTAAGATTCTGAACCTGCCACCGTCCTCCTGAGCAGCACAGTCCACTGTGGCCTGCAGGTCGCGTGCCCTCGGGATCTCATGGCTGGCTGGGAGCTGCCGCTGAGGTCACCGCTCAGCATTGCAAAAGAGCATCTCACTGAACACTGATGGCTCAGGAAGCAAAATCTGATGTATGGTTTCTACTAAAAACCTACGACCCCTCGCACCATCGCAAGGCCCAGACATTGTGAGTGGAGCCACATCCCGAGTCGGGAGCATCATGACAAGAGACCTTCAGTGAGAAACACCGTCCGGCTGTGGAGGGAAATCAGCACCGAGAGCTCACTCTCAGATCCTCCACGGTGCCTCTGCTGGGCCTCATCCAGTGCAGAGTCAGCGGTAAGGGAGCCCCTTGATGGAGTCCTTGGCATTCGGCACCAAGTTTGGTGAAGAAGTAGAGAGAAGGGCCCTGGAGAGGCAAATAGAAAATGTCAGCGTCAAACATCAATGGGCCGGGCACAGTGGCCCAGGCCTGTCATCCCAGGGGCTCCAGAGGCTGAGGCAGGAGGATCCAGAGTTCAAAGCCAGCCTCAGCAACTTGGTGAGGCCCCATCTCTACTTAAAAAATAGTGGTTAAGTGCCCCAGTACAAAAAAAAAAAAATGTACAAACAATGAACCCCACCATTTGGATTTGGAAGCTTAACAAGCTTAATCAGCCAGTGACCCTGCAAGTTCTACCCTCCTAACATAACATCTAACTGTATGCAGTGACCTATAAATTCCTTTTATTTTTTGGTACCAGGGATCGGACCCAGATGTGCTTACCCACTGGGCCACACCCCCAGCCCTTTTTCATATTTTATTTAGAGACAGGGTCTCACTGAGTTGCTTAGGGCCTTGCTATGTTGCTGAGGCTGGCTTTGAACTCATGATCCTCCTGCCTCAGCCTCTGGAGCTGCTGGGATTACTGGTGTGCCCCACCGTGCCCAGCTACAAAGTCCTCTTTCCTTCCAAAATGTGATGGAGCAGGGGGAACATGGTGCTTTATGGCGAGCCATGGGGAAGAATATACTTCACACAAACTGGTTAGACCAAAATATCTTAGTCTCACCAGCTGATTCCTTGAGGCTCTGCCAGATTTATTTCAAGTCCTTAAGGTAAGAAAAGGGTTAAACCAAAATGAAGAGGTCACCCCCCTCACCCGCCCACTGCCAGAGAGCAGCCCTGAGGACTTGTAGCTGCAACCCTGTTCCTACCCACTGTAAGACTCTGAAGGAAGGCAGCCTGTAGATTCAGTGGTTCCGTGGACAAGGTCGGAAATGGGAAAGAAGGGAGGGAATTGGTCATTTGTCATCTGGGAACCCACAGAGACGTAGGTTCCATTTTTCACTTTTCAACACTGTTTGGCCACAACATCAATCACACTCAGAGAAGTTTAAGTGGGGATTTGGGGTAATTTCCAGGTTTTTTAATTTGACTGTTAGCTCGTATTAGTTGTACACATCAGTGGGTTCACTGGGACATTCCCTACCTGCATGTAATATGCACTGATTTCTGTCCACCCTCCTGCTACCCTCTCTTATTCCAGCTGTTAAAATGGGAAATTTCTCTTCTGCAAAAGAAATTTGTTCACATTTTGGAACTCCTTTTGGCTGATCATATATCTAATGCTCATTGTGGGAAATTTGATGTGTCGCTTTCTCACCCACATACACAAAAAATAATGAAATAACATTATCATTTATTTCATTTGATAAATTTTTTTAAATGGTACTGGGGATTGAACACGGGATGCCCTACCACTGAGCTACATCCCTGGCCCTTTTCTATTTTTTATTTTGAGACACGGTCTTGCTAAGTTTCTTAAGGTCTTGCTAAACTGCTGAGGCTGACCTTGAAATTTCGATCCTCTTGATTCAGCCTCCCAAGTCACTAGATTTACAGGCATGTGCCACCACACCCAGCTTGACGAAGATTTCTGTGAATAAGTATTTAGTGAATCTCTGTATTTGCTTTGTGTGTTTATTTTTCTTTTCCTGTAATTATTCTGGCTCTTCTCAGTCTCATCTTCAAGACTACTTCTAATCTAAATGAATGGTTCTTAATCAGGGACATGCACTAAAATTGATTATAGATTTTATTTATAATAAAATATAAAATATTTATTTTACTTTTAAGTTACTTTTTGTATTTTATTAACAAATAAATTTAATAAAATATAAAAAGTAATTTAAAAGTAAAATAAATCAAATAGTTTTGCTTTTGCTTTAATAGGATATTAAATCATACATTGTTTACACATCATTAGCCATTTCTCTTTTTTTCAATTATCAGAATATTTGGTTTTATATGTAATTGATTTGTTTTTGTTTTTGTTTTGGGTACTGGGAATTGGACCCAGGGGCACTTAACCACTGAACAACATCCCTTTTTAATTTTTTTGAATTTTTAAACAGGGTCTTGCTAAATTGCTGAGACTGGCCTCAAACTTGCAATCCTCCTGCCTCAGCCTTGTGAGCTGCTGGGCTTACAGGCATTCACCACCACTCCTGGCTATGTACTCAATTCTTAAAGTTCAGCTTAATCACTTACATAAGTTTAACATAGAATACTTACTCTTTGCCAGTGGTATTTATTGCAAATATTTTCCTATTTTATTATTATATTATCAATTGTGGTTGCTTTCTTTTTAATTTTCAAACATAAAGTGTAGACAGGCACAGTGGTGCACAGCTGAAATCCCAGCAGCTCAGGAGGCTGAAGCTGGAGGATCTGGAGTTCAAAGCCAGCCTCAGCAACTTAGCGAGGCCCTAAGCAATTCAGTGAGACCCTGTCTCTAAATAAAATACAAAAAGGGCTGGGGATGGGGCTCAGTGGTTAAGTGCTCCTGGGTTCGATCCCCAGTACCAAAAACAAACAAAAGAAGGAGGAGGAGGAGGAGGAGGAGGAGGAGGGAGAGGAGGGGGAGGAGGGAGAAGAAGAAGAAAATACAAAGTATGAAATGAAATGTTTATAGAAGAAAATCTTTAACCTTTTACAGTTATTGCCTTTTGGTCTTACCTTTAAAAGTTCTTCCCCAAATAAAGAATCAATAAATAGTTACTTATTTTTTACATACTTACCAATTTTTTTCCACTTAGGCATACCTAGAATTAATTTTGAGATTTTGTATCCAAAGGAAACTAGACATTTTTTTTCCACAAATAGCTAACCCAGTGCCAGATACTTCTTTGATGAGTCTTCCTTTTCCCCTGCTGGCTTAGGACTATGTATCTCTTCAACATAGGCATTAGAATTCGATGAGCTAGGTCTATCTCAGGACTCGCTCTTTCAAGGATTGCCTTTTTTGTTCCCATATGAATGTTGTACTTTATAATCATTTCATTTATTTTTTGACCTTTTAGGTTTTTATTACAGAGAACTTTAAATACACACAACATGGAAACCGTTGTAAAATCCCATGTGCTCCTCACTCAGATTCAACATAATGATTTCACTCAAGTTTTATATTTTTTAAAAGAGCATTTAAAAATTTTTTTAAAGAAATGGTAATGAAAAAGCAAGAGAAGACTAATAACCCAACCACTGTATCGTGTTCCTTTATGACATACCTCCAGGAGGCCCAGCTAAGGAGAGCCCACGGGATTGAACAAAGGCTACACGAGACTCTGAGTCCAGGATCAAAAGCAAACCCAAGTCCTAGAAGAAGCCTAAGGTTCCTAAGAAGTGATGAACCTTTTCTTTACATGAAGTCCAAGGAGGAATGCTTTATTTAAACAATGCTGAATAGAATGGGCCACATCTTCCAAAGCTTTTTGCAAAGGATAACAAAGCAAACTCCAGATGAATTTTTCTTTTTCCCAATGTTGGATAAAAAAACAAAGTCTGTTTTTAATCACTGTCTTGAGTACGTTTCAACCCAGAGCCAAAATAATATCATCCAGGTATCATTTTTAAAAGATGCTTAGAGAATCTAGGATCTTAAGTTACGGTTGTATTTTTTTTTTTTTAATGATACCCGAGTCATGACTTAAAGACTGGTGAACATACAAATATTCTTTTCTTAGAAAAAATGCGAGTTTGAGCTACCCTGCTGTTGACCAGGGATTCTCAAAGGATGATCTAAGGCTTTTTAAGGTAAATGTTAAACATGCTCCAAAGTTCATGTTTTAAGGTTCCCAGTCCAGGTGAGATGAAAGAAGCGCACTCTCCCTGCATCTCCCGTTGAATGCCACCATAAAATCTAGACAGAATGCATAGAGCAGTTATTTCAGGACTCCGAAAAGTCAATGCATCAGAAAAGAAGACTAGAATTTGAAGTACCGCCAGAAATGGGGGTAGTTTATCATTTTCCCACTCCTGGCCTATACACCACACAGCCTGAAATCCAAATAGGACACTGGGATCCTGAAGTAGCTCTCCCCTCTGGGATTGAGAAGAGAGGAAAGGAAACTCCTAACATTCAGACAGACAAGGATGGAAATCCCATTTTCTCTCTTTCTCCCCCACCTGCTTCTCCTGGTTCTCTCCTACCCCCATCCCACCTCTCCTCCAAGCAATCTGATGGGTGCAGTGACAGACATCACAGTTGGAGCTAACAGGATTCCAAAGAAAGAAAGGGCCCATTCCTTTAAGACAGGTGGAGATATAAACCCAAGACAGTGGGATATCCTTCATTCATTTTTTTTAGTTGTTGATATTTTATTTATTTGTTTATATGTGATGCTTAAAATCAAACCCAGTGCCTCCCACATGCTAGGCAAGTGCTCTACTGCTGAGCCACAGCCGCAGCCCCTTCCATTCACTTTATTCTTGCTGTGTCCCCCTGTCACTTGGGCCTGAGTACAATTGCAGACATGCATGGCAGAAAGAGTAACTAAACACAAGTGCCTGACCAGAGAGCCAAAAAGAGGATTTCTAAGAAACTGAAGAGTACCAGGGAGACTGTAGAGGGGGGCACTCAGGAGAGCAGCCTCACAGTACTTATAAACACTTTATCACCCTGAGTTATTCCTACTCGAGTCTGATCCTAATTGGATGAACAGATGGACTATAGCCAAGGTCCCCCACTAACCACTGGCCAAGGTCCCCCACTAACCACACCACAGGGATAGATCTGAAGAGCACTGCAAGGGCTTCGAAAACTCAAAATGACATTGGAAACTGCCCACAAGTGGCAGATTGGAATTGTTACTCTGATCTGTTTGATTGCCTCCTATAACAAAAATATAGACAATTTCATCCAACTTAAAACAAGAAAGAGTGTTAAACTGTAATGTTCAAAATACACTCAAACTCATTGGCCATACAAGTAATGAGAACAGCTTTAAATTGCAGAGACAAGGTAGTCTTCATTCTCTATAGAGACAAAGATATTGGAATTATCTGAAATAGACTTTACAACAGATATTATACAGCTTTTCCAATAAGCAGTCCCAGACACAATCAAAATAAATGAAACAATAGAACATCTTGACAAAGAAATAGATTTTTTTTCAAAAAAATGAAAATTTTAGAAGTGAAGAAAGGAATAACTGAAATTTTTAAATTCATTGAATAGGATTAATTGCTGATTGGAAGTGACAGAGGAAAGAGTGAAAGTGTAGATAAAGCAATAATTTCTATTAATATGTCTAATAGAGAGAAAAAAAATATTTGCAAATAATAAAGCCCCAGGGCATGTGGAATACTAATAAAAAGTTCAATTTTCACATCATTAGAGTGATGGAGAATAGAAAGAGAAATAATACAGTGCTGCCAAAAAAAATTTTTAAGCATCAATGGCTGTAAACGTCCCAATTTTGGTGAAAGACATTGATCTACAGATTCAAGAAGGCCAACAAGACTCAAACTGGAGAAACCCAAGGAAATTTAAGACCAAACAACCAAATTACTGAACTAAAGATGATGAAAAATTTCTTGAAAAGCAGCCAGAGAAAAACTTGGAGTCAATTAATGATTCAGATTTGTCATCAGAATATCCTGGAAGGCAGAAGGAAGTGGCGTGACAACTTCAAAGAGCTGAGTTACCAGGTGCAGTGGTGCATGCCTGTTGTTCCAGCAGCTTGGGAGGCTGAGGCAGGAGGATTGCAAGTTGGAGGCCAGCCTCAGCAACTTAGCGAAACCCTAGGCAACCCAGTAAGACTCTGTCTCAAAATAACAAATTAAAAGATGTGGGGGCTGGGGTTGTAGCTCAGCGGCAGAACGCTCCTCTAGCATGTGTGAGACCCTGGTTTTGATCCTCGGCACCACATAAAAATAAATAAATTAAATAAAGATATTGAGTCCAACTAAAAAATAAATATTAAAAAAAAAAGATGTGGCTTGGTGGTTAATCCCCCCTGGGTTCCTTAGGTTCAATCCCTTGTACCCTGCTCCTCCAAAAAAAGAAAAAGAAAAAGAAAGCTGAAAGAACTGTGGACTCAGAAACTATCTCCAGTGAAAAATTCCTTTAGTAGTGATATTGTAATAAAGATGTTTTCAGTGAAGAAAAACTGAAACTATCCATTGCCAACAGATATGTTTTAAAGGAATATGTAATCAGGGATAAAAAGGGATATTGCATGATAGTAAAAGAATTGAATCGCCAAGAAGATATAATACTCTTAAGTGTTTATGACTTAATGTTATAGTTTCAAAATTCATAGAACTAACACTGATAAAACTGCCAAGAGAAATAGGTAAAATCACAATTATAGCTGATATCTTCAATAAAACTTTCTCAAATAATAAATAGGTCTAGTAAACAGAAAAATAAGCAACGAAGTAATAAAACTCAATACCATCCATCAATTGGGTCTATGTGATTTGATAGAACATTCCATCAATAAATACACTTTCTTTTCAACTCCACCAACATAGACTATGCCCCGAGTCAGAAGTCAAACCTTGACAAATGTCAAAGAACCAAACGTGAAGAATGTTCTCAACGATCAAAGTAAGCTAGAAATGAATAAAAGACAATAAAAAAGTCTGCAAATATTTGGACATCGAACAATTCACTTCTAGTGAATCCATAGATCAGAAAGAAGTCTCAGTGAAAAGTCACAAAATGATTTTAACTGAAAAAAATTGAAAATCAAACATCAAAAATATGTATGGAATACCTGTCATCCCAGTGGCTTGGGAGACTGAGGCAGGAGGATCAAAGACAGCCTCAGCAACTTAGCAAGACCCTATCTCAAAAAAAAAGGGGGGGTGGGTGGGGGAACTGGGGATGTGGCTTAGTGGTTAAGAACCCCTAGGATCAATCCCTGGTTTAAAAAAAAAAAAAACATGGGATGCAGTTAAAGAAGCCTTTAGTGGGAAATTGTTATCATACTTAGAATGGAAAAGAAGAAAGTTCTCAAATCAACTCAATTAACTAAACTTTAATCTTAATAAACGAAAAAAAATCCAAAACAAGGAAAAGGCAGCAAATTAAAAAAGTAAGAGCAAAACTAAATGACATTTAAAACAGAAAAGCGAAAAAAAATCAATGAAATAAAAAAATTGCTTCTTTCACAACAGTGATAAAATTAATAATTCTCTAGCAAGACTAACAACGAAAAAAGGAAGAGAACAAATTAGCAATATCAGAAATGAGAGAGGGATATCATTTTACAGACTCCTTTATAGATACTGGTAAGATAATAAGGGAATTTCAACAATAAAATCTCTACTATGACAATTGAGCCACTATGAAGAAATGGACCAATTCCTTGAAAAATCCAAACTACCAAAGCTTATCCAAGATGGAGTAGAGAATATGAATTGACCTAAAACTATTGAAGAAATTGAATTTGTATTCCTTTCAGTCTTCCTATAAGGAATCTCCAGGCCCAGGAAGTTCAGCAAAATCTACCCACCATTGGACAAAGATGGCACCAGTTCTCCAAAATATTTTCCAGAGAATTAAAAGGGGCTTCCTGCCCATTTAATTAGACTAGCTCAGACTGATACCAAAACCAAACAGGCGATTCTAAAAACAGAAACTCACAAACCACAACACAATACAAAAATCCTCAACCAAATATTAGCAAACTAAAATTTAATGTCATGAAAAAGGGTAACCTGCTCAATCACTGTAGTCTACCACATGATCAGTTTTTAAAAACCCTCTCATGGTCATTTTAATTGGTATGAAAAGTTCAAACGTTGCAAGAACGCTGGGCACAGTGGTGCACACCTTTAATCCAAGTGGCTCGGAAGGCTGAGGCAGGAGGATCACAAATTCAAAGCCAGCCTCAGCAAAAGAGATGCCCTAAGCAACTCAGTGAGACCCTGTCTCTAAATAAAATACAAAATAGGGCTGGGGATGGGGCTCTGTGGTCAAGTGCCCCTGAGTCCAATCCCCAGCACTAGCCCCAAAATAAGATTCAGTGGAGAAATAATGGCTTTTCCACAAATGGCATTGGAACAAGTGGATAGTCATGCAAAAATAAATAAATAAACTCCAACCCAAACCTCACATTTTTATACAAAAATTCACTCAAAATGGGTCATAGATCTAAATGTGAAGTTTAAAATTTTCAGAAGAAAACAGGACAAATTTTGCACAACTGTTTTTAATTATGAGACCAGAATCACAACTCATAAAGAGAAATAAAATTGATTAAACCTCATTAAAATTGAAAATTTGCTCTGCAAAAAAAAAAAAAAATCCTACTACACATTGAATAGGCAAGCTACAAATTGTAAGGAACCATCTGCAAATCACATATGTAACAAAGGTCTTCTACACAGAATATATTTTAAAGACTCTTAAAACTCAGTAGTAGCAGGTCAGGCATGGTGGCTCACACCTGTAATCCCAGAGAGATTGTATCCCCTACCCTTTTTATTTTTTTATTTTGAGACAGGATCTCACTTAGTAGGTGGAAGCAGCAGGATTGCAAGTTCAAAGCCAGCCTCATCAACTTAGAGAGGCCCCAAGCAACTTAATGAGACCCTGTCTCAAAATAAAAAATAAAAAGGGGTGGGGATGTGGCTCAGTGGTTAAGCACCCATGGGTCAATCCCTGGTATTAAAAAACAAACAATCCTCAGTAATAGCAAACTGACAACATAATGTTTAAAATAGACAAAAGGCTTGAACAGACACTTCACCAAAAAGTATATAAGGATAGCAAATAAGCACACACACACACACACAAAAAAAGTTTAAGGTCATTCAAGAACATTAGAAATGAAAATCAGCAATGAGATACCACCACATAACTTTCAGAAGAGGTAAATTTTTTTTGAAAGCCAATAATATAAATCTCTGGCAAAGATGTAAAGCAAGTGGGACTCTCAGACCCAGCTGCTGGCTCTGCAGCATTGTACAGCCACCGTCTCAATCAGCTCAGGGTGTTTTAAGGTAGTGCCTTACACTGGGTGGTCTGATTGCAGACATCTATTTTTCACAGGTCTAGAAGCTGCAAGTCCAAGATCAAAGTATCCTGTGAGGGCCTCTTTTCTGCCTTGCAGATCCTAACCTCTCATTGTATCCCCACATGGCAGAGAGCAGAGAGAGGGAGATCAAATGTCTCTTCCTCTTATTATAAGGGCACTAATCCCTTTCTTAAGGGTTCCATCCTCATGACCTCCAAATGACATTGATGATTGAGTTCCAACATACCCTTATGGATAAGGGAGACTGCTGTAGATGGCTAGATATCCTGTGTTCATGCATGAAAGATTCAACATATTAAAGGTGTCAATTCTTCCCAAATTTCATACCAGTTTAATAAAATTCCTGTCAAAATCCAAGCACTGGTTTTGTAGATGAGATTATTGTAAAATAATCTTATTTACTCTAAAATGTACAGGTCAAGCAAAGGAACTCAAATGCCAACATAAATTTGAAAGAGATGAATAGATGGGAGGAAACGGTATGTCCAAGTTCAAAACCTGTATAGCTACAGAATCAAGGCTATGTGGTACTGGAAGAGGAAGAGACATGCGGAATAATGGATCCTAGAAATGGTTCCACCCCAAGAAGCCCAACTCAAAGGAGGAAAGACAGCCTCTTCAACAAGGGGCACTAGAAGAACTGCACATCTACAGGCCCAAAAGTCAAATAAATAAAAATGACCCTAAACCACACACCTTACATAGAAACGAACTGGAAATGAATCACAGTCTTAAATACAAAACATTCTTTCTTTTCTTTTTATCTGTTCTTTTTAGATATACATGGCAGTAGAGTGTATTTTGACATACATGGAGTATAGCTTTCCATTCGTATGGTTGGACATGATGTGGAGTTTCCCTGGTCGTGTGTTCATAGATGAAGATAGGAAAGTTCTGTCCCATTCACTGCACTGTCTTTCCTGTTCCCCTCCCCCTCCCTTCCCTTCATGCCCCTTTGTCTCACCCAGTGAACTTCTAGTCTCCACCACCACCCCCTTATTATGTGTCAGTATCTGCGTATCAGAACATTCATCCTTTGTTTTTGGAATTGGCTTTTTTTGCTTAGCATCATAGTCTCCATTTCCATCGATTTACTGGCAAATGGATAATTTAATTCTTTATGGTTAATTCTCCATTATGTATACAGACCACACAAAATGTTAAACATTAGAACCCTATTTTAAGAAATTTAGAGAGTCTTTGGGATCTGAGGCTAGACAAATAGTTCTTTGCCTTGACACCAAAAGTTATGATCCATAAATGGAAAAAAAATTATCAGCTGGATTTCATCAAAACTAAAAGTTCTGCTCTGAAAAATACCTTGTAAACAGTTGAGAAAACCAGAAACAGACTAAGAAATATTTGCAAAAGGTACATCCAACAAAAGACTAGTAGCTAGACTATAAAAGAATTCTCAAAACTCAATAGTAAAAAAAAACAAATAAGTCAATCAGAAAATGGGCAAAAGACATTTCCCTGAAAAAGGTTACACCATAGCAAGAAAGCACGTGAAAAGATGCTCCACATCATCAGCCACGTGGGACATGCAAGTTTAAACCCTAATAAGAAGTCACTGTGTGCCTGTTAGAGTGGCTAAAATAGAAAATAATGACAACACCCAATGCTGGAGAGGATGCTGAGAAACCAGATCACACATACATCACAGTGGGAATGTAAAAACATACAAACACTCTGGAATACAATTTGGCACTTTTCCCAAGGTTTGCTCACGTGTCTTTCCAATTATTTAACATGCTTGAGATGAAGTGGGTTGGTGGGAAGGTCGTTCCTTCCACTAGGTATACACAACCAAAAGAAGCATAAAGGCTTGTCCAGGGTTGAGGATATGGTGAGGACAGGAGGGAACTGATATGGCTATAAAAGACACATGTGAGCTTTGGCTGAAATATCCTATATATTTTTGGGGGTGGGGGAAGACCCAGAGATTGAACCAGGGATGCTTAACCACTGACCCATATTCCCAGCCCTATTTTGTAGTTTAGAGACAGGGTCTCACTGAGTTGCTTAACACCTCGATAAGTTGCTGAGGCTGGCTCTGAATTTACAATCCTCCTGCCTCAGCCTCCTAGGCTGCTGGGATGACAGGCTTGACCCACCACCCCTTGACTGTGTCCACAGTTGTGGTACTATGGCATGATTTTGTAAGATGTTACGCCTGAGCCGTCAGGCTAATGGGAAGCTGGACCTTTCTGTACTATTTCTTACAACTACCTATTAATCCATAATTAACCCACAATTTAGATTTAATTTTTTTTGCATTTATTTACTTTTTATTCTTTTTAGATATAATGGCAATAGAGTGTATTTTGACGTATGATACATTCATGGAGTATAGCTTATTCTGATTAGGATCCCATTTTTGTGGTTGTACATGACATGGAGTTTCACTGGTGGTGCAAAGTTAAATTTCTTAACAAGTTAATTCTTTAAAGTTAATTTCTTAAATTTCTTTTTTTTTTTCTTATAGAGCTTCTGCATGAATGTCTTGTAATTCCATAAACTTTTACTGTTATACAATTAAGTTCTGCTTAAAAAATAGACTACTAAGGGCTGGGGTTGTGGCTCAGCGGTAGAGCGCTCACCTGGCACGTGCAAGGCCCCGGGTTCGATCCTCAGCACCACATAAAAATAAATAAAATAAAGATATCCTGTCCAACCACAGCTAAAGGATAAATATTTTTTTTAAAATAGACCATTAAGTGATCTATTCAGAGTTTCTAAAACTTGATATTCATTTATTGAAACTAAAAGATTGCTTTGGTTTTTAATTCTGAATTTCAGTATAAACGCTGTCTGACAGGCAGATTTTACCCAACTGTGGAGCTTTTAAGGAGCAGGTAGGCACCATCTGATCATGGTGTCCCTGAGCTGTGGGGATAGAACACCTTGTATTGTTCAGTTACTTGACTACAGTTTTTGATGTATCTTAACGATGTCTGTTTTGTTTTTATCTTACATTATCTTGGTGTAGCCTCATAATGGTTAATTGAATTTAATTGGGGCTGTTTGCTTGACTTTACAGTGAGCAGCATATCTAGTCTATAACTTTCCAATAACGAGACTTGCACAGATCTTTTGTGTTCAAAAGATTTTTTGTGTGGTTCAAAAATGTGTCACCCTTACCTGCATGCTATGAAGGTATATACATAATCCTGAAAGGTTTTTTTTTGGTTTTTGTGGGTTTTTTTTGTGTGTGGGGGGAGCATACCAGCGATTGAACCCAAGGACACCTAACCACCAAGCCACATCCCCAGCCATTTTTATATTTTATTTAGAGACAGGGTCTCACTAAGTTACTTAGGGACTTGCTAAGTTGCTAAGGCTGGCCTCGAAATCACAATCCTCCTGCCTCAGCCTCCGGAGCCACTGGGATCACAGGCGCGCACCACCAAGCCCAGCCTGCAAGAATTTTTCTTGACACTGACTCTTCATTTTTATTCCCGAATTATTTTTCCACTGAGTGGTAGTTGGGTGGTTGGGCTGGGAGAGCTTTCAAGTACCCATAACCAAAAGAAGTATGAAGGCCTTGACCTTTGACTCTCTGGTTTGATACTAATTTTCTTTAGCTGAGTTTAATAGCAAGAAGTCCAGATAGGGGTTGCAGGTCCATACATGCAAGTATTGACTTATCGAATGAAATAAGACCTAGATACATTGGACCTCCACGGAATGAAGCAGTGTTGACTGTTCATAACACTAATGACTCTGACTACTGGCCTTAAAACCCAGGTGGAGGATCTTCCTATTTCAGCCCAAGGACACGCTGTTAAAAATGCATTTTCATTTCCCACAGAACAAAGTGAGCTTTGTACACTGGCTGGTGCCACTTGTGGCAGAGTAAGACTCTCTCAGATTGCTTTTGGAATGATGAAGAGTGTGTCTCTCATCCAAGAACTGAAATGATACCTTCAGGTGAGTCCCGAGTCCAAATCCTCAAAGGAGGGATTTAGGAAAGCATTTGAGAGGATCAGGTTTAAACCAAACAATCCCTTAAGAAGAAATTCCATTCAAGATCTTTCTTTAAAACAGGAAATTAAACAGAGTTGTTATAAGGCAAACTCTAGAGACGGGTGCACCTTCCCTCCCGCCAGTGAGCTATGTGGACTTCATTTGGGATCTTCTGTTAATTGAAAACTCTATTTAAATTGATCCTGGAAACCACAGCTCCTTCCAAGTGCAAAGGTTGGAATGCTAGGCCACATGCGTCATTTCAGAAGCATAGAATATTCCCGAAGAACAGCTTCTTGTACAATTATCGAGTTTGAAGTCTCCGGGAGTCTTATTTTTTAAGTACTTCATTAAATTCATGGGTCTAATCCCAAAACTCTTGCAGCAGTGGATGGGTCCAGGTTACAGAACATGAGTTCTTTCAGGAGGCTGCTTGAGTTAACATCCTTTATTAAAAGCACTCAAGGCACGCCGGAAAGCTGAGCTGGTGAAGTCGGCATGGGTTGGCACTCTTTCCAGATGTTTTTATTTTCAGGTTTTCATTAAGCGAGTATCATCAGAATAGCCCACGCTGTACAAACAAGGGCTTGAATCCCCACCCAGCCAATAACTCTTTCAAATGCTTTCAACAAAGAGGTCTCTCCACCACCGAATTACACATTGTTCTTTATGACCCCCAGAAAAAAAAAAAAAAGACTTCACGCACAGCCTTTCAAATTCTGGCCCCGGCAGAATGTCAGTGCAAACTCCTCTTGAAATGTTGAATAGTGAATACTGAAAATTAATCCTATTTTATTGCAATGTTCTTTCTGGGTGCAGAAAATGAGGGATTGGGAGAAAAGTGTTCAATCCATTTAAGGCCTTCGCTGGCTTTATAGAGAGAGATGTTTCCTGATGGATCAAGGGTTTGGAGAGAACTGGAAGTGAGAATCTGCCTGGCATATCTGAGGAAGAGCAAGGGGCTCACTGTGATGGACCAAAAAGCAGAGGGCCGGAGAAGCTGCAGGAGATGAGGTCTAGACAGTATAGGACCAGACCCTGGTGAGCCTTGCAGACCAAAGGAGCCTTGGGCTTTTACTATAAATAGGGAAGAAAACCCTAAGAGGTTTCCAGCAGGGTAGAGACAAGATACAGAGCTGGCCATGCAGGTAGGGTCCCTGGAAGATGGATCCCCAAATGGAAATCAGGGAGGGAGAGATGCTAGGGAACGGACCAGCAATGTGTACTACAGTGAGTGACAGAAGGAAAATAAAACAAAGTATGTTTTTGGAATATTCACACATGTGTAAAACACACACCCATCCAACAGAGAAATCGGACATCCCAAATACTGTTGCAGCCGTGACAGTGAACAAAGTCCAGAGACAAAAGAATGGAGTATCACTGAAGTGCTTTGATCAAGACTAATTATTTTTTTTAAAAATCAGGGTCACTTTGAGGAGTCCAGACCGCTCAGGAGTGGGTCTCCTTAGTTCCATCTGTCCGGTGTTTCAAGAAAAAGTCTGTTTTGGCAGCCAACGGTGTCTACCACGCTTATGTAAAATATGTTAAACATCTGTCCCTGATCAACTTCAATATCACGGCCTTTATTGTGTCTCATACTGACCCATCAAAATATAACTTACCGGAGAGGGGGATTTTTTTTCCCAACTCAGTCTTAAGATGATTATGTTGAGTCCTGAGAGAATGATTATATTGCAAAGAGGCCGCATAACTGATCTCTCAGGAGTGAGGGGAAATTTCTAACTTTGACAATAGTATCATTAATAATAGTATCATTAATTTGGGGACCACACGGGACGAATTTGTCCCAAACCCTATTTGAATACTTATCCCATGTTTATTTGTAGCTTGTATCTCTGATATTTCTTTAGGTCCGCCAAGGCACCTGGAAACCCATCTTCCATGAACAAACATATTTCCATCTGTACTATTGTGCTGACTCACCTGGAATTTCCACTCCATCATCATTGGCACTCCTAAGGCAGCCCCTTAGGACACACAGCACCATGAACCCTGCCTATGATTGATACTCCGTTGTGTGTCAGGTAATCCCCTGAGACTCTATACAATAGTCCATCTTCACACCAAACAGCTGTGTGACCTTGGGTAATATACTAAATATCTCTGAGCCTCAGTCTCCTCATTTGTATAATGGGGAGAATCCCCCAGTGTTGTATGTAAGGATTGAATGAGTTAACGTCAAGTACTTAGACCTCAATGGCACAGGGTGGGCACTAAATGTGTGGCCTAATAGTTCTCTAATTGAATAACCCTCACAGGATGGTAAGATAATACCATCATGTTCTCCATCTCATTGTTTAAAGGAATGAGAAGATTAATGAGAACAGGAAAGATCATGATAAGTAGTAATCACTGGGCTGGCAAATTATATGCATTATGACTAATATTGACCATACCCACTGGGCCCAGTGGCACATTCCTGGAATCCCAGTGACTTGGGAGGCTGAGGCAAGAGGATCATAATTTTAAAGCCAGCCTCAGCCACTTAGCAAGACCCTAAGCAACACAGCAAGACCCTGTCTCAAAACAAAATATAAAAAGGGCTGGGGATGTGGTTCAGGGGTTAAATGCCCTCAGGTTCAATTGTTGGTACCTAAAAAAGGGGGGGGAGGGTTACTGGGGTAGGGCACCCTTGGGTTGGATTGACCCCAGTACCGAACCTTAAAAAAATTTAACATTCCCTATTCCCATTGAAAAATCAAATCTCAAAGAGGTTAATGTCACACAGTTGGATTGATGGAACCAGGTTTCCAATCAAGGTCTTTTGGTAGGAATATCGATGACAGCTGTATCACACCAGGCTACCTGCAACCTTCAATTTGTCCACCTGGTACA
This sequence comes from Urocitellus parryii, assembly GCF_045843805.1. Lineage (NCBI taxonomy): Eukaryota > Metazoa > Chordata > Mammalia > Rodentia > Sciuridae > Urocitellus > Urocitellus parryii. The sequence continues at coordinate 161,274,466 of NC_135533.1, forward strand.
AATCAATTTTAAACTGACGCGCCACTGAATTGGCTGAGAGATTTTAGATACCTTTACTTTCTTCAATTAACCAAAATCCTAAGATCATCATTTTTTTTTAAATAATTTATTACAACCACATCTTTTTTCTCAAATGCTATTCATTCCCCCCCCCCCCCACCATTCCTCCTTTTGGTTCAAAAGTTAAAGTCATTGGACAATGGACTATAAAACTGTGCTTCCTGATCCTAAAGCCTATCTCAGGAAATGGCTTGGCTGCTGGAGGATGGGCGGGGTGCTAACAGGGACTGGATGCAGGCAGTCCCTGTGCTGCAGCCAACATGTTCTTACTTAAGAAACAAGGTTCAAAGCAACAGAACACTGATATGAGCGTGGGCTAGACCTGTGTTTCACGGCAGATGATGATCTCTCAGTAAATCACTTGAGCTGGTGCTTAGGAAAGGTACAGATTTCTGGGCCCTACTCACTGAGTCCAGAAAAATTGGGGTTAAGAGCTAGTCATTGGACAATCAGTCAACAAAGATGTGAAAAAAATTTCAATATCTCTAGCAATTAGATAAATACAAATCAAAACTACATTGAGATTCCATCTCACTCCAGCCAGAATGGCAATTATTAAGAACACAAGCAACAGTAAATGTTGTCGAGGATGTAGGGAAAAGGTACACTCCTACATTGCTGGTGGGACTGCAAATGGGTGCAGCCAATATGGAAAGCAGGACGGAGATTCCTCAGAAAAGTTGGAATGAAACCACCATTTGACCCAGTTAGCCCACTCCTCAGTCTATACTCAAAGGACTTAAAATCAGCCTACTACAGTGACACAGCCACATCCATGTTTATAGCAGCTTGATTCACAATAGCTAAACTATGGACTAAACCTAGATGCCCTTTGACAGATGAATGGATAAAGAAAAAATTACACACACACACACACACACACACACACACAAAGAGTAGAGTATTACTCAGCCTTATAGAATGAAATTATGGTATTTGCCAGTAAATAAATGGAACTGGAGACTCTCATGCTAAGTGAAATAAGCCAATCCCAAAAACAACAAAGGCCAAATGTTATATGTCCCTTATATGCATATGCTAACTCACAATGAGATGGGCAGGGAGGAATAGAGGTACTTTGGATTAGACAGAGGGGAGTGAAGGGAGGAAAGGGGTAACAGGGGTAGGAATGACAGTAGAATGAATCCGACATTATTACCCTATGTGCATGTATGATTCCATGACCAGTGTGATTCTACATCATGTACAACCAGAAGAATGAGCAGTAATACTTCATTTATGTAAGATGGGTCAAAATGCATTCTATTGTCATGTATAACTAATTAGAACAAATTTAAATAGGAAAAACAAGGAGGTCGTCATTGAGACTTCTTACAAGTTCACCTTGTGGCCCCGATGCACCGTAGAGGTTGGAAGTGTTGCTTTGCAGGTGTGACTTCTCCTCATTTCTCTCTGCCTGCATGCACTTTATTTGATTTCACACATAATCCCATTGAACTTCCAAAGTAGGCTAATAACTACAGACATAATTCATAATTGCAGAATTTGCAAATGAGCAGCTTAGGTATCTTACCACGTGAAAACCAGTGTCCTGTTCCCACTTTAAGCCTAGTCAAGAAATCTACTTTAAAATGAGGACTGATGCTTTATCATTCTTTCCTCTCTGTCTCTTAACTTCTTTTCTGTTCTTTTCTAGTTAATGTCTTCAAATCTACTTTCCAACACACTGATTTTCATCAGTATCTTATATGCTGTTGAATATCTCCAGGACATTTTCAAAGTTTAGTTGTATTAATATTTTTTACAGATAAAGGACTTATTTATACTTTTTTGTAAGCCTGTGGATTCTTTTTTCCCCTAATTTCTGATTTTTCACCATAATTTCTGATATCCTGAATCATTTAAATCCTGTTTACTTTGTAAACAGCTGTGTACTTAACTGCTTGTTTTATTTTCACAGTGTTTCCAAGTTTTATAGAAAGAAAGTTACCTTAGTGTTATGGTTTGGATAGTAGGTATCACCCAAAGGTTCACGTGTGAGACAATGCACGATGGTTTCCAGGAGAAATGATTGGGTGGTAACAGCCTTAACCAAATCGGAGAATTAATGGGAATCACTGGAGGTGGGTAGAGTGGGGTGTGGCTGGAAGAGGTGGGCCTTGGAGATGTGGCTTTGGGGTATGTATTTGGTATCCAGCAAGTGGAATCTCTGCTTTCTGATCATCATGTGAACCAGAAGCCCTGTCATGTATACCTAAAAAGAACACATTAGGGGGCTGGGGATGTGGCTCAAGCGGTAGCGCACTCGCCTGGCATGCGTGCGGCCGGGGTTCGATCCTCAGCACCACATACCAACAAAGATGTTGTGTCCGCCAATAACTAAAAAATAAATAAATATTTAAAAAAAAAAAAAAGAACACATTAGGGGCTGGGGATGTAGCTCAGTTGGTAGAGCACCTGCCTCCCATGCACAAGGTCCTGGGTTCAATCCCCAGCACCACTAAATAAATAAATAAATAGATAGATAGATAGATAGATAGATAGATAAATAGATAAAAATACAAAGAACACATTAAAGGATAAAAAAGACCCAGAGCCTACATTTTTTCCTGAATGACATAATTTTATAGACATTCTGTTACCATAGTGGCCACATGTAACATTTTTAAGGACCAGCATTGTAGTAATATTACAGAAATGCAACATTGATGACATTGAATTGTCTCTTCTAAATGGAGTAAAATTCCCGTGTTCCACCAAGAAGTCTTCTGCCCACTTCTGAGATGGAGATAGCTGCAATAACTATTCTTTCCAATTTCATCCTTTGGACTTTGGATTTGACCAGCCTGGGACCACATTTCTCAATATTGAAAGAACAAATGGAATAAGTAGTTTCTGTAATTTGCACATCATGTTCCGTGTATCGGCTGCTTTCTTTTGCATAAACAAAATCTTGGCCAGTGAGAACACCTAGTAATAGAGAAAGCATTGTTACCACGTTCAAAATAGGCTGAGAAATAAAGAGCCCTGGTGATAATTAAGAAAGCCTATCATTGAGTAAAATAGGTAATTAGCCGTGATAATGGAAATATAAACAGGACCTAATTAGCAGGACTTTTCTTTACTATCTCTTAGTGGAGACAGTCAACATTTGGTATTGAGTTATCACACCCATGTGCATAATTTCTTTAGTTGATTTTGGCCCGCTGACTCAGTCGTAGTCAGAATGTCCAAAATAGTTGAGGGTAGTCACAATGCCGAGGAATTGTATTCATACCATTTCCAATGAGGGAAGGACAACATGAGTGTAGGGATGTGCTGTCCAATCAAGGCTCTTGTGACAGTTTCTTCACCTGATATCTGTGTTCTACTCTGTGCCTTTCTTTACCCGAGGATGGAGAAGAGGCTTATCCTGACTTCCTTGCTCATGAGTCTACCACACCTGCCCACCATGGTTTCCAAAGACCGCCATATTGCCGAAGCCACTGGGAAGCCTTCCCCTCCCAAGGACAACTCTTCAGAACTTTTCACCCTGTTGACCACTCCCTTCTTAAAAATGCACCCTGTTCTGAGATAGCCCTCTCGCTTGGTTTCCTTTCCATCCCTAAACTTACACCCTCTCTGTCTCCTTTTCTAGCTCTCATCTCCCTGCCCAATGGTAAATGGGACTTCATTAATGGTCTTCCCCTTTTCTCTGAATACATAACCATCACATCATCTCACACCCATAATAATCATAATTAAGCTGAATCATTCCTGATGCCTTAGCTCTGGGGCTCAACACTTGTCTTCTGGATTATTCTAGCACTTTCCCAATTTTTCTCTTGCTCCCAATCTTCTACCTCCGTTCCTCCATTCATTCTGTACCTATCTGTTCAAACTGCAGATTTGACCTCATCTTTATTTGTTCTCTGTCCTCTGGGCTGGTTTTTCTTATAAAGTCATTTGGAGTATGATATGATTTGGGTAGTTTGTAACTGCTGAAGGCTGGGTGAGTGGCCCCAGGGGCTGAGGTGACAGTGAGGATGGCAGTTATCACAGAGACTTCCTGAGGGGAAAGCTGTATGGATAAGACCAGTTTGAGGAGTGGGGCACTTTCCCAGTGTTTTCCAGGATCAGCATTTTGCCACCTGAAATGTAGTGGCCAGAATGCACACTGGTCATTCATGGACTGTTTCCTTGTCAGGTTTCATATTTGGGTTAAGGACAGTATGTGAATAAACCTAAGGATGAAGAACTAGTAGCCACCTGACTCAAGGATTCCAGCAAAGCCACTGGCCTGTATTGTCACTTCCCCCCAGCAGCCTGTCACAAGTACCCATTCCCTTAGGATCAGATTAGGCTGCTAGTGACACAAAACCCAAAACAACAGAAACCTGAGTGGAAATTCCCAAAGCAAGTGGCCTGTGAAGTGCCTTGCCCTCATGGGTGGGAGACGTGAGTCAGTGTTTCTGTGACTAGCTAGAATTATTGGGTTGAGAGAAAATGCCAGAAAGAAACCAGTTTCATACTGGAGCTCTTGACATTCTCTGTTAGCCCGGTGGAGAAAAATTCACCTGTAGGCTTCGTGAAGACAAAAATAGGACCTGCTTTGTACACCATTGGATTGTGGCATGTGGTAGGTACTCAGGAAGGCTTCAGTGAATTAAATAAGAAAATGGCCCGATGGGATCAGCAGAATTGTGTAGCAAATGATGGAGAACATCATCACAGCCCTGTGCAGTGGCGCATCCTGTCATCCCAGCAGCTCTGAAGGCTGGGGCAGGAGTATGGCGAGTTCAAAGCCAGCCTCAGCCACTTAGAGAGGCCCTAAGCAACTCAGTGAGACCCTGTCTCTAAATAAAATACAAAAAAAAAAAAAGGGCTGGGGATGGGGCTCAGTGAGTAAGTGACCCTGGTTTCAATCCTCAGTACAAAAAAAGGAGGAGGAGGAGGAGGAGAAGAAAGGGAAAGTCTTGGAGTGAGCAGGAGAGTTTGGCACCTTAATACTGGTGAATATCTTGCAAATTGGTGAGTCCTTTTTACACATCCTTAGGAGCTAGACCTTTTTTTTTTTTTTTCTCCTTAAGTTCTTCTTGGATACTTTATAAACCAAGACGGGATTAAAAATGCAAACTGGAATCAATTTAATCAATCAGTTGAACAAATAAAAGCAGGAAAAAACCTGTTACATGGATGCATATTAAATGACAGACATAAAAAAGCTTTCAGTCCCATGAGCTTTTGGCAACTTCCTCTGGTCCAGATTTTAAATTAAACAAATCTAAATGTTTGTAAGATTCTGCAGAAAATGTGGTGACCACATGAGCACCATCAGGGAGAGCTTGCTTTTTTCATGAGTCGTGGTGATCTGTTAACGGGATGGTTACGGTGTCAGGACCCTCATTCCACGTCCGTCATGGTGCGTTGAATCCCACCTGGACCCTGCATCAGGTAACCGCTGGAATGTGTGAATGTTTCTCACCCCCATTTCCAATAGCCCATACCAGACCAAGGCACTGAAGTTTTCTTTTTTACTTTACAAGAAAGTCATATATATTTTTCATCAAATATATCTTGTCATAACTTTGTTAGCTTGTTTCACATTAAGAATCATAACGAAGAATCAACCTCATAATTCAGGAATGCACAAAATAAAATTTCATTTTTTTCTATACCTTGCCTTGCCTTGTATAATTTATTTATTATGCATATATTCTTTGTTGTTTATTATATTTAAATATACTACATTTCATTATTAGATTAATATGTCATATAGTAAGCAATAAGCATTATTTATTATAAATACTATTCTACTATTGTTTATTAAGTACCCATTACAAACTTTATTTCTAGGACTTTTTTTTTTTTCGTACCAGGGATTGAACTCAGGAGCACTTAATCACCGAGACACATCCCCAGCCCTGCCCCACTTTTTTTTTTTTTAATTTCAAAAGAGGGTCTCACCAAGTTGCTTAGGGCCTTGCTAAGTTGCTGAGGCTGGCTTTGAACATGTGATCCTCCTGCCTCAGCCTCCCAAGCTGCTGGGATGACAGGTACGCACCTTAGTGCCAGGCTATTTCTAGGATTTACAACAGCCTGACATATAAAGGCATATTCAAATATGGCAATTAAAGACACAAGCTCAAAAAATTAAGTAACTTGCACATTGTTTGAGATGACAGAGCTATTAGTCCAGCCCCCAAATCTTTCTGGTGGCCTTTGCCATGAGACCAACTTCATTCTCTTCCTGCTTAAGCTAGTAACTTTAGCACAGCACAGAAAAAAAAGACAGGCTGTTGCCAGTTCCTGACCTTGGTTGAATCTGAGGGCTAATTCAAGCAACAGGGAACCCAGCAAGGCCAGAGGCGGCTGTTGGAACGGCAGGTTCACCCATGATTGCCCTGGCCTCTGGCATCATCTCAGAACAAGGCCTTTGCTGCTTCCTGTGTCAAGAGGACCTCCATTTCTGATAAATGACGGTTGCTGGGATTGGAAAATTTATGCCCAACCTTCGGCAACCAGCTGTAGGTTGACTTCCTCAAACTGACTGCCTGCCGTTCACGGGCACAATCGAGCAGGAGCGCTGGATTCCCAGCCCCTGCTCGGGGCACCACGGGGACCCGACTGGGAGTTCTGATCCTAGTTTAATCTTTCCTATAATAATTTTCATCCTTTATCTGAAGACAGCTGTTCCTTTTTGTTCTGCTTTGTGCTGCCCAGATCTAGTTTTCTTGTGTCCTTTTGGAAAGAGGGCAGTCCCCACGAAGTTTAAGGGGGCAGCTGGAATAACCTAGCTCAGTTCTGTTTAACTCCGGGGTCGGTGTTCAGCATTTGGTTTTCATTTTCTCCTTATTAACATCCTGGCTTAGACCACTCTTTAATTTATCTAGTACTATAAATAATTCTGTACACATCTGTCATTCATTTTTAACAACTTCAGGGAAGCAGTTTTGTGTTATCAATGTTGTTCTCCTATTGTTCAACGTACTAACTCAACATCTATTCATTAAGCATCTAGAGTATGCCAGGAACTGGTCAGCCACAGAAGTTATAAAGAATGACACAATCTGGTCCTTGCCTCAAAGTGTTTAGAGCCATGTTTCACACAATGTGATGTTAATCAGTTTTATAGGAAAAAGGATTCCATGGGCAAATGGATTTGGAAAATGCTGTGTTAAATTACTATACACACACACACACACACACACACACACACACACACACCTCTTGCCACTGCAGGACTTCTCAGAAACTTTAATATGTTGATTTGCACTATGAATCTCCAAAAGGAAGAATAAAAGAAGTTGTTTGTTTTTGTACTGGGGATTGAACTCAGAGCAACTCTACTGCTGAGCCCCATCCCCAGCCCTATTTTTGTATTTTATTAGAGACAGGGTCTCACTGAGGTGCTTAGCACTTCACTATTGCTAAGGCTGGCTTTGAACTTGTGATCCTCCTGCCTCAGCCTCCCAAGCTTCTGGAATTACAGGTATGAGCCACCGTACCTTTCTGGGAGAATAAAATATGTAACTTTTCCTAAAATGTTTTAACCACAGGACTGACGTAATCTCATGGGACAAGATAGCCTGTTTTGTGAAATACACTTTAGGGAATAATGCCTTAGAGGCTGGTAGAGGGTAGAGGCATTGAAAGTCATTGAGATAATGTCAGTTAAAAAAATATGGAGCTCTAACTCTGGAGCCAGGCCTGGTGTAGATGCAGAAAAGAGGGCACCAGTCATCTTGAGGAAGGTGGTAAAAATATCACCAAGGAAGGGGGATCTCAAACTGACAATGGAAAATGAGACAAAGCCTCACATAAAAACCTTTAAGAATATTTGTTGACAATAATTATAATGCACCAAAAAAATGAATAAAAAATTTTTAAAAATATTTGTTGACAAAAGAAATAATCAGTGAGGTAGCTAGAGAGCCGACATTTTTACCACACGTACATCAGATAGAGCACTAACCTCTAGGATATATAAAGAACTCAAAAATATTAACACCAAAAAAATAAATAACCCAACCAATAAATGGGCCAAGGAACTGAACAGACATTTCTCAGAAGAGGATATACAACCAATCAACAAATATATGAAAAAATGTTCAACATCTCTAGCAATTAGAGAAACGCAAATCAAAACCACTCTAAGATTTCATCTCACTCCAGTCAGAATGAAAGCTATTATGAAGACAAACAACCATAAGTGTTGGTGAGGATGTGGGGAAAAGGTACACTCATACATTGCTGGTGGGACTGCAAATTGGTGCAGCCAATATGGAAAGCAGTATGGAGATTCCTTGGAAATCTTGAAAAAGAACCATCATTTGACCCAGGTATCCCACTCCTCCGTCTATACCCAAAGGACTTAAAAACAGCTTATTATAGGGACACAGCCACATCAATGATTATAGCAGCATAATTCACAATAGCTAAACTCTGGAACCAACCTGTGTATCCTTAAGTTGATAAAGAAAATGTAGTATATACATATCAAAAAAAATAAATATAACACCAAAAAATTAAATAACCCAATCAATAAATGGGCCAAGGAACTGAACAGACACTTCCCAGAAGAGGATATTCAATCAATCAATTGGAATACTACTCAGCAATAAAAGAGAATAAAATCATGGCATTTGCAGGTAAATGGATGGAATTGGAGAATATCATGCTAAGTGAAGAATATTTGTGAACAAAATGAGTAACAAAGGTGATATCTGCATTCAAACTTAATATTTACTATTATAAACCTTCATAGTTATGCTTTATTTTGTTTACATATTAAGGAGCTAATTGATTTAAAAGAAAAAAAAATCTCTGAATGGAATTGGCCTCCAAGATGGCCCTGTGATGATCTCTGGAACCTGTGTCATTTAAGTGAACAAGTTAAATGACAAAACGGGCTTTGTAAAGGTGAGGAGGTTGAAGATCTTGAGATGAAGGGATTGTCCTGTGTTTTCTAGGTGAGCCCAGGGACATGACAAAGGTCCTAATAAGAGGGATACAGGAGACCAGGGAGACAAAAGGCCACATCACCAGAAAGGCAGAGAAGGACCTGAGGATGCTACGTCTCTGTGCTGAGAGAAAGGAAGGTGGTTGCTGTGGTGTGGAAGAGAGGTGTCCCCCAAAAGCTCACGTGTGAGACGGTGCAGGAAGGTCCAGAGGAGACATGACTGGGTGGTGAGAGCCTTAACCCAACCAGTGAATGGACCCCTGATGGGATTAACTGGGTGGTGGCTGGAGGAGGTGGGTGTGGCTGGAGGAGGGGGCACTGGGGGCGTGGCTTTGGGGTCTCTATTTGTCTCTGGAGAGTGGAGTCTCTCTCTGCTTCCTGATCACCATGTGAGCTGCTTCCCTCCCCCACACTCTTCCTCCATGATGTCCTGCCTCCCCTCCAGCCCTGAGGGATGGAGCCTGCTATCTGTGGACTGAGACCTCTGAAACCGTGAGCTCTCAAATAAACTTTTCCTCTACAATTGTTCTGGCAGAACATTAAAATAGTAAGTCTGTGCTCTTTAAAACTGCTAGATTTGTCATGTTTTGTTCCAGCAACTGAGTAGCAATAGGAAACTACTACAGGAATTTTATTTTCTTGATTTTTAAAACTACATTCTTAAAAATGACTGACAGCTTCAAATTGCTTTTATTTAGGTGAGTTACAGCTACTGATGTTGGCAACATTTAGACATTAAAACTAAGAATGTGTTAAATAGTTATTAATGGATTTAAAAGCAATTAAATTATTTACAGGCTAACAAAAAATGCTTATTTTTATGAATATAATTCTATTTTCCAAAACCAAAAAAAAATAATAAAAAAGAGTGACATTATTATACATTCTTGCAAATTTTGTAACAATTAGCTTAATAGAAAGTAACTAGATGCTCACAACTTCTTCTGTCTTCTGATATATTATCATGTGTCCTGCATCCTCTGGAGAACTCCACTGTATACCCTTAAAAGAAGACAAAGGAAAGGTCAATGAGGCCTTACTATTTTCATGACACTAGCTTTGACCTCACAGACCCCGTGACAGATTCTCAGGGTCCTCCAGGTCACAGTGAGGATCTGACATCGGGAACTTATCAATGGGATGGGATTCTGGAGCGGGGCCTTTGGGACATAATTCAGTCATGAGGTTGAAGCCCTCATGAATGGATTAGTTCCCTGACACAAGGGACCTCAGACAGCTCTCTAGTCCTCTTTCCACCAGGTGGGGATGCCACGTCGAGGAGTTGGCAGTCTCCAGTCAGGAAATGGGCCCTCCCTGCACCCAGCCACGCTTGCATCCAGCTCTCAGACTTCAGCCCCCAGAACTGGGAGCAATACATCTTGTGTATCAGCAGTACGGCTGGGATATGAGATGCTCCCCAAAAGTGCCTGGGAACACCAGGAAGCAGAGAGAGCTCTGCTCTCCAGAGATAAAACATATACCCCAAAGGCACACCCCCAATGCCACCTCCTCCAGCCATACCCCACCTGCCTTCAGTTAGCACTCAGGTACTCCCCATCAGGGAATTAATGAGCTCATTAGGTTTCGGCTCTCATAACGCAATCATTTCACCTCTAAACCTTCTTGCATTATCTCACACATGAATCTTGGTGGGACACCTCATTTCTAAACCATAGCATGGATTCATAACTTTAAACACAATTGTAGGCAGGTGAGCCATGGCTGGACAAGGTAAGTCACTGGAGTTGAGCCCTTAGGGATTACATCGTGTCTCCTGGCTCCTCTCTCTCTCTCTCTCTCTCTCTCTCTCTCTCTCTCTCTCTCTCTCTCTCTCTCTCTTTCCCTCTGCTTCCTGGCTGCTAGGCAGTGAGCAACTTTCCCCCACCATGCCCATCTACCATGATGCGCTACCTCATGTCCAGCCCAGAACAAAGGGAGTCAGCCAACCGTGGACTGCAACTTTGAAACCATGGGTCCAAATAAGCTTTTCCTCCTCTCTCTAAGTTGTTCTTATCAGGTGTTTTGGTTACAAGCAATGAAAAACTGAATAACATAATAAGCTACTCAGTCATGGCATTTTTATTATAGAAGCCCAAACAGTTTAAGACAAGTAGGTACTACTATTAGCCCATTTTATTTTATTGCTATTTTTATTTAATTTTATTTATTTATTTATTTATGCATGTTTGGGTACCAGGGATTGAACCCTGGGTGCTTAACCACTGAGCCACATCCCCAGCCCTGTTTTGTATTTTATTTAGAGACAGGGTCTCACTGAGTTGCTTAGGGCCTCACTAAGCTGCTGAGGCTGGCTTTGAACTCGAGATCCTCCTCCTGCCTCAGCCTCCTAAGCAGCTGGGATGACAGGCATGCACCACCACACCCAGCCAATATTACCCCATTTTAGAGAGGAGGACACTGAGATTTAGAAAAGGCAAGCAACTTGTCTCAAGCTCTACAGTTGCAGGACCAGGATTCACACCCAGATAGCTTGACTCCACAGCCTGTGCTTTTTCTTACCCTTTCCATCATCCCCAATTAACCTGATACGTGTTTAGTGGGCATCACTAACCCACATGTCTAGGACTCTCTGCTCTGCCTTTATTTTAACCTTTTCCTCTTCTAGACTAGACCTCATGCCAAGTACTTCACCCACCCACCACAATTTGTCTGCATCTCTGTTTTCAAATTGCTAACCAAGCTAGAAGTCTATAAATTCTCTTTTCCTTATATTTTAAATCGTAGATAGACACAATACCTTCATTTTATTTGTTTATTTTTATGTGGTGCTGAGAACGGAACCCAGTACCTCACATGTGCGAAGCAAGCACTCTATCCCTGAGCTACAACCCCAGCACCCCTGTCTCCTTATTCTTACATGTAAACTGAGGCCTAGAGGAAAAAAGATATTCCCGTGTGCTCACATAACCTAAGTAGTTATTAGCAGAGCCAGGATGAGAACTCAAAAATCCTAGCTGTTGAATTTTGATTTTCCCGGGATAACCTGTTACCTTGTTACATGAGCTCCCATAATTCCAAGCTGGATTTTTAAATATAATAGCAAAACAGAAGCTGTCCTCACATAGAATATTCATTTTTACCAGCTGCTCAATGGGATCCATTCTCCAAAAAGGAAAGAAGGGCTACATCTGTGAAGGTTTTGAGGTAGCTGGTGAGGAGCACATTTTTGGTCCTTTACAGGGATGATGTTTGACTCTGTGGCCACAGGAATGTCAACCCTCATACCAGATAGGCACTTCATAAATAGCTACTGAATGAATGGATCCACCCCTCGCTCCACGTCTGTCATGTTGTTGTTGTTGTTTTTAAAGTCTTGTCTGCAGAAATGCTGGTGATTTTGCATCTCCACTGATGGAAGGCAGGTAGGAGTGTTTCTCTGAGCAAAAAGAACCGTTGAGGTACGTGTGGTAAAGCAGCTTTATTATTTGGCCTTCTGTTTTCCTTTCAAATTCCTGCTCAGGATCAGGGGCCTCCACCCTCCACCCTCCACCCTCCCTGCCTTAAAAGAGGGAGGAGAACTAAAAAGAAGAAGATAAGGAGCCTTTGTAACAGCTCAGACTCTATCTACAGCTTCCTCTGGAAGCCACCAGCCCTTTTCCCTTATGCTATCCGAACCCTGCCCTTTTTTTTTTTTTTTTGGTTTTTTTGGTTTTTTTGATATGTGGTTTTTGTTATCAAGGGGAAATTTTTTAAAGAATCTCCTTTTCAAATGCTTTTCAGAAGTCATCAGATGGCGTGTCTGGAAGGGGGACAAATGTTCAGAGAAAGGCTCCCTCCTGGTTAGAACACACCTGCTCTCCCGGGAGGGCAAGGGGTTTACCGAGCCTCGCTGTGCAGCTGTTTGCTTTAACAAAATCGCTTACACTGTAAATATGCCAAGGCATTGTGCCTGGTGTACAGAAATCTTGATTCGAGAGCAAATACATAAATCTGACCCTGACAGGAGCAGCTTAACCAGTCACATGTTAGAAAATATCCAGGGTTTTTCTTTACGAAAGCAGATTGCCTTGCCCCGTGGACTTAGGGGGATCCTATTTTTCTGATTTCATTTCAAGTCCTCAGGCTCTCCGAATAATTGCAAGCAAGCAGGTGAAACCAGGTGCTTGGAGAACAATGAAAAACTACCTAAAAACATGAGTCATTTGGGGAATTTTCCCCCCCTTATTTTTAAACAAGACCTGGTGGAATTAGCTGCTAAGAGCAGTTATTTCAATTTAGCTGGACCAGGTGGTTTCAGAGCAAATTCAGAGGGGGGTTCCTCACATATCTGGTCTGTTCCGTGAAAAAAAGGAGAGAATCACACAGATACCAGGGTTCTAAATAAATAAAAAATAAATAAATAAAAAACATGAGGTTGTTGAATTATCCTAAAACCTCTGTAACAAAGCTTGTCCCCACTTGTAGTCACAATCTTGGCTGGAGAGGTAGATTCAAATAGGGTCTCTTTGTTCCAAGAAATATTCCGAACCAAAATTAGTGCTAAAAGTCAGTCAACCCTAAACCGAGGGCCCAACAAATTACTCAAACCTTTGCTATTCTGACAGTCCCCGTTCTTTATAGCCACATCCCTTTGTTACTTTAATTCCTTCCCCCCTCAAAAAAGAATGGTTAAAATTTATGGCTAGGAGAAATAACTGATTACCGCTGGCAAGTTAACTGAAGGGGCCAATTGTTCCATACGGCAAGAATCAGAGGGCCGGGGAGCCATTCACCAGGGAAGACGGATGTGCGAAAGGCCAAAGTCCTGTTCCCTCCATTGTGTGATAAAGAATTTTCATGTTTGGTTCCAAATTCCTGAAGGCAGCCTGGTGTGCAACAGGCCGAGCCCTAGGGAGGGCGTGCGAAAGCTCCAAGTGTATGCTGCACACATGAGATTGGGGTCAAGTTTCAGGAGACAAAGGTTTCCTGTTCACTTTTGTTGGCGTGGTCAAGACCTTTGACACAATTGTCAAGGCAGGAGCCACAGAAGGACGATTTGGCTATGGCCACATGGATCCCGAATGGCCCCAGGCCCTATCAGATTCTGGCTAGGAAGGAGGTCATTGAGACACACACCCCATAGTGTTTCCAGGGATCCAGGGAGGAGTGTAGGTGCTTTAGACAGCTCTCACTGGGTGTTCTGCTACAGGCTACTGATGGGTCTTACCAGAATTCTCCACCATCTCCTACCAAGCAATGGAATCCTGGCCACCATTGCCCTGTTCCACCAGAGTCTATCATCAGTGTATAAAGACTACCGTGAGGGCCAGGGAAAAGCTGGCTTCTGTCTAGAAGAGAGAGGTCTCACTGCTTCACACTTTGCCCTCTGATCCCAGGCCATATTAATGTGCCAGTGTGTCATAGAGTCTGTTTCTGTTGCTATAATGAAATGCCTGGGACTTTATAGAGAAACTAATTCAGTTCACATTTCTGGCAGTTCAAGAGCATGGTGCCAGCATCTGCTCCGACCTAAAGTGGACCTCATGGCAAATTGCACCACATGACAGAATCACACGCAAGAGAAAAGGGGTCCCATGGCAAGACAGAAAGCAGGAGACCTTGGAGTACTCGTTTTGAGGAGCTAACCTGGTCCTATGAGAACTACAGTAATCTCCTCCAAGAGGATCATCTTCTGCTAGATCCACCTCTTCAAGATCTCTCTCTCTCAGTGTCATATCACCGGGGACCAACCTCCAGCACATGAAACAGTGGGGGACAAACAGCACCAGGTCTCCCAAATCCCACCTTGAAACCCACTGTGACTTCTCCAGGGAGCTCCCTACCAGGGTGGGGATGCATCCATGATTCTGAGGAACAGACTTCACCTTCCTGAGAGATCTGTGCCTTCCTGCCTGCTCTCAAACCTTCCTCCTTAAGGGAATCATTTTTCTTCCAAGGTCTGTCCGTTTATGCAAACCAGGCACCAAGCAGACCCTGACCTCTCAGTCAAGGAGCGCTCACTAGGGAATGAAACCCAGGGCAGGTCCACCCGTCACAGTCAGCCAAGCAAGACCTCCACCCATGTGCTGGGCTGGGTTGTAGCTCAGCGGTAGAGCACTTGCCTGGCATGTGCGAGGCCCTGGTTGGAGCCTCAGCACCACATAAAATAAAATCAAGATGTTGTGTCCACCAAAAACTGAAAAATAAATATTAAAAAAATAAAAATGAATAAAATAAAGGTAATGTATCCAACTGCAACTAAAAAGTGAATGTTAAAGAAAAAAAGAAAAATTCATGTGGGTGGCGCTCCTACCCAGACCCCCTTCTCTCTCCCTCTGATATATTCCTTCATTCCTGCCCCAGTGACTAGACACATTTTTTGTTGTTGTTGTTGCTAAGAATGAGAAAGCAGAATTTTTAAAAATGGTAAAAGTGAAAGGAAGAAGAAGAAGGAACCTCAAACCTTATGTCCTCTGCTTGGTCTTAATAACAATAGCCAGTGTAATCACTAACAGGCAGCCATTGCTTTAGGATTTATGAAGCATTTTACATACATTATTTCATTTAAATAATGAACTGAACCCAACCCAAGTCTGTGGACCCCTGGTTGTTAAATAGCAATGAAATGGAACTTTCTGTTTCTAAGTAGGGAAGCTTTATAAAAATTAAAAAAAAAAAACCACTTATTAAAAATAGTTCCAAAGGCAATTTGAACATCAAAGGACTTTTTATGAAACAACATTTTGATGAGTTAAGTGTAAATGAATCAGCAACATATGGATCAAATCTTAGTTAAAATAAACAGGAGTTTAAAAATTAAGAGACAAAGTAGTTTGAAAACACATCTTATTTAATCCAAAGTGCCTGAGGGTAAAAAAAAAAAAAAAAAAGACTAAGACTTTTGTACACCAGTTTGTACACTAGGGAGGTGAAAAATGGCATTTTGGTTACCTGGGATTTCCTGCGCTAGGCCCCAGCCAGCATCATCAAATGCTGTAAACTTTAACTCCTAAAGGAGCAGAGACCTAGGAGTTACCATGAAATTTCTTTTTAAGTTATGAAATTATTGATTACTACTAGTTAACTGAAATCATGAATCTGGCTCTCTACAGCCTGATATTGAAGATGCCACTGATCTTCTATTTGTCTAATATCATTTATGTCTTATATGGATTGTTGTGCTCTCTCTCTCCCTCACCTTCCACCCAAATTCTTATTATGAGAAAGCTCATGAGAGGAATTTTCCCTCCAAGATTGAAAAATCCACAGACTATGAAATTTTTGTTTCCATTTTTTTTCTCTGTTTTGTTTTTTATTTTTTGATAATTTTTTTTTTTTTTGGTACCAGAGATTGAACCCAGGGATGCTTAACCACTGAGCCACATCCTTACCTCTTTTTATTTTTATTTTGAGACAGGGTCTCACTGAGTTTCTTAGGACTCCAATAAATTGCTGAGGCTGGCTTTGAACTTGTGATCCTCCTGCCTTAGCCTTCCTAATGGCTGGGATGCCAGACATGTGCCACAGTCCCTAGCTATTTATTCCATTTTTTTTTTTAGAAGTAGTTGGACACAATACCTTTATTTTATTTATTTATTTATTTTTATGTGGTGCTGAGGATCAAACCCAAGGCCTTGCACATGCTAGATGAGTGCTCTACCACTGAGCCACAATCCCAGCCCCAATTCCATGTTTTTATTGGTACATACAATTATACATAATGGTGGAAATCATTGCAACATATTCATATATGTACATGCTATGTTTCCATTTCATTGATCAAAGAGATTTTTGGTTATTGACTGAGCTAAATAAGCCACTTTAAAAATTGTTTTGATCAGGGGAGCCATAGTTGCTTCTAGAGTTAAATAAAAATTCTGTATTCTAATTAGCAACCAAAATGGACAAAAGCTTTGCTTTGCCCAAGACAATTTCCTTTTTGAGGGTGGGGGGGGTGCTGGGGATTAACTCAACCACTGGAACACCGAGTCACATCCCTAGCCCTATTTTGTATTTATTTATTTAGAGACAGGGTCTCACTGAGTTGCTTAGCACCTCTCCATTGCTGAGGCTGGCTTTGAACTTGCTACTCTCCTGCCTTCGCCTTTCCAGTTGCTGTGCACCACTGTGCCAGGGCGATGATTTCCTTTCATCGTGAGAAAGTCAGCCTTCCTGACTGACCGCCTTTTACTTGTAGTGAACATCATAGTTTGCACAGTTTGAAAAAGTACCTTACATTGGGAGATGCATTTTTTTCTCCAGTATCAAATGCCATTGGGAACCTCTGGCTTCACACATGCAGATTCTTTTATCCTATGCCAGGAGTGAAATGCCCCAAGCAATTTCCACTCTTGGTCCTGCCCCAACGACTACCACCACCTAAGTACTATTTGGTAGAGTCATGATAATAGAGTTCTAGGAAAAGTTGGAACTGTGTCTGGTTGTCTGCAATAAAACTGGGTTGATAGGGGGAGTGTCATCATGGTACCCATTACCCTAGCCCAGCTGTGCCAGCCTATCATTAACTGGGTTGCAGAAACCAGAGTAGCCTGAAGCAAACTGCCAAATTGTCAAAGCTGTCCTTCACACTCCTCTGGCTTCTTCCATTAGATTCTACAATTTCTGTGCCCACACACAGACCTGGTATCCTTCTGGGGGAGTGTGGAAAATGGTGCACTCAAAGTCCCGGGTTCAAGACTCACGGCCACCACTTTCTGGTGGATTCAGTAAGAATATGTCCTTAAGCTGGATTTGTTTGTCTTCCAGGTCCCTCTTCTCCACTTGGCATTTGAGTGTCCTTGCCTGAAAACACAATGTGCTGTCAAATAATTAGCTGTGGCGTTGCCTAGTTTGAATGTCACATCTGTAAGGTCAGGCACCAGTGACCAGAAGGAGGCAGATTAAAAGCTGCTGAAGGAGGCTTTATTGAGATTCGCTCCCAGGTGAGACCCTCCAGCCCAACAGAGCGGGTGGGGGGAGTGCACCCAGGCTCAGGGCAGGAAGGGAGGGCTTGGAATAGGAAAGGGAGGTTTTTAGGGTCCCTTGTCCTCCTAGGGTTGGTCGGGGGATCTTGCTGAGATCCAGGATTGGTCAGGAGACCCCGCTGATTGACAGGTAGTTCTGCCGGCACCTGATTGGTGGTTCTTTCATGGGTGGTTGCTTGGTGCTTTGTTCCTCAGCCAACCTCAAAGCAACCTAAGGACATTCTTTGCATGAAGAAGTGCCTATAATCTTGTCTTGGGTCTCTGCTCCAGGGTCTCTCCCCACCCCTCAGTTCCTCCACCCTCTGTGGTGCCCCTTCCCCTCTGACACCATTGGTCATCAATATTTGTTCTACATCAGCTTCATCTCTTCTAAACTTGCTCTGTCCAGGAGCCATTAGTCATGTGCAGCTTCTTAATTTTAATTCATGAACTTTAAAATTCAGGTCTTCGGTGACTCTAGCTACATCCCAATGGCTCAGTAGCTGTTATATTGCACAGAGTAGGAGATATGGAACACACTCATCATTGCCAGAAGATCTATTGGACAGCAGGATTCCACCCTCTCGCAGGGCCCGGTGGCACATGCTTGTAATCCCAGCAGCCTGAGAGGCTGAGGCAAGAGGATCGCAAGTTCAAAGCCAGCTCAGCAAAAGTGAGGTGCTAAGCAAATCAGTGAGACCCTGTCTCTAAATAAAATACAAAATAAGTCTGGGGGTGTGCTCAGTGGTCAAGTGCCTCTGAGTTCAATCCCCAGTACCAAAAAGAAAAAGGACTCCACTCTAAGATCCAGGGCTCTGGGCCTTCCTACGCATTGTGGATGTGTAGCAACACCCCTGGCCTCAGCCCACTAGCTGCCTCTCTCACCTCTTGCATTGCAATAACTGAAAACATCTCCTGACATTACCAGGTGACCCCTGGAAGACACCACCACCATCCCCTAGTCACGGAATCGTGGTCAGTTGAAGTTGCCCGGGTAAATGAACCAGTGACCTCAAAACACTGACTTCTTACTGTTAGCAAGCAAGAAGCTAGTTGGTATTTACTCTTAGGGAAAAAATAAAATAAAATCCTTCTTTTAATCCCCTGCAGAATCTTCCAGGCCAACTCCACATCTGGGAAATGTTCTGTCGTTGCTTCTTTTCACATTGGGCAGAAGATGGAGACTTGGGTCCCTGACAGCCCAGATGCGCACCAGCTCCACATGACTCACGCTGACACCCATATGCCCTGCCCCACCGTCGCCTTCCCCAAACTCCCTGGTTTAGACGCACAGTCTCAGCAAAGGGCTCCTTTGTGGGGAGGAACAGGGGATGGAGGCGATATGGGAAGGAAGAGGGGAAGCCTAACACCCGGGCCACCAAGCCCAGCCACAGAGGACCATCTCAGAAGAGGGAAAGCATTGGGGTGTTCTAGAGGATACAGAGTCTAGCTAATGGCCCTAAAACCGCAGCGGGCAAGAGAAAGTGCCGTCTAAACAGAAGAGTTTAGTTTTTGGAAAACAGTCACAAGTTGTCAAGACAGAGAAGATGATGTTTGAAAAGCTGTGGGATCTTCTAGGAGAGCTCTGTCCCACTCAGTCTGCCACACCCTAATTTTCCCTGCACTTCCTTTCTATGGGGTTGTTCTGTAAATATAGAAATAAAAAGACTGTCAGAGCCTCCAAGAGAAAAGCTGCTTGCTTTTTTTCTTTTTGGTACCAGGAAGTGAACCCAGGGGCACTTTACCACTGAGCCACATAGGCAGCCTTTTAAAAATTTATTTATTTATTTATTTATTTATATTTTAGAAAATGGTCTCATTGAGTTGCTTAGGCCCTCGATAAATTGCTGAGACCACCTTTGAACTCGTGATCCTCCTACCTCAGCCTCCCAAGCCGCTGGGATGACAGGTGTGTGCTACCACACCCAGTGAAAAGCTGCTTTTCTAAGGAACATATTTAAGGCAGCATTTCTTCAGTAGCCAATGGTAAGTTCTATAGATAAAAAGTGGGTCGCACCAGCTGGAGAAACATTAACTACTCTGTCTCCCCTCTGGACTTCCCATTGCATATTTGCATATTAAGCCTCTGAGAAGTTCTGCAGGGGGAAGAAAAAAAAAAAAATATATATATATATATATGATGTAAGCAAAATGTACCTTCTCTGGCTAACTCAAACTGGAGGCAGGCATACCTACCCCACATGCCCTTAGCAAGAAAATGAAATAGCAGAAAGATGAGGTGTGAAAGCATGTTTAAATGGTGAAAATACAGGAATAAATTCCATCGGATTAGACAAAGGGAATAGAAAAGACAGAAGAAGGAATCAGGCACAACTTTTGTGTGTTCACATATGAACACACAACTAGTGAAACCCCACATCATGTACCTCAAGAATGGGATCCTAATTAGAATAAGTTGTACTCCATGTATGTTTAATATGTCAAAATACACTCTACTGTCATGTATATCTAAATAGAATGAATTTTTTAAAAATTAAAAATAAAATCAATGGTGAGAATACAAACACAAATCATCCGATAAAACTCAGGAAGGCTACTCTCTGCAAAGAAGCAGAAAAACCCTGACTTACTGGCTTCAGAACAAACTTTGCACTCCTTAAATTTTTTGTGTGTGATTCTCTTACTTTCCTTTTTTTATTGGTTTTATTTTCACCCTCAAATTTTTAAAGAAAAGGAAAAAAAAAACACTGTTCCCTCAATGAGTAGACAAAGATTTATTCTTACAAAAATAATCTGTTTACAGTTTTATTTTAGCTTCAGAATCTCACATGCTCTCCATTTCTCTTTCTTAGGAGTTCAACTCCTGGCTCTAATTAAGGTCATTACGTTCAGCTCTTAATGTGCAATAAATTCCAGAGAATGAGCAGTTTTAGTTTATGAAAAATGATCATCCTCAGGCTGACGGCAGTAATGGGCAAACTGGGCTCTGCAAGTGTCTCTTCGTCTTCTCCTCCCTCTGCCAGCTCGGCTCTCTGGGAGAAGTACCCTCAGAGCCCCCAGGTTCAGAGGGAAGCCCCCTGCCTCACCCAGGCCACAGGGCTAGTGTGTGGCAAACTGTCAATCCAAAGCAGAAGAACATCTTCCCTCTCCTCCAAACCTCCTCTCAAAATAATGGCAGTGATCAGGACAACACAAATAACCACGTTGGCTTTGGGGCAGGTGGTATTACAAGTGCCCTGTTGGGATGAAGAGAATTGAATCCCAGGGTCCAGGGACATCCATGGATCCAAGGTGTTTGGAGTTCATAAAGACCTTCAACTTGCAGTTTAGCCAGACCTTGCCTCAAAATAAAAACCCCCTTGTATGGGGGTTCAAGAACACGTTGACATTTCAGTAACCTGTGACTGAAATTAAACATTTTCTTCCATGAAGAATGAACAACCAAAGTGGCACACATCTGTAACCCCAGCCTCTGGGGAGGCTGAGGCTTGAGGCCAGCCTTAGCAACTTAGTAAGAACCTGCCTCCAAATAAAAATAAAAAGGACTGGGGATGTAGCTCAGTGTTCCTAAGTTTAATCCCCAGTACCAAAATCAATAAATAAATAAAAGAATTACACCATAAGCCACACAGAAGAATTAGCTATATCTGCGACTTTCTAACCTGCAGATACTACTGATATTTTTTTGTAACCCATTACAGTTGCTGGCAGATGTCCTGAAATGTTATTTTTTAACTCATCTCAACTTCAAAGTTATGGTAGTTATTATAGCCTTTATCAACACTTGTAAGTATGGATGTTCATGACCATATCTGTTTAAATATGTTGATAATTATATTCTGATACGTTTGGTGCCCTTTGGAATCCTGTGTATTTATTTCTCACATTTAAATTTTTTCTGGGAGGCTGAGGCAGGAAGATGGCACGTTGAAGCCCAGCCTGAGCAGTTTAGCAAGTCCTTGTCTCAAAATAAAAAATAAAAAGGGCTGGGATGTAGCTCAGTGGTGGAGTGCACCCCCTGGGCTCAATTTCTAGCACTGCAAAATCAATAAATAAATAGATAGATAAATCTGAGAAAGGATTCACTAAGGGAGTCAAAGCATAAAATGATCAATCACTAAAAATGGTTAATAAGAGTGGACACTGGCCAGGTTTGATGGCTATAATCTCAGCAGCTTGAGAGGCGGAGGCAGGAGGATTACAAATTGGAGGCCAGCCTCAGTGAGTTATCAAGGCATTAAGCAACTGAGGGAGACCCTGTCTCTAAATAAAATACAAACTAGGGTTGGGGATGTGGCTCTGTGGTTAAGCAAACCTGGGTTCAATCCCTGGTACAAAAAAAAAAAAAAAAAGGAGTGGACATTATCATTACACACTACAAACTTTTACAGATTGGAGACTGACTCACAGAAAACCTAAGTGCTTTACCCAGGGTCAGACGGCTTCAAGGAGCAGAGCAAGAAGAGGAACCCAGGCGGTCTGTCTCCAGAGCCCAGGTCCTGCCGCCTCTGTGAGGGTCCGTAAAAGCTCTGGTCCTGGGTTCCGGAGGTGCCTTGGTCTCCTTCCCACTTGTGGTCTCAGGTCCCCAAAGACACTTCACACAACTCCAGGAAGCCTTCTAGAATTATCCACACACACCAAAAAAAAAAGGCTTGTTTTTCTTTTGTATATTCTCTATATGCTTTTTTTTTCTTTTTTTTTTTTTTGGTGTGGGGGAGGAGGGGTCCAGGGATTGAACCCAGGGGTCCTTAACCACTGAGCCACATCCCAGCCCTTTTGTATTTTATTTAGACTCAGGATTTTGCTAAGTTGCTTAGGTCCCTGATAAGTTGCTGAGGCTGGTTTTGAACTTGGAATCCTTCTGCCTCAGCCTCCCCAGCAGCTGGGATGACAGGCAGGCACCACCAGGCTATATGCATCCTTTCTTGGTTCTGGGTCTTTGTGGATGCCTTCTCCAAGTGTTTGGTTTGGCTTTTACCTCCTTTGTATTTTGATTCCATGAGCCCAAATCTTCATTTAAAAATGAGTCAAATTGGCCAATCATTCCCTTTAGGTTATTTGCTTTTTGTTTCATGTATAAGAAATTATTCCCTACCTCTAAGGTCATAGAGATATTCTTTGGTATTTCTTCCTTCAATTTTTAAAGTTTTGCCTTTCACCTTTAAGTCCATGACACATGATGCATTTTGAATCAATTTTGGTAAAAGTTATGAGGTAAAGATTTTTTTCTTTGTGTTTTTTGTTTTTGTTTGTTTGGTTTTTTTTGTTGTTGTTGTTTTATTTTGTTTTTGTTTGTTTTGTTTTGTTTTAGTTTAGTTTAGTTTTGTTTTTTCTCTTTCCATTTGGAAAACTAGGTATCCTAACACCACTGGTCCCAAATAGGTGCTTTCTCTTTAACTTTGTGAGTCCAAATGTAGGCCAAGGCCATGTTGTCTTTTTTCAGAACTATGTGTTATGGCGAATCCTCTTCACCAACTTATTGGTTTTTATGTTTTGTGGTGCTGGGAGTTGAACCCAGTGCCTCATGTGTGCTAGACGGCCACTCTACTGCTGAGCTACATCTCCAATCTCCCTTCTTAAGTTTCCTTGCCATTTCTTACCGTTTGCCTTTCTATATGAATTTCTGAAACAGTCCACCAAGTTCCCCTAAAAGCAAAAATTGGGGGGATTTTTTTTTTTTACAACTTTTGGACTTTTCACTGGAATTACTTTGTATCTTCATGTTCACTGAGAAGAACTCACATTGTCTAGATACTGAGCCTTTCTCTACAAAAGCTGGAGTTTAACTGAGTTTATTTAGATTGTTCAGTGTCTTTCTGCTTTAGCATGAGTGAGATACAATTAACAAATAAAAATTGCATGAGTGAGATACTATTGACAAATAAAAATTGCATATCGTCAAGGGATACCATGTGAGGATTGAAGTGTGCATTGTGAAATGATTACCACAATCAGATGTGTTAACACATCCGTCATCACACTTAGCTGTTGCTGGGGCAGATGTGGGTGTGTGGTGAGGACACGCAAGATCTATTCTTTCAGCACATATCAAGTAGACAATACAGTATTATTAACTACAGCCATCATGCTGGACTGGCCAGAATTCCTTCATCTTATAACTGATATTTTGTATCTTTGACCAAGGTCTCCAGGACCACCCTCTTCAGGGCTATTTCTCATTTTCTATATTAGATCTTATACATATTTAATGATTTTTTTTTTTTTGTACCAGAGATTGAACCCAGGGGCACTTAACCACCAAGCCACATCCCTAAGTCCTTTTTCTACATTTTATTTACAGACAGGTTCTCCCTGAGTTGCTTAGGGCCTCCTTAAATTGCTGAAGTTGGCTTTGAACTCAAGATCCTCATGCTTCAGCCTCCCAAGTTGCTGGGATTTCAGGAGTACACCACTGCACCTGCCGTGATGCTTGTTTTTGAGATAGATGAACAGAATCTTAGTTACATTTTCAGATCATTACTAATGCAGAGAAATATAGTTAATTATATATAAATAAAGCATCCTCAGTCGCTGGAATTGCAGGCATGCACCACCACACCTAGTTTATTATGATTTTAAAATAAATGTTCTTGATATTTCAACATTAAATCTGATATTTGAGTATAGCTTTTTGTAGGTAGTATTTTGTTTTCTTTTTAAGAAAGACCCCTTCTTATTCTTAATAATGATTTATTTTACCACAAATAGCTGGTGAAATCTATTTAATGTTTTTTTTCCATCTAAGGGAGTTCAATGATTTCCTATTAATGCAGCATATTTATAGATTTTTCCAAGATTGAACCAACCTTGCTTTCCTGAAACAAACTGTTCTAGGCTCTAACGCACGCTCTTTCTCCATGTTTTGACTAATGAAGTTTCCTTAAATGGCGCTTAGAATGTTGTATTTATGATCTTTAGTGCATTGGGGGCTGTTGTTTCTTCTTCATACTGTTCTCGTCTAGTTTGGTGTCTGGTTTTTACTAGTCTCACAAAAATGAGTTATGGCATAGTCCCTCTCTTTCTATTTTTGAAGAGGTTGTATGTGATTGGATCAGTCTGTGACTTGAATGTTGGATAGAGCTTCCAGGAAAAGCATCTGGGCCTCATGTTTTCTTAGTGAGAAGACTTTATAACTGCTGAATCAACATCTTTGATGATTTTTGGATGTGGTAGGTTACAAAAACAGTCACAAGTCTCCATTCTGCTCTCTGTCTAGGCTCTCTCACTAAAGATGAAAATCTGTCTCTCCTCCCCATTTGGATCTGGAGTAGCCTTGTGAATTCCTTAGCCAATAGAATACAGTTCTCCCACTTCGCAGTTTCCCAAGAGGCCTGTCACACTCCTGCACAGTCTTAAAACCCTACCACCACCAGAGGAAGATGCACAGACCACTGCAGGTTGGGAGATCCCATAGCAACCAGCCAAATTGCCCAGCTAAAGCCACATTACCCTGACCTTCAACCAGCTGTCTTGGAAACTCATGTCACAGGGAGATCAGTTTCAATCAGCAGAGCCAACCCCTCAACTGCATCTGACCAAAGACTCCTGAGCAAGCCACCCAAGACCAGAGGCATAATCCAGCAGTCCTGTGCATTTTTTTTTTCTTGAACCAGGGATTGAACTCAGTGCTTAACCACTGAGCAATATGTCCAATGCTTTTTGGTCTCTTTTTTTGTTTGTTTGTTTTTGTTTTTTTATTTAAAAACAGGGTCTCACTGAATTGCTTAGAGCCTCTGGGATTATAAGTGTGCACCACCATGCTCAGCTGTCCTATGGACTTTGGAGCAGTAATAAATCTTCACCATGGGAAGATATTGACTGGAAGGGTAGTTAGTTACAGAGCAACTGATAACAAATGCATAGGATCATTTACATTTTCTATTTCTAAAATCAATTTGTATAATTTATGTTTTCTAAAAATATATCCATTTCACCTGAATTTTTAAAATGTATTGGTATAGGCTGGGGGATGTGGCTCAGTACTAGAGGGTGTACTTAGCCTGCAGAGACATCAGGTTTGAGTTTACAGCAACACACACACACACACACACACACACACACACACTGGTATGAAATTAATCAGACTAGTTTTTTTTTTAAAGAGATAGTGAGAGAAGAGAGGGAGAAAGAGAGAGAATTTTAATATTTATTTTTTAGTTTTCGGCGGACACAACATCTTTGTTGGTATGTGGTGCTGAGGATCGAACCCGGGCCGCACACATGCCAGGCAAGTGCGCTACTGCTTGAGCCACATCCCCAGCCCAATCAGACTAGTTTTGTATTATGTTTTTAGTTTGCAATGTGGTCCACTTTTTTGTTGTTCTTTTTAGTTATACATGACAGTAGAATGTATTTTGACATATTATACATATATGGAGCATAAGTTCCCATTTTTTTATTGTTTTTAGCCATTGATGGACCTTTATTTTATTCATTTATTTATATGTAGTGCTGAGGATTGAACCCAGTGCCTCACACATGCTAGGCAAGCTCTCTACCACTGAGTCCCAACCCCAGCCCCATGATTTCCCATTTTTGAGGTTGTACACGCTGTGGAGTTTCACGGGTCAGGTATGCATATGAGAACATAGGAAATTTATGTCCAATTCATTCCACTGTCTTTCCTATTCCCATCCCCTCTGTAGCCCACTTTTAATTATTGTTTTGATTTTCTTCTTTAAAAAACTTGTAGAAAGTCTGTCGATTCTGTCCCCTCAATAAAACCACAAATGTCTGCCAGTAGGGAATATTCCTATTGAGTGTTTGTTATTTTTGATTAGTGCCCACCCTTTTAAGATTATGTCCATTATTCTTCTCTGTTCATCTGTGATGCTTTAAGTTAAATGTTAGCTAATTTGTTTCCAACCTTTTCTATTTGAAAATAGTCATTTGTGGACACAGATTTCCCTTGAAGAGCATTTTTATTGCAGCCCACAAGTTTTACTATGTAGTATTTTTATTTTCCTTCCATTTGAATGCCCATTATAATTTCTTCTTTGACATAAGGGCTGGAGAATTTTGGTTTTGATATCAAAATGAATGGGGGGGGCAGGTTAGTTACGCTTTTTTTTCTTATTAATAGCTAACTTTAGTTCTTAAGGTCAGAGAGTGCTACAGCCAACTCATATTGGCTTGTAAGACCTGACGGTTGCCGGGCACAGTGGTGGACATCTGTGATCCCCACCGCCAAGGAGGCTGGGACAGAAAGATTGCAAGTTCAAAGCCAACCTCAGCAACCTGGCAAGGCCTAAGCAACTCAGTAAGACCCTGCCTCTAAATAAAATATTAAAAAGGGCTGGGGATGTGGTTCAATGGTTAAGCATTCCTGGGTTCAATCCCTGGTACCAAAAAAAAAAAAAAAAAAACTTGATTATTAAGGATTCATGAATTTTGCAAACCAATTGTTAAACCACCAGTAGCATGAAATCAGCATTTATGCCATAGAAATAGGAAACACTACAGATTGGGGCTTTGTTCTTTTCCAACAGAGAAAGTTTACCACCATACCATTTTGCTGTGTAATGTCAATTGCTTAAAATTGGTTGATGCCTGCTGTATGTCCCACTCTATGTTCAAATTTATGCCTGTTGCATGTATGTACAAAACAATTTAATTTTTTTAGTTATTAAGAATAATGTTCTATAAGTTGTCCACTAGATTTTTCATGCTAATTTGTTCTTTAAATTATATATATAATTTTTGCCCTGAGACTCCACATCATGTAAAAAATGCTTCTCCCATGGGAAAGCCCCGCCTCTGTACCCATCAATAGTTGCTTAGCATATTATGTTGGGCAACACAAAATGGCAATTCTTATACAATGTAAGTGTTCTCTCTTTGGTTCTTGTTTTTCTTGGACAACGTACCCTGTCAGAGATTGATTGTCTAGATGTTAGTAACCATTCTCTAACTTGTACTCAACTAAGGACGTTCTGGCCCACTCCCTTTTCTGCTTATGATTTTAGATCTCATAACATTTGTTTATGGTTTTGAATCATAGCAACAGCCACTTATGATTAATATGGTTTGGGACTATAATAGGTGTACTCAAACCCCAGGAGGGGGTCGAAGGGTGTGGACTTGCAGCCTAACCCTTGGCCCGCCAGCTGGTGGATCCAGATCTCTGGATAAAATCTGGTGAATAAAGGTTTCATCTCCTACTTTAAGATTGACTCTGTGATTTATTGCAATCTTGCCTTAACAGTCTCACTGAGTTTCTTAGAGCCTCACTGAGTTGCTGAGACTGACTTTGAACTCGAGATTCTCCTTCCTCGGCCTCCCAAGTCATGTGTGCCACCAAGCCCAGCTCTCTCTTCTTTAACAACATTCCTATGAGCTCAATATATTTTTATTAATTTAAAACATGAGTTAATGAATATTCAAATATCTGAGGGATTCGCACACATTGATGAAGAGTTTGCACTGTGCATTGAGGGGAAGGGGGGGGGGGGTTCTTAGGCACATTTAATGTCATTAGTAGGTACTGTGGAGGCCCTCTGGAGAGCTGTCAAAGGGAAGAAACCCATAGTCCTTGCTCTCAGAATTCTGTCAAGCCACTTCAAGTTTCCCAAAGGAGCAAGGAGAGGGGGTTCCAAAGCCTTAGGTTGTTAATAATATTCACTGTCTTTATGAGATCCACATTTTACAGATTTGATCTCTGTGCTGCAAAGTACTTCCGGCTCATTTAGCCTCTTCATCTTCGATTTTATGTTACAAATGTATGGTCTACCAGTTGAGGTTAGCGAAGGGCCCGAGGAAATCACGGGCAACGTGAGAACAAAGTACTAACAATGCCATCGACCCTGTGACCATCCTGTTCCTGGTTTCTGTTCCAACAGGTTGTTTGTCTTGAGACTAAAGCGTATCACTGGAGGACACACAGTTCTTGCTTTATGGTGAAAGGCAAACACCTAAGCCAGAGACCTCAGTGGATTCTGTCACCTTTGAAAAATGATCCATTTTTTTTAATGAGCATTTTTTTTTCTATTTTTGAAATACCTGATAACATTTCAGAACCTGAAAAACCTACTTAAACTGAAATGACCTGTTGAAAGTAAGTATAAACCAAGCCTGGGCTAGGAGAGCAGAAGATTTTTAAAAAGGAAAAAAGAAAAAAAAATGTTTCTTAAAACTAGAAACATATCTATTCATAATATTATAATAAGAAAAATAAATCATAATAAGATTTAATCTAGTCAAAATTTACCCTGAAGCTGGGTGTGGTGAGGCACACTTATAATCCCAGCCACTAGGGAGGTTGAGGCAGGAGGATCATGAATTCAAGGTCAGCCTCTGCAACTTAGTGAGACCCTTTCTTGAAATGAAAAATAAATAAATAAAAAGGGATGGGGATGGGGCTCAGTGGTTAAGCCCCCCAGGGTTCAATTCCTGGTACCAAAAAAAAAAAAAAAAAGAAAATTTACCCTGAGCTGGGGCAGCAGCACACACCTGTAATCCTTCTAGCTTGGGAGGCTGAGGCAGGAGGATCATGAGTTCAAAACCAGCCTCAGCAACTTAGCGAGGCCCTAAGCAACTTAGGAAGATCCTGTCTCAAAACAAAAAAGTTTTTAAAAGGGCTGGAGATGTGGCTTAGGGGTTCAGTCCCTATTACCAAAAATAAAAAATAAAAAAAATAATCACACTGAAACTAATTATAAGATTAGGAAAATCTAAGACTCACAAATACACAGATTAATTCAACTATTCTAGGCTCTGTTCAATCATTAATCCATGTAGTATTACTCTGCCAGGGCTCAGAATCCTTCTTAGCACAGAACAGCAGGAGAAGAAGCCTTATTACCATTTGGGGCCTTCAGAGAATAAAGATATTACCACCATTTGCCATTTTGCCTGTCAAGCAAATTCCAAACTCATCCCTTATGTTGGTTAACAAATGCTGGACAGATCAGGGGTTGATCTCAGAAGTTCGCTTCCCATGTTTCCTGTTTCTTTTTTTGTAGGTAACAACATTTTTTTGTAGGTTTAATATATATATATATATATATATATATATTAGTTCAAAACAAAAAAGAATAGTATTACGTACAACATGCATACCCGTGTTGATAAGCAGTACAATTCACAACAGCCAAACTATGGAACCAGCCCAGGTGTCCATCCATGGAATGAATGGATAAAGAAAATGTGGCATATATACATAATGGAGTTTTATTCAGCTGGAAAAAGAAGAAAAAAAGAAAGAAACTGTCCTTTGATGTTGTTTGCAGGAAAATGGATGGGACTAGAGATCATTATGTCAAGGTGGCCGGGGGGGGGGGGGTATGCAAACTGAAGGGAGTTCAGCAGAACAGTATAAAATGCTATTATTATATGGTGTGCATGTATGAATATGTCACGACAAATCCCAACATTATGTACCCCTATATGGCACCAATAAAAAGTGGAAAAAAATAAAACGAAACTGTGAAAACGAAAAGCAATAACAACACCAACAAAACAGTATCGTTTGCAAGATGAAGAAGATTCCGAAGAGGAGAGAAAACATTCAGCCAGATAAAATGAAATTGACTTCTGTTTTTTTTAAGATGAATTTATGGTCCCTGCAGACTATGCTGGAAGAAAATAAGCCCCGTTCAGCAGCAAGGGAAAGTGGGATAACAATCAGCAAGTGATTTTGTCCACAATGGGGAGATTTTTCCATCAGATTGAGTTTGACCTTGAGCACTGTTGGCAATGAATAATTAATGGTACTTATTACAGTCGCGTTCCACTTAACCGGCATTATCAGGAAATTAGATGCTCTCAATGACTTGAAGGGGCCAGATTCGAAGATTGCTTCCTTGAAGCGCTAACAAATCTGTATCATAACATAACGGTTCCTTGCACTTACTTGTCTAAAGTGTATGGTAGTATTTTGTGCCTTATTGGCATTTCACTGAAACGTAAGCTCTTATTCATTCAACAGATATTTATTGGAAGCCTAATATTGCCAGGCACTGTACCAGGTGTGGACACGATCATGATGATGAGTGGAAGAGATAAAGTCCCCATCCTTATCAAACCTATGCTGTGGTGGAGGAGAGAGATAATTAAACAAGGAGCCATTCTGACCAATATTAAGTGCTAGAATAAATGAAGCATAGACTCTTATGTGCCTTGTTTAACTGAGTGGCTGAACAATTGAATTCAGAGTCGACTGAGTTTTCCAGAACTTTCTGCCTCTCTACCAAGTGACCCCTGTCTTGGTTCTTGATGATTTAAGTATCCCTTCCCTTAATTCAGTTATAGTTTCAGCGTGGTGTAATTTGGCTTAATGTAGGGTATTGCTTCTATTATTTTTCTGCTACATGGTTTAAAAAAAAATCTGGTGTCATAACTATCTATTTCTGCGGAACAAACTATCCAAACTATCCCAAAACGTATCCACTTAAAACCCACATTTATCGTCACCCAATTTTGGTGCATTGGGATTCCACAGAAATCCAGCACCCCCCCCCACCGCCCCGCTAGATCTTCTCCATAGGGGTCTCTGATCTAGCTGCATACAGTCAAGGGCTGTCTTGAAGGCAGGAGCCATTCCTGAAGCCCTGTGGCATTGAGAGATTCCAGTTCTCTGCTGGCTGTCTCCTGAGGCTGCCCCTGGATCCTTGTAGCAGGAGCCTCTCCAATATGGCAGTTTGCTCCATCAAAGCCATGACAGAGAGCATCTCCAGCAAGACGGAAGCTGCAGTCCTTTGTAACCTAGCCACAGAAGTGGTATCCCACTGCCATGTACATTACCCACGTACAGGAGAATGGTAACTAGGAGGGGGATCACTGGGCACCGTCACAGAGGCTACTTATCCCTCATACCTATAGCACATTATGGTCCCTCCAACCTCACCAATCCACTGAGCCCAGAAAGGGCTTCAAAATCCCACCTAATGGAGCATTCCAAGAGGCCTAGTACCAACCAATTAGTGAGATAAAACCAGTTTGTCTTATGTTTTTTTATTTTGTTTTATTTTGGCACTGGGGAGTGGACCCAGGAGTACTTAACCACGGAGTCAAATCCCCATCCCTGTTTTTTAAATTATTTTTTAGTTGTCAATGGAATTTTATTTTATTTATTTTATATGCGGGGCTGAGAATCGAACCCAGTACCTCACACGTGGTAGGCAAGCTCTCTATCACTGAGCCACAACCCCAACACACCTCGTCCCCAGCCCTTTTTTATGTTCTATTTAGAGACAGGGTCTCACTGAGTTGCTTAGTGCCTTGCTAAGTTGCTGAGGCTGGCTTTGAACTTTGAGATCCTCCTGCCTCAGCCTCCCAAGCTGCTGTGCCTGGCAATTGATCTTATCTTGTTTGAACCATAAGCATTCTAGGTCGCTGCTATGTGGGGGTTGGGAATATTTAGGGAATCTGGACAGAAAAAAAAGGAAAAAGAAGATTTATTACTTTGTTAGCAAAAAAAGAAGAAAAGGGGACTCCTGTCCCAGAGGCTGTGACTCTGCCCATCAGCAGGAACAGGGAGCTTTTACAGAGGGGACTCAAGGCTCCAGTCCACGGGCTCCCTGTTGGAGTTGGAATTCACTTGTTAACTTGGGAGACAAATCTTCTGGTGCCAGCCCCATGTCTGGACTACTTTGTCCTTTGGTGGGTGTGTACTGAGGGACAGGTGACTCAGCCTAGGTTGGGGAAGAAAGGTTTCCCCTGAGATTAGGGAGGGGGATTAGAGAGGAGCAGGGGGAGGGGAAGAGAAGAAACATGTCCATTTAATAAATCACTTTCAGGGGCAGAGCAGCAAGAGTTGTATCCAAAACATAAAGTGGACCACTGTTTTGTTAAAAAAGACCTACAGACAAATATTTCACAACGCAGGCTGGGACTCAGGAGATGCACATCACACCAGGCAGGGCCCAGAAGACATCGGCCACAGAAGCGACATTCCATCACCTTGGCTGTATGCTATTGGTTCCAATAAAATCACCAGGGTCTGTCCACGTTCAAGGAGATGAATACCAGGAGGAGGTCTCTGACCAGAACAGAGATTATTCCCCTGGCTGCATTAGACAGAGTCATCATCATTTTTCTCAATGAGAAAACACTAGACTTGGGCACCAGAGGCCATGAATTATCCTTCTCGTTCTGTCTTATCCCTGTTTCCGATTTGGGGGTCTCCCTGGATGCTTTGACTACATCCCTTGTCACTGTGAAACTTCTGTGTTTTTATTTTTCTTTTTCCCAGACTTCTCCCTCACCTTCACCTCCTTTATCTTCTCCTTCCTGATCTCTCCTCCCTCATCTCATCTTCTCTGAATCACCTCTTTAAAAACGCCCTGCCCCCCCCATGATGGGCAGAATGGCAGCCTTGGGGACAGGAGTCCCCTGTGCTTCTCCTCTCCCAACAAAGCAATAAACCTTCTCTTTCCTTTATCCCAAAACAAAATTATACATCATGTACAATCAGAAGGATGAGAAGTTATACTCCATATATGTATAATATGTCAAAATGCATTCCACTATCAGGTATGACTAATAAGAACACACACACACACGCACGCGCGCGCACACACACACACACACACACACACACACACACTCCTGGACTTCCTCCCATCTGGAGCAGTTAGTTCCTCAATATTCCCTCATCTTTTGTGACCTGGCCTTTCTTTTAAGAGTGCAGGACAATTACTTTGTAGAACATTCCTCAATTAGGGTTTGTCTACAATTTCCCGAAGGGTCGATTCAGGTTATTGCTTTTTAGGCAGAAAAGTCCGAGTGGATCTGTGTGATTCTCAGTGTGACCTTGATCAGCAGAGACCCAATGTGTGTCCGGGCCTAGTGGCTACCAGCTTTCTCCAGTAGATTGACAAGCATGTTACATTTGGCAATCAAACAGTAACGAATTAGTGTTTGGTGGGAAGGGCTTTGAGGCTTTGTAACTACTCTGTTCTGTGTCAGATGTGACCCACCCGTTCTAGCCCCTGTTGATAATGAATTTTCCTCCCCTTTGGTACCTGAGATTGACCCCACAACCCCTTAACCACTAAGCCACATCCCCAGCCCATTTTACATTTATTTATTTATTTATTTATTTATTTATTGTTTAGAGACATGGTCTTATTAAGTTGCATACAACCTTACTCATTTGTTGAGGGTGGCCTTCAATTCCCCATCCTCCTGCCTCAGTCTCCCAAGCTGCTGGGATTACAGGAGTGTGCCACCACACCCAGCCCTGTTGATTCTCTCCTGGATCTATTATTTATTTATTTCATTTGTTCTAATTAGTTATACATGACAGTAGAATGCACTCTGACGCATCATACGTAAATGGAGTATATCTTCTCCTTCTTCTGGTTGCACAGGATGTAGAATCACACCAGTCGTGTAATCGTATATGTACATAGGGTAATAATGTCCAACTCATTCTACTATCCTTCCTCCCCCTGTACCCCCTCCACTCTCTTCATTCCCTTCTGCCTAATCCAAAGTACCTCTATTCTTCCCTAACCACCACCCCCTTATAGTAAATTAGCATCTGCATATCAGAGAAAACATTTGGCCCTTGGTTTGGGGGGACTGACTTATTTGCTTAGCATGATAGTGTCCAGCTCCATCCATTTACTAGCAAATGCCATAATTTCATCCTTCTTTAAGGCTGAGTAATGTTCCATTGAGTATATATACCACATTTTCTTTATCCATTCATCTGTTGAAGGGCACCTAGGTTGGTTCCATAGCTTAGCTATTGTGAATGAGCCTCTATAAACATTGATGTGGCTGTGTCACTATAGTATGCTGATTTTAAGTCCTTTGGATATAAACTGAGGAGTTGGGTAACTGGGTCAAATGATGGTTCCATTCCTAGTTTTCTGAGGAATTTCTGTACTGCTTTCCATAGTGGTTGCACTAATTTGCAGTCCCACCAGCAATGTGTGAGTGTATCCTTTCCCCACATCCTCACCAACATTTATTGCTGCTTGTATTCCTGACAATTGCCATTCTGACAGCAGTGAGATGAAATCTTAGAGGACCTTTGATTTGCATTTCTCTAATTGCTAGAGATGTTGAACATTTTTTCATATATTTGTTGATCCATTGTATGTCTTCTGTGAAGTGTCTGTTCACGTCCTTAATCTATTTATTGATGGGGATATTTGGGGGAGGGATCTATTATTTCTTTTATGATTGTCTTAAAGGTTTTAAGGGAGACTTTGGAATGCATGGTTTTAAAGGAATCCCATTTCTAGGTTGCTAATCCCTCTCCAGATGCTCCTGAAGCCTGCAGCTTGCTGGTCCTTCCTGCAGAGCCACAAGGTGCTAGGCCCCTCCAGGGTGAAGGATGACCTGGTTATGTCTGCTGGGCCTCTCCCACCCCACCCACCCCCCAAACTGCCTTTTCCTCTTTTACAAAAGAAAGGGCCACCTTTCACTCTTCCAGCATCTTGCTGTAGTGCATTGCACCAGGGTAAAAAAAAAAAATTAAAAATTAAATTCAGGACTTCAAACAAAGGCGTAATTCAACATCTAGCTGTTTCGGTGTTGAGAAAGGGAATGGTTTTTATGATTGGGTTACAAATCCCTTTGTAAGTCAACTCATTTTCAATTCTTGGCTTTCAACAAAGTTGAAGGCAGATCTGATAGAGTTGTCAGCTGATAGAGCATTAAAAATCATTTTTAATGACAGATCCCATATGATTTTTGTCAAATAACTTGGAACAGTTTTAAGAATTGAGTGACATTGCTATAAAAAAAAAAACTTTCCATTCCCATCTACTGATGTGAGTAAATTTTTTCAGTCTTTAAAGATATGATTAAAAGAGAAAAAAAAATAAAATTAATGGAGAACCCTGTCTCATTTGGACAATAAAAAATATTGAGGCCTATGATCCTAGCTATTCTGGAGGCTGGGGCAGGAGGTCAGCCTAGCCATATAGTGAGATTCTGTCTCATTTTTTTTAAGTAAATAAAAGGGCTAGGGATGTAGCTCAGAGGCAGAACACTCTTGGTTTCAATCCCCAGTATTGCAAAAAGAAATACTCAGGAGTTGATTGGATAGACATGCCCCTCCATCTCAATTCAGATTTATTCTTCCAATGAAGTTTCACTTCTCATGTTTCACAGTTATTTATCAGAATTGACTATACAGGACTAGGGAGGCGGATTGGTGGTTGAGTGCTTGCCTAGCATGTGTGAGGCCCTAGGCTCAGTCCCCAGCACCAAAAAACAAACCAATTATGCTTAGAAATATATGTGTTGTGTTTTAAGCAGTTACGTATGTTTTGAGAAATTAGTACTCTAATAGTGTAATAATGACTTTAATGATGACAACATGGACAAAATGTTTTTAACATCTAGAAAATCAAATTCCTAGAAAATGCTAAAGAAGGGACTGGGGGTGGGGGGGAGCTGGGTTTGTGGCTCAGTGGTAAAGCGATCACTTAGCAAGTGCAAGTTGCTAGGATGGATCCTCAGTACCACATTTAAAAAATAATAAAGTAAAGGTATTGTGCCCAACTATAACTTTAAAAAAAAACTTTTTTTAAAGAAAATGCTAAAGAAATAAATTTTAACTCTTCAGAACCTTGATCCAGAAAATTATGGCTGAGCGATCAAGAAAAATCCTTTCGAGCCAGGCACAGTGGTACATGCCTGTAATCCCAGCGGCTCGGGAGGCTGAAGCAGGAGGATCGCAAATTCAAAGCCAGCCTCAGCAACTTAGCGAGGCCCTGAGCAACTCAGTGAGACCCTGTCTTAAATAAAATACAAAAAATGGCTGAGGATATGGCTCAGTGAATAAGTGCCCCTGATTTCAAACCCTGATACAAAAGGAAAGAAAGAAAGAGGGAGAGAGAGAAGGAAGAAAGAGAGAGAGAGAGAGAGAGAGAGAGAGAGACACAAGCAAGCCTTTCAAGTATTTAAATATATTATATCATAGTAATTTGGTGTAGGAAATAGAAGGGAAACAGCTTCTTCTGTAATGTATCAAAGCCCCATGATATTAAGCTTCCACTCTATAATTTAAAAGAGTTAATAAAACCATTTTTATTTGACAGCATCAAAATGTGCTAAAAGTTACCCAACTTTTATGCAGCCTTTTAACTTTATGATGAAATATGGGAGCTGTCAGTTTAAATATATATGAGGAGTAAATAATTTGTCCAAAACATGTTAGGGACCACATAAGCAACATTTGCACACAATTTCTTTCTTCTTTTTCTTTTCTTTTCTTTTTTGATACATCCCCAATCCTTTTTGATTATTTATTTTGAGATAGAGTTACACTAAGCTTCTATGACCTCCATAAGGCTGGGCCTCAAACTTGCTATCCTTCTTCCTCAGCCTCCCAAGCTGCTGGAGTTTCATGCATGCACCATTACACCTAGCTTGCTCACTCCTTTTAACTCCTCTGTGTGCTGAGTGCCTAAATGGAAACCAAAGAACAGATTTTAGAAGCCTAAATAGGGTCCAAAAACACCTTAAGGTAGTTACAAGGATAAAATACAAAAAGAAAAAGAAAAGAAATCACCTGGCAGGGCTGTGCTTGGGATACTTGTGAGAAGTATCCCAAGTGAGTGGCCTGGCCCCACTCATCAGATGAGAATGTCTTGTTGGCAAGGTCAGGATCTGTGGATCACCCAGGATCCTGGAGTCTGAGAATCCCTGCCGACTCTTCTCTTCACACTGTCATTCGTTCTTGCGGGACGGAGTCTCCTGGGCCACCTTATGAAGTGCACACCCCCGAGTAGACAGCCCCACGCCAACAGAACCAGAGCGAGGGGAGCTCCCCAACGGCAGAGTTCCCCTCCTTGGACTCGAGACCAATCAGAGAGGGGCCTGTGTCCTAGGAGTCTGTCCTCAGGACCACACCAAGAGGGAGATGACTAATTGAGAATTTATGAAGGTCATCGGACTGTTTCCTGCCAGTGGACAGAGGTGGCCTTTGATGTAGGGAGGTGGCCCAAGGGGAAGGGGGCTGCAGCTGAGCTGTGGTGGGTGAGGAGGCCCATAAGGCAACGTGCAGACAGGCCTTGGAAGGGAGGCCACATAAACATGCCCTAGAAAATAAGAGTCAGCCAGGTGCGTTAGTGCAGGCCTGTCATCCCAGGGCTCGGGGGGCTGAGGCAGGAGGATGGCGAGTTCAAAGCCAGCCTCAGCACCTTAGTGAGGCCCTAAGCCACTCAGTGAGACCCTGTCTCTAAATAAAGTACAAAATAGGGCTGGGGAGGGGGCTCAGTGGTAAAGCATCTCTGAGCCCAATCCCTAGTACCAAAAAAAAAAAAAAAGAAAAAGAAAGAAAGAAAGAAAGACAGAAAAAAAAAAAGCCAACAGATTGGCTCAGGCCAAGTGAGATGTTAATGTTCAATGTTTTTATTTTTGTAGCTTATTACTGCCTGATTATGTCAAATGACTCTGTACAATGTACTTAATTACTTTTACTTGAGAGTACCAATCGATCACGAGGAAGATGTCGATTATTATTTAAATTTAACTGAATTTTAAAATATTTGAGTTCCGTAAGAAAAAAACAGATAGGGAAAATGTATTTATTTTAAGAAAGAAATATAAATGACAAAGATTTTAACGGATCCTCTCTAATTAAAATAATAAACTACCAAATGGTACTAGTATAATGATATTGGTAAAGTTCATGATGATCTAGACACAAGCTCGGGCCTGTGGATCTATATTTTTTTAAGAGAGAGAGAGAGAGAGACAGACAGACAGACAAACAGAATTTTAATATTTATTTTTTAGTTCTTGGCGGACACAACATCTTTGTTGGTATGTGGTGCTGAGGATCGAACCCGGGCCGCACGCATGCCAGGCGAGCGCGCTACCGCTTGAGCCACATCCCCAGCCCCCTGTGGATCTATATTAATCCCACAAAATTTATTTGGTCATACCTGTAAACAGTATTGTGAAATTCTACCTTTTGGGGCCAATGATTCCACTCCTACAAATCTAGTTAAAAGAAATGCAAAGATATCAAGTATGTTCATAGTAGAATTGTATGTTAATTAATGGCAGAGGGATAATAACAGTAAACAGACTTTTACAACTGGTAAAAAGATTAAGTTCCCCATTCTATTACACCGTTCTTTAAAATGTTATTATTGCAGCTCGGGAGGGTGAAGCAGGAGGATCGTGAGTTCAAAGCCAGCCTCAGCAACTTGGGGAAGCCCTGAGCAACTCAGCCAGACCCTGTCTCTAAATTTAAAAAGCGAAGAGCTGGGGGTGCGGCTCAGCGACTAACCATCCCTGGGTTCAATCCCAGGTACAAAAAAAACAAAAAAGTCATTGTCAAAGAAAAACCATATAGTGCTATGAATTCTGTTCAGGACATCATGCTGAGTGGGTCCCAAATGTGGCAGAAAGAGGGAAGGGAGCAGGAGAGAGCGCAGGAAAGAAGTCTAAAACACATACAGGTAAGAAAAACTAGACTGCTGGGATGGTAGAATCAAGGGAAATCTTCATTTTATTTACATTTTGTTTCATTTTTTAAATTCTTTGCAGTGCATGCCTCAATTTTATAATCCAAAACAGTATGACTTGAAAAAACATATTAAGTATTACAACTTCTGAAGTGCTGGTTCTGAGAAAAAGCAGATTTCACAGTACACAGGCAGCCTATTTGCAGAATCCCAGAGAACTACTCCATTCCCCCAGAGGTACCACCAGCCCCTGGTCAGCAGCTTCATCCAAAGGTAGACCTACAAGCTCAGGAATTTTCTCACATTCAGAACAATCCTTCTCTTCTCTCTGTGTATCTCGGTCTCTATTTTACACACACTCACACACACACACACACACACACACACACACACACACATATTCTACCATGTCCCTAGAGAGCTCACTTCCTTTCCTTTATCCTGAATAATTTAAATGGAACTGAAGGAAGCTATTCTTTTCCATGAGCTTGATATTAAAGGGTCGAGAGAATCATGCAATGGGTTATGCTTTCATTTATCATTATTATCATGATTAAGTGGCCCCTCTTACATTATTAATTCACTCGACACATAGTTTTGAGTGCCTATTAGATGCTCTCAGCTAATCACTCTGATGGAGACAGGATTTAATCATCCATCCATCTGCTTCGTCAGTGCATAGCATGGCCTGCCATATTTACCCATCAGATGACAGATGCGACTTCATCTTCTGACTATAAACACAGTAAGAAGCTAGATAGAGCCGGGACCAGGGGCACATGCCTGTCATCCCAGCAGCTCAGGAGGCTGAGGCAGGAGGATCGTGAGTTCAAAGCCAGCCTCAGCAACTTAGCGAGGCCCTAAGCCACTCAGTGAGACCCTGTCTCTAAATAAAATACAAAATGGGGCTGGGGATGGGGCTCAGTGGTTAAGTGCCCCTGGGTTCAATCCCTTGTACAGTTAAAAAAAAAAAAAAAAAAAAAAGGAGCCAGATAATGAATGTGCTTGTCTTTGCCCAGCGCTGGGGTTCCACCGCTGCTGCTCAGTGGTGCTGCTGTAAGGGAGGGCAGCCGTAGGCCACCCGTCTGTGAATGGACTTCTTCATTTAGGGAAATGGTCAATGAGTCAGCTGTGGCGGGGGGCCATAGTGTGCCAGCCCTGACATAATGTAGAAGGTGTCAAAGATCTTCAGAAGTGTGTGGCAAATCTGAGAAGGGCAAGGGCTGAGTCTTCCGATGAAGAGACCTCAAAACTGTCCTAAGGGACCAGAGGGAAGTGCCAGCAAAGGGAACAGCAGGAGCTAAGGCCCAGAGGCCCGGGAGTCCAATGCCCGTAGGGGAGGCTGAGGGTGCTGGCAAAGACACTTTCAAGCCTGCTTCTCTTCTTCCTCCACTAGTGTGAGGGCCTAGGAAGTAGCAGTCACTGTGCCAGACATCTGGGGACAGGGACTGAGCTTTCGGACCTCAGAAGCTAGAGGGATTGACAGATACAGGAACAAACCACCACCCCTTCCACTCAGTGAGAGAAAGCTGGAGAAGTGTTCCTGGCAAGAGAGAGAAGTGAGAATTAAACTTTTTTTCCTACATGACAACGGTTTTATTTAATATTTAACATTTGTAGAGGTACATATATTCCTAGGCTACAAAATTACAAACACACAAGAAAGATTGACAATGAGAATTCTCCCTACCTAATTCTATCCCTCATGCCTACCCAATTCCCCTTCCCCAGAGACCACCCAGATGCTGGTTTCTTCTAGATCCTTCCGGAAAGGGTATGCACAGATCCATGCAAATCAGTATTTCAGGTTTTTTTTCTTATTTAGAGATAGGGTCTCACTGAGTTGCTCAGGACCTCGCTAAGTTGCTGAAGCTGCCTTTGAACTTGAGATCCTCCTGCTTCAGCCTCCGGAGCCACTAGGATTACCAGCGAGTGTCACCACAATCAGCCAACAAGGGCGTTTATAAGCACAGGAGTGACATGTGCTAACTACTGGTGCTCTGGTAGGTATAGAAGTCATATGTCAAAGTAAGCCCTGAGTACCACAGGAAAATATTGAGCTCTTTGCTTGCAGCCAGGGGGAGCCCAGGAAGGTTTTCTAATAGGGAAGGGTCAATATTAGGGACATGCTTCAGGAAGATTCATCTTTCAGCCATTCTTAAATACAGCACAGTGATAAAGAATAATTGCGGTAAAACCAAATAAGTGACAATCTAACCAGTGCCAACCCTCGGGAGAAATGTAAGTCTTTTGTCTACTTTTTAATTTTAAGGAAGAAATCTGTATAAGCTATCGATTGCTGCATAACAACTTACCCCCAAACTTAGCATCCTAAAACAATACACAATCCATATCTCTCTGTTTCTGTGGGTGAGGAATCTGGGAATGTCTTACTGACTCTCTGTTTCGGGGACCCCATAAAGAGCAATCAAGATGTCAGTCAAGCCACATGCAGTGGTATACGCCTGTCATCCCAGCGGCTCAGAAGGCTGAGGCAGGAGGATCAAGAGTTCAAAGCCAGCCTCAGCAACTTAGCGAGGCCCTAAGCCACTCAGTAAGACCCTGTCTCTAAATTAAAAAAAAATACAGAAGCAGGCTAGGGCTATGCCTCAATGGTAAAGCACCCCTGGGTTCAATCCCAGGTGCCAAAAAAAAAAAAAATAGATGTCAGCCAAGACAGGGGTCTCACCTGGAGGATGTGCAGGGGAAGGGCCCACCTGTGTGCTCGCCCGTGTGTGGGCAGGATACAGTTCACTGCAGGTTGTTGGACTGAGGGCCTGAGTTCCTTGCTGGCTGCTGGCCAGAGACCACCCCCAGTTCCTTGACGGGTGGGTCCCTCCCACAAGGCAATTCATTTCAGGAAGCCCATAAACAGAGAAGGCCCTGGAGAGTCTGCGAGCCAGATGGAAGCCCAGCCCTCTTATGATCTAATGACACAAGTGACACCCGTCACCCTTTCCAGCTGTGCTGGTTGGAAGCAGGTCACTAGGTCCAGCTCGTGATCAAGGACAGGTAAATGAAGGCAGGAGGAGTATATAGGGGCCTGTTCAGAGGGTTAGGGAGGATTGCTCCGTGATCTCTGTGAACAAGACCTGGAGAAACACGGCCTGCACTGTCCCTCACCCAGGATCTGGCCAGGGCATCACCTTGCTCCCCTGGCAGTGTCAGAAGGAATCCCCCTGCTGGAGTCAGAGTTTGTGAGAAAAGTCTCCTTACACAGC
Organism: Urocitellus parryii; assembly: GCF_045843805.1. Taxonomy (NCBI): domain Eukaryota; kingdom Metazoa; phylum Chordata; class Mammalia; order Rodentia; family Sciuridae; genus Urocitellus; species Urocitellus parryii. The sequence continues at coordinate 161,316,893 of NC_135533.1, forward strand.
TGCTGCCCACGACCACCACTCTCCAAAAGACCCCTCCTTAACAGCGAGGTCAGGTCTTGAGCAGCCCCTGAATGTTTTCAGACAGAGCAGACTGGTTGATGTGGTGAAGGACTGGCCTCTGCTCTTAGCCGGGCTTTCCAAACCATAGTGCTAGAAAGGCCACAGCTGGGGAGCCCGGAGCTCAGAATCCGGCCGCTGAAGCTGCCATTTCAAACCACCCTGGAGCAAGGAAGAATGACGGCCGCGGCCGCGGTGTGTTCACACTGTGGACCAGTGGACTCTGACTAGCTTTTTGATGGGGGAGGAAACTGAGACCCAGAGAGATTGAATAGCATGCATTAAAGAGGTTAAAGAGAGCCGGGCACAGTGGCCTGTCATCCCAGCAGCTCAGGAGGTCAAGGCAGGAGGATCACAAATTCAAAGCCAGCCTCAGCAACTTAGCAAGGCCTAAGCAACTCAGAGAGACTCTGTCTCTAAATAAAATACAAAAAAAAGGCTGGGGATGTGGCTCAGTGGTTAAGCACCCCTGGGTTTCAATCCCCTGTAGCAAAAATAAATTAATTAATAGGTTAAATAGGATACTCACTGTTGGTAGAAAAGATAACAGGATTCAGACACAGCCAGTCTGACTCCAAAGCCTTGCACTTTTTTCAGTTGGGGACCAGCAATAATTTATCTTTATGACAAGAGGACATCATTAACTAAAGATAATTTGGGGAGGGATGACCAAAAAAAAAACATCATCTAAAATAAACCAACTTAAAAATGAATGTGGTGATCCATCCATGGTGATACATAATCCCAGCAACTTGGGAGGTTGAGGCAGGAGGACCACAAATTCAAGGTCAGCCTCAGCAACTTAGTGAAGGCCTAACTAAGCAACTTAGGGAGAACCTGTTGCACCCCGGGTTCAATCCCCAGTACCAAAAAACAGAGAGAGGGTAATTTGCACAAGGCCTCTTTGCCCATCTGAGACTCAAAAAACAGGTCTCAATGGCTCCAAAGACCTGATCTTTCTTCCATCTGCCTTGGAGCTCACCTTAGTGGAAAACCCAGCATAGTCACCTCTTGCAGGGTCAAAGATGCAGCTTCCCAGGCTGGGTGAATCTCAGTGGCAGAGCATTTGCCTGGCATACACAAAGCCCTGGGTTCAATCCCCAATTCTAAAAACTAAAAGATAAACAAACAAACAAAAGACCCCTACTAAAAAAAGAAAAAGAGATAAAGCCTCCTGAATTCTTGAAGTCATACTTTAATTAATAATTTTAATTTTATATCAAAAGTAGTGCTACTGCCATCTTTTAAAAATGCTGCAGTGCAAATCCAAGTGTTAAGGAAGTGCAAGTGGAACACAATTCCTCTGTTATCACAGTGGTGCTCAAACTGTGGTCTTTGAGCAGCCACATCAGTACCATTCATATGCTCATCAGAAACACCAATCTGGAGCTCCAACCTCAGAAAAACTGAATCAGAAACTCTAGGAATAAGGCCCTAGAAACAAGGCACCAATGCGCATTCAAAAATCGAGAGCCATCAGGCATGGTGAAGTATACCTGTAATCCCAGCAATTCGAGAGGCTGAGGCAGGAGGATCATGAGTTCAAAGCCAGCCTCAGCAACAGCAAGGCCCTAAGCAACTCAGTGAGACCCTGTCTCTAAATAAAGTACAAAATAGGGCTGGGGATGTGGCTCAGTGGTCACATGCCCCTGAGTTCAATCCCTGTTACTCCACCCCCAAAATCAAGAGCCACTGAATTATAGGATGAATGACAGTGGTCTTGGGTGCTTCTTGCACTAAGGACTAGAATCTATAGCATCAGAAGTCCAGGTGGCTTCTGGGCTGTCCTAAAGCCTGGTCAATGCTCTCAGTTCCCTCTGCTCATTCATTCATTCACCTATTTAACAAATACATGCTGAGCCCCTACCCCAGGTCAGGCCTGGCCAAGTACCAGGAACACAGGGGTGAGGAAGACAGACCTGGCCCTGGGCTTCCCGGAGTTGCTAATCGAATGGGGACCACAGACCAGTAAAGGGTCAATTCCAGTCCAGCAGAGACAGTGCTTTTCAAGGGGCGCAAGTCAGGGAAGCCTTCCAGATCAAACAACTCCAAAGGGTAGGAGTCCAGAACTTTCTGAGAAAGCCTCCGACCCCGGGAGGTTGTTGTGTCTGTCTGTCAGATCCACGGGCTGCCTGAAGCAGCTTCGGATGGGATAGGGGGAGGTGGGGGGACACCCAACCTGCGGCTTCTGACTTGTTGGAACACTTCTCTCCGACACGCACTAAAAACACGTGCAAGGCCAAAAGCTGCATGTGTTCGCCTGGTCGGGGAGCAGAAAATTGGATAAGCAAACACGCATACCTCCCCGTCCCCACTGCTGGACTCTTAATGCCAATTTACGTAATTTCCTGTGCTTATTTCAAAACAGTCAAGAGGGCAGGAGACGTTGGGAAGACCACAATCAAGCCATTTAGGCTAACAGCTGCTGGGCACTCCCCATCTTCCTTGATTAAAAAAAAAAAATTCCACTGGAATTTGAGGGGCAAGCATCTTTGCCTCTTTGGAGAAAAGAATGAATAATCTCTCTTTTTTAGTATTTTTTATTTGTTTTTGTTGTTGTTGTTTTGGTATTGGGAGTTGAACCCGGGGAGGGGCTTAATCACTGAGCCACATCCCCAGTCCTTTTTTTATTTTTTTTTTATTTTTTTTTTAGTTGTAGATGGACACAATCATCTTTATTTTTATTTGTTTATTTTTATGTGGTGCTGAGGATTGAACTCAGGGCCTCACGCGTGCAAGGCAAGCACACTATCACTGAACTACAACCTCAGCCCCCCTTTTTATATTTATTTAGAGACAGGGTCTCACTGAGTTGCTTAGGGCCTCACTAAGTTGCTGAGGCTGGGTTTGAACTCGCAATTCTCCTGCCTCAGCCTCCTGAGACTCTGGGATGACAGGCGTGGGCCACTGAACCCGGCTGTTCTTTTTAGATATACATGACAGTAGAGTGTATTTTGACATATTATACATAATGGAGTCTAGAATAATCTCTTCTTCAGAGAAATCAATAGGGCAAAGGGAGCAGGGGGTGGGGAGAGGAAAGGGGAAGGAGAGGTACTGGGGTCTGAATTAGAACAAGATATATTCCAAAAAAAAAGAAAGAAAGAAAGAAAAGGAGAAAAAAAAGATATACTCCAGGCTTGTATAATTATGTCAAAATTGATTTTACTGTTGTGTATAACTAAAAATAGCCAATAAATTAAAAAACTTCAGAAAAAGAGGGAAATCAGTGGAGGTTCAATAAGCCATGCACACAGGAGGCTCCCTGTCACTCATTTCTTCATTCAGCAGAAGTGCTGAGAGTGCTAGTCCCCAAGCTGGGTGCTAAAAATACCACAAGGACCCCAACTTCAAGGAGATTCAAGGACAGAAACTGAAGCTGTCATTTAAAATGTGATGCCTCTTAAAGAAAAATTGGGGCTGGGGTTGTGACTCCATAGCAGAGTGCTTGCCTGGTACATGCAAGACCCCGGGGTTCAAGCCTCAGTAAATAAATAATTCCATGCAGGACTGTTATTTAATAAGTGCATAACAGCACAAATAGAGACAACTGATAGGTTGAAATATTTCTGGACTGGTTGATGAATGACATAAGTTTTATTTTGTTTGGGTTTGGTTTATTTGGGGGACAGGGTTGGTTTTGGTACTGAGGACTGAACCTAGGGACACTTAACCACTGAACTGCATCCCTAGCCCTTTTTATTTTTTATTTTGAGACAAGTTAAGTTGGTTAGGACCTTGCTAAGTTGCTGAGGCTGGCCTCAAACTTGCCATCCTCCTGCCTCAGCCTCCTGAGTTACTGGGATTCGACGTATGCACCACCTTTCCCAGCTGGTATAAGTTTTTAGAATGATATCACCCAGAAATGGGCACAGAGGGGAGAGTAGGACTGGGATAGGCCCTGGAGAGGAGCTGAAGCTCCCTTCCAATTTGTAAAGATGGAAACCAAATGTGTGTTTGCAATGGTTAGAGGGAGGGGAGGATGGGCTAGTCTAGTATGAAGAGTAACTTTGCGTGATGGAATCATCCTGGGTCTGATTGTGGTGGTGGATACACAGATCTACACATGCAATATAATAGTATAGAGTTACACACACAATATATAGTAACACAAATGTGAAGTGCATGTAAAACTAGTGAAATCCCAAGTCCAAGGATTATATGGACACTCATGTCCTGCCTTTGATATAGTATTACAGTTATATAAGATGTTTCCACTGAAGGAAAGAGACAGGGCAGGCAGGGCCTCTCTGTATCATTTTTATGACTTCCTATAAATATATAATTATTTAAAAATAAATGATCAGAACCAGGCATGGTGGCACATGCCTATAATCCCAGTGACTCAGGAGGCTGAGGCAAGAGGATCACAAGTTGGAGGCCAGCCTCAGCAACTTAGCGAAACCATGTATTCCCCAGTACCACCCAGAAAGAAAGAAAGAATTAATTTAAAAATTATGAGGATGAATTGATGAACAATTCCCACTGAAACATATCACTCAGCAAGCTGATTTGTTCAACATAGAGTTTATTGGGAGAATTTAAAAGTGCTACAAAGCTGGACACAGTGGCACAGGCTTATAATCCAGTGGCTAGGGAGGCTGAGGCAGGAGGATCTCAAGTTCAAAACCAGATTCAGTTTAGCGAGGACTTAGAGAGGCCCAAAGCAACTCAGAGAGACCCTGTCTCTAAATAAAATATATTTTTTTAAAAGGCTGGGGATGTGGCTCAGTGGTTAAGCACCCCTGGGTTCAATGCCTAGCACCAAAAAAATGTGCTATGATCTGAAACGTGTCCCTCCAAAATTTCCTGAGTTGAGGTCCCGCCCACAGGGTGATGGGATTTGGAGATGGAACCCTTGAGAGATGATGGTTAGGTTGGATGATGTCATAGGTAGGGCTTCACAGTGGCATTCGTGCCCTTGTAAGGAGAGATACCGGGGCACATCAAGAGCGCCCCTGCCAGAACTCAACCATGCTGCCCCCAAATCACAACTGCCCACCCTCCAGAATGGTGAGGAAATAAAAGTCTGTGGCTTCAGCTGTCCAGCTCCTGGTATTTTGTTACAGCGTCCCAAGCTGGCCAAGGCAAACGGAGGCCACCATCCATACACTCATGGAGTTGCTCATTCGATGTGTTCATTCATATCAGTCCGCAGTGACACTATGTTCTGATTGTCCCCCCTGGTCTGGGGACCAATAAACCACAGAGGCCTTCCCCGGGCTGAGTGGGGCTGTGTGCGAGACACCAAAAGGCACGAGGCAGGTGAAATGGATAAGCAAGCGAGAGCCAGGCAGAGGGGACCAGCACGGGCCCCCCAAGTGGGATGGGCACGAGGCACAGATGGAATCCAGCCTGGATGGAGCAGAGTGAGCCAAGAGGCAGAGGAGGAGCGACCAGAGAGCAGCAGGGGCCAGATCTGAACCCGCCTCTTGGGTTTGCCAAGTCTCTCCTTGACTTTTCCGGGGCAGCCTCTGTCGCCCTGGTATGATTTCAACAGCTCCGACCTCCACTTTAAAAACCTTCCTTTGGGGGAAATGTAACAGTGGTCCACTTTATGCTTTGGATACAACCCTTGCTGCTCTGCCCCTGCAAGTGATTTATTAAATGGACATGTTTCTTCTCTTCCTCTCCCCCTGCTCCTCTCTAATCCCCCTCCCTAATCTCAGGGGAAACCTTTCTTCCCCAGCCTAGGCTGAGTCACCTGTCCCTCAGTACACACCCACCAAAGGACAAAGTAGTCCAGACATGGGGCTGGCACCAGAAGATCTCAGAAACGACGGTCTCCCAAGTTAACAAGTGAATTCCAACTCCAACAGGGAGCCCGTGGGATGGAGCCTTGAGTCCCCTCTGTAAAAGCCCCTGTTCCTGCTGACGGGCAGAGTCACAGCCTCTGGGACAGGAGTCCCCTTTATTTCTCCTTTGCCTGTAAAGCCATAAAACTCCTTCTTCCTTTTTCTCAAAAAATCTAACCAACCAACCAACAAACAAACAAAATAAATAGTCCTGTGGTTGGTCATTCCGTCACTCTACACTTGTGACACGGTGAGGGCTGCTCCCTGCCCCGGGAGGACAGTGGGCAGCCATGCAGGATCAGATTAGCCAGAATGTGAGGTCCTCACTTCTGTTTTAGAAAGGCCTCTGAGGCCTGGGACTTAGAGGTAGTGTGGAAAGGGAAATCAACCTGACCACCAGGCCTTTGAAGGAAATGGCAGTGGACAGAGGCTGCAGAGGCCGATGCCAAGCTTACCACCTGAGGCTGCTGTAAGGGAGGCCACACTGGCCATTCTGAGCCCTCTGACACCCCTGTCCTCCCCCACCCCACCCCCCGATCAGCCCTCCCAACCCCCATCCTTTACCCGTCTCCCTCAACCTCTGCCCTCCGACCTCCACCCCTAGGTAGACATCGACCTGACGCAGACTGGAAGTTGGAGCCTGTTTAGGTGGGAAAAAAAAATGGGTTTATCAGAAGGGACCAGCTTCCCTTTGCTACTTCTGATGACTTGCTCAGTATCCAGGCCTACGGCTAATAAATCCACCCATCCAGACCTGCACGCAGGGTGGGGACAGCTCCCTGTGCCTGCATGTTCCTCTGCAAGATGGCCGGAACCCAGGGAGCGGATCTTTGGGAAAAGGGTACCAAGGCTTGAAATGGTCATTATGAGCAGAGCTTCCCTGCAGGGCTAGAAAACCAAACTCACTCCCAGTTTCTAACAAACATCATGAAACGGTCCAGTCTTCCACCACAAAGAGGGCTCTGCCCCCTTTGTTCCAGAACTTTCTGGATATCTGTGAGTGGTGGCTTTTCACCTTTCTCTTCTTTATCTCCACTCTATATCGTCCTTTTGGCATTGTCCACCAGCTGTCATGGACTGGCGACTGTTGGACATCACCCCAAATTGCCCTCTCTGACCTGAGTGGCAAATTTCTCAGGAAAACTTGTGACAGTGCGACGCTCATGATTACCCAAAGCACCATCCAAAAAAGGATACATCAGCCCCGCACAGTGGCACAGGCCAGTAATCCCAGGGTTCTGGGAGGCTGAGGCAGGAGGATCACAAGTTCAAAAGCAGCCTCGGCAACTTAGCAAGGCCCTGTCTCAAAATTCAAAAAAAAAAAAAAAAAAAAAAAAAAAGAATTAAATTTAGCTATCCTAAAGAGCCCTGGGTTCAATCTCCAATGCCCCCCCCCCAAAAAAAAATCACTAATTTTAAAATGGATTTTTTTGCATGTAAAACCAAAAGGGCTCCTGTCCCTTTAAGTCAGACCATGCCAAATATGGATCTGAGTCTGTACTGGCATGATCTTGGAAAAAAGAACGATTTCCCAACCTTGCCAGGCAAACAAACACCAACAAACAAAAGCTTTGGGGCCATTTGTTAGAGAAGGCGATTTTGATGGAACTGAAGTTTCTCAGATACCCATCTTGGGAATATTGGATGTGAACCCCCAAATTTTCTGGCAGCTAAGACCCCAGCCCAGCTGCCAGGCCCTGGGCAGAGATAAAAGAAACCGGACACACAGCAGGCAGCTGACTGGACACAAGGGGCCTTTTCTCTGGGCCCAGGGAGATGAGCTGGGGAGAGGGGTGTGGAGGGTGGGGGGACGGGCACGGCGTCTCCCACGAGGGGATTAACACAAAGGGCACTTTCCCCTGTTCTTGGGGAGGGCCTGTTTCCCGTGTGTCTGGCCCATGAGGAGCACCGTTCTCTGAGAGGTGCCTGTCTTCTCAAGTGTTTTATCCCAGGATGCTGAAGGCCTCCTCTCCCAGGGAGAACTCTCCCACCTTCCAGCCAGACCCTGCAGGCCCAGCCCCAGCGGGCCCCCACCTGCTGGGATCTGTTGCTTCCTACACTGTTTTTTTTTTTTTTGGTGGGGGGCACGAGGATTGAACCCAGGGACACTCAACCCCTGAGCCCCATCCCCAGTCCTTTTTTGTATTTTATTGAGAGACAGGGTCTCCCTGAGTTGCTTAGCACCTTGCATTTGCTGAGGCTGGCTTTGAACTTGTGATCCTCCTATTTCAGCCTCCCTAGCTTCTGGGATTACAGGCATCTGCCACCGCACCCACCCTACCCAGCTTTGAAAGCAGTTTTTCATCATTTCTTTCTCTTCTTCCTCTTCTATTTCTAAAGCCAGGAATTACTATTATTAAAATTGGCAAAAATAATCTCAAAAAGAAGGAAGATGCCTGTAATCTTAGCTAAATGGGAGGCCAAGGCAGGAGAATAGTAAATTAGAGACCAGCCTGGGGCAACACACTGAGGCTCTGTGTCAAAGCTAAAAAGGGCTAGGGACTAGCTTAGTGGTAGAGCACCTGGATTTGATCCTATTGCTCTTTGGGGAAGATATTATGCAGTTAAGATGGAGAAAACATAATTGACTTCTGATTTGTTTTCTCTTTTTCTGTCTTCCCAATAATCTGAGTCCCATTTATTTTTTTAACAATAAAAATCAAAAGGAACAGCCAGGTGCAGTGGCACACACTTGTAATCCCAATGACCCGGGAGGCTGAGACAGGAGGATCAAAACTTCAAAGCCGGCCTCAGCAATTTAGTGAGGCCCTAAGCAATTCAGCGAGATCCTGTCACTAAATAAAATATTTCAAAAAGGGCTGGGGATGGGGCTCCGTGGTTAAGCACCCCTGGGTTCCATCCTTGGTACCAAAAACAAACAAACAAAAGGAATGCCATCAAACACGTTACTTTTTTTGCCATCAGGTTTTCAGAACTTCTGAGACCCAAAATATGGATTGTTTAAAAGTTAGACTTCACAGACAAGCCAGGTGAGTCCTGACAACATCCAATAGTGCTCAGTACCACCCTGCTGCAGCCAGCTGCCCAAATCCCAGCCATGCAAACTGTGTGACCTTAGGTGAGCTACTTCACCTCCCCATTCACCAGATTTCTCCATCACTAAAACCAGAATAGTAATGAAACACATTTCATTGGATCGTTATGAAGATTAACAGATCTAAAGGATGCTCAAAAATATCAATTGATAGCTTTATTATGGAACTACATGCGTAGTATATATTAACATATATTTCCTTCTGGGCAAAGACTGATTGCCCTTAATAATTTTTCTAATGAGTAGGAAGCTGGGTATCCTTGTATCTCAGGATGGTTCACCTTTTCTTTTTTTTTTTTTTTTTTTTTTTTTTGGTTTTGGTTTTGGTACCAGGGACTGGATCCAGGGGTGCTTAACCACTGAGCCACATCCTCAGCCCTTTTTATATTTTATTTAGAGACAGGGTCTCACTGAGTGACTTAGGGCCTGGCTAAGTTACTGAGGCTAGCTCTGAACTTGCGATCCTCCTGCCTCAGCCTCCCAAGCTTCTGGGATATCAGGCGTGGGTCACCAGCTCCGACCAAGTCACTTCTTCATTTTGATGGGTGCCCCACCTGGAGCCCTCTGGCCAGGAAAGGACCCAGACAGGGTGGCTCATAGGACAGACTTCCAAGGCAATGGGTTTGGGGAATTGGTCACTTAAATAAATATGAATCTTGGGATTATTTTTTTTCTTTCAAAGGGTAAAAACAGAATATCTTGGCAGAAGAAAAGTCCCAGAGTCCCTCTGCACACTTCCATGGTTGCCTTGAAGCACAGTGAAGCAGGAGATCTCAGGCCTGTTGTCCCTGAAGTCTATCCCCCCTTCCTTCAGGGTCCCAAAGTCATCCAAGGTCAGGTGGTCCCCCAAAAAAGCTCAGGTCCTTTACACCCCAAATCTAAACACTTGTCCTGAGGGAGAATGGATTTTCCAAAGCCCTGCCCATGGGTCTTCCAAATGTGCCAATTTTATGCTTGTTAGTATGACTTACAAAAGCTTGCTGGGTTTGTTTTGAAGACAAGAGAAAAAATAACACGACACTATTTTAAACGGCTGCAAGTATTTCAAATATGACCCAAGGCAGTAAAAATGCCATATTTCCCAAACCACAAACCCCACTCCTTGTTAAAATCCAATTGCCGTCCGAGCGTGGGATGGAGAGTCGGGAAGCCAAGCCCTGAGCATCTCACACTTTCTTTCTTTGGGTGTTTTCTCCAGCAATTGCACTGCTGTGTTTCACAGCCTAAGTTCATAAAAATGTGACTCGGGCTTTCCCATGATGATCTTTGAGGTTCCCCTGCTTGGAGATGCCATAGCAGCTTGATCCAGGAACACGGGGTTTGGTGAATGAAAGGGAATACAGACCGTTTCTGATATTTCTTTAATGTCAGAGATGGAAAAGCTCAGGTCATGACAAGAGGGGTTCCATGGCTCTCCTACTGTTTCTCTGGGGGTGCTCAGGGCACAAGGATTGATTCTGCTTCATTTTGGAGTGTCCCATGCCAAGCCCAGTGTCTGACCCTGAGCACTCAACAGACATTCATTTGTTGAATGAATGATCTATTTAAAGAACGAGGCCTCGAAAGGAGACCAAACTGGCCTAACTCACTTTTTTTTTTTAAACTTTATTTAAGTCAGTGCACTGTTTTATGTTAACTGTATAGTTTAAAATTTAAACACAATATTTGTGCCTACATAAATAGTTGGAAAAGGTAAAATGTCATAACACGGGGTGTTTGTTATTAAAGCCGGAGTTTGCCTTTGGATTATGACAACTGGATTTAAAACAAGGAATGGATTGTTCCTTGCTCTGCGTACTCTGAGTTTCAGTGTTTTCCAACGTCAAATCTTTCTTTGAGATATAAACAGATGGCGACAAAGGGTGGGTGCTTCGTGGAGTCATTGCATCTGAGCATTGACCTTTCTGAGCGGTGGAGGGTAACGAGGAGAGAAGCTAAGCCCAGACCCTGCATGGAGGAACTCAGATGGCAAACCCAGCCTATGGCATCCCAGATTAAAACAAGCTACTTCGCCCGAAGTTACAGTAATGGAAGACTTGAGCTTGAACTTGAACGTAGTCAGGCAGTTGTACAGAACAAAGGTGAACTTTTATTGCCCCCACTTTTAACAAAATTTCAAGGAGAGTGTGTAGCCATACCCTTACCTGGAAGAATATAGCTATCTCTCCTGGCCTCAGCACCCCATTAAATCCTCCCCTCAATCACACAAGCCTGTCGAGCATCAGCCTCTGTGGCTACCATAGAGCCATAAGTCTTGGGTGGGAAATCAGAACGGAGGCTGCCCTCCAATCCAGGGGCTTAGAATTCTAAGAAAGACCCTTTCTTAAATTAAGAGAGTTCTGTGGGATAAAAATAACAACCGCTAAAGTTATCTTTTTAAAAGCCAACCCACAGTTCAAAGGGAAGAGACTTCTAAGAGAGTCGGACACCGTTCAGATCACAGTTGTAGGGTGTGGATGGGAGGTGTCCCCCAAAAGCTCACGTGTGAGACAGTGCAAGAAGGTTCAGAGGAGACATGATCGGGTTGTGAGAGCCTTAACCCAACCAGTGAATTGATCCCCTAATGAGATGAACTGAATTAGTAACTGGAGTTAGTGGGGTGCAGCTGGAGGAGGGGGGCATGGGGGGCATGTCTTGGGGGTATATGGGAAGTGGAGTCTCTCTCTGCTTCCTGATCACCATGTGAGCTGCTTCCCTCCACCACACTCTTCCTCCATGATGTCCTGCCTCCCCTCGAGCCTCGAGGAATGGAGCCTGCTGTCTGTGGACTGAGACCTTGAAAATTGTGAGCCTCCAAATACACTTTCCTCCTCTAAAATTGTTCTTCTCAGGTCTCTCGGTCACAGTAGCGAAAAAAAATATGATTAAAACACCACCCATCACTTGGTGCTGAGGTGAAGTTAGTTAGACAAGTTTCTTGCTCTATAGAACCTCCCTCTGCTGCCTTACATATAAAAATAGAAATAGTAAGAGTATCGACCCCACGGGATTGTTAGAGGCCTGGATAGCATCACCCATGCAAAGCATTCAGAAAACTGTGTGGAGCATGGGAGGCGTTCCATGAGGTGATGAGCAAACAAGTCAATGAGACAAGTTCAACTAAAATTCAGGGTCTACCCCAGGACCACTGCAGTGGAATTTCCCACAAAGAAGGATTGCCAAAGGAGGCACTCAGCCTGTTTCCACCAGGAGGGGGTTGGTGCTATTCTGACAACCAGGCCACGATTATTTTTTAAAAAATAAACAATAAGGGCTGGGTTTGTGGCTCAGCGGTAGAGCACTTGCCTAGCACCACATAAAAATAAATAAATAAAATAAAGGTATTGTATCCATCTACAACTAAAAAATAAATATTAAAAAATAAACAACAACAATAACAACAATAATAATAATAAAGCAACCTGTCTGGGCTTCCAGTCTCAGCTCACCTGATTCCCAATTAACACCTTAGTAGGCTGCACACCTGGAGTATGACTGTCTCCTCCTCTCCCAGCATGTCTATAACCCTGTCCTGGACCCCTCTAGCAGGTGGGTGGAGTTGAATGAGAGTCTCCTCACAGGAGGGATGGAACTAAGAGAAGAATCCCCAGCCATGAACCCTAGATGGAGTGTGGGTCTTCCCCGTGTCTAGGATGGGGTCTTATGCCCATCTGCTGAAGCCAAGGACCCCTGCTCACATAAAATAAATTGTTGTAAAGTTCATAAAACAGCACATGTAGGATGACGAAGGAGAAAAGCCCGGGAACACCCAGTATTTACATTTTTTAATTTTATGAAGTTCTTTGGTAACGCACCACATAGCACAGCCTGGCAGCTGGTCTCACGACTACCGTCGTTTTGAAGAAGCCAGGGAACGGGATCTTTCAAGACCTCTACCAGGATGGCAACGTGATCTGAAAACACCTGTCATCTCTCCTGGTGGCAGAGGAGCAGGTTTGTCTTGGGGTGGTCACCCAGAGTCATAAAGGAAGGAAATTTTAAGATCCAGGAAGAGACGGTTGAAAGGTAAAACATCTCACCTTTTTTTTTTTCCCATCCAAGTTCATCCAGGTGGGAAACCACCCCACCCCCACCCACCTTGGTGTTTCCAGAACCTTCCTCTTTCCCCAGCCTCTCTTGCAAGGGCTGGAACCACAGCCGACCTACCTGTGAGGCACGGGGGACTTTTAAGGACTCCCCAAAATGTTCTCATTTCTTTTAAAATCAGAAGGAAAACAACTGTAATAATAATGGTCATATAACAATGAATCCAGCCTGGATCATATCCATCTTATAAAAATGCAGCCCTGGTTATCATTTTTGAAGATTTTTGTTTGTTTTTGGTGTGAGGTGGGGGGGGGAATACCAGGAATTGAACCCAGGGGAGCTTTACCACTGAGCCCCATCACCAACCCTATTTTTTCACATTTCATTTAGAGACAGGGTCTCCCTGAGTTGCTTAGGGCCTCAGTAAATTGCTGAGGCTGACTTTGAACTCACCATCCACCTGCCTCCGCACCCCCACACCCAGCGGGAGGTCTTCTTGACATCCGTCTGCTTTCTTTTTTATGGAGCAAGAGGCAGGTGCCAAGGGCCCTCAAAGCTCTATAAAGCTTCCCCACTGGGAACCGACGGCGCTCCCAGGGTTCACCAGCCCTGGGGTCCCTAAGTTTAAAACAAGCAAAACTAGAAAACAAGGCTTGTCCTGGGTTTGGTCATGCCCTTGTCCACCGGAACCATATCTGGTCAGGGATCTGTTTCTTCCGGGCAGAAGTCAGGTGGGCCAGAGTCTCCCGGAAGGGCTCGTGTTCTTCCCACTCCAGCCGGGGTCAGCGACTGGTCCAGGTTGGCCTGGGACTTTCCCAGGTGATGGGGAGTTCCTCGACCCAGGAAGCCTCTCAGACCCAGCAAGCCCGATGAGTCCCTCACTCCCCATCCAGGGTCAGGGAGTCCAGGGACAGGTTGAGGTATCAAGGGCATCGACCCCTGTGGGCTCCCCTCTGAGCCCCACCTTCAGAAAGAGGAAGTGATGACCCCATAAAGTGACCAGGGGAACCCAGCTTTACCCACCAATCTCTCTCCATCTTACAGTCATTTGAATCCTTTAAGAGAGAAAATAATAAAAATGAAAAGGCCTAGAACCCCAACAACAAGATAGACCCCGTTGATGCATTTTTTTTTCTTAATTAAAACGTATGCCTATCCAGGATATTTTCATCCATAGGATTCTGTTTTAAAAATAGAAAAAAAAAATTTCCGTTCCCAACTTTAACCCATAAGCCTTTTTTTTTCAGAAATAGAGTATTATCTTTAATTCAAGCTCCTTTTGTTCTTCTTTATTTTATTTTTTAGTTATAGGTGGACACCATATCTTGATTGTGTTTTATTTATTTGTATGTGGTGTGAGGATTGAACCCAATGCCTCACATGTGCAAGGCAAGCTCTCTGCCACTGAGCCACCACCCCAGCACTCCTCTTTGATTCTTTTACAGTTACTAATATTAATATCATTATTCATTCAAGAAGTAAATAAGACAGCTCCTTTGCCCCTGGAAAATAAAATGACTTCAGTGTCAATAACGTGCATCTGCCCTTGCATATCTTTGAAAAAGTAGCCGTTAAGTTAGCTCGTTTCTAAAGATCCAATCCCAAAGAGATTCTGAGTTGCTAATATTGTTAGCCTGATCCAGAACCCATATTGTTAGGGGATTCATATGCCAGCTCCGCAGTGATTGACATCTATCTATTTTTCTTCTTTTCTTTTTCTTTCTTTCTTTTTTTTTTTTTTTTTTTTTTGTTGTTGTTGTTGTTGTTGATACCAGGATTGAACCCAGGGTCACTTGACCACTGAGCCCCATCCCCAGCACTTTTATATTTTCTTTAGAGACAGGGTCTCACTGAGTTGCTAAGGACCTGGAGAAATTGCTGAGGCTAACTTTGAACTAGCAATCCTCCTGCCTCAGCCTCCCAAGCTGCTGGGATTACGCCTGGCTGACTAACGTATTTCTTAACCTCTTGGAACTTCAGTGTCTTCATCTGTAAGAAGAGATGATGACTAGACCCACCCAGTCAAGGATGAGTGGTAGTCCATGTGAAATGTTTAGCAGTGGCACATACTAAACGCTCCCTACATGTTGGGATTGTAGCAGTCATTAGGTGATCCTAATGTAGCAGTTGCCAGCATCTTCTCCGATCTGGAAGGTGGGAGGTCCTAGAACAGGGTACTGTTTAACCTGTCTGGCAGGTAGATACAGGTGGAGAGAAGTTGGGCTTATACCTAACCCTTCTCCATGAGAGCCGAGAGCCCACAAGCTCTCAGTAGGCAAACGGTTTCTTCCAGATCTCTGCTGTCTAATACAGCAGCCACCAGCCACATGCGGTCTTTACATTTTGTTAAACCTATTGATTTTTTTTGCTGTTGTTGTTGTTTGTTTTCAATAAAAAGGGAAAAAGTGACATTGCTTTGCCAGTAAAGGAGAAACTCAGGGGACTCCTGTCCCATCGGCAGGAACAGAGGGCTTTTAAAGAGGGGCTTCAAAGGCTACATTCCTTGTGTTCTCTGTTGAAGCTGTAATTTACTTGTTAATTCGGGATTGGTTTTTAAGACCTTTAGTATTTTTATTTATTTATTCATTTTTATGTGGTGCTGAGGATGGAACCCAGGGCCTCACACATGCTAGGAAAGTGCTCTACCACTGAGCCCCAGCCTCCACCTCAGCTATTTACATTTAAAATTTAATTTCAAATGCAGTTCTTAGTCCCACCAGCCAAAGTTCAAGTGTTTAATGGCCATATAAAGGATTTGTTTAAGGAACGTATGTATACACCTCCTTCAACAGGAAATTCAGATATTGATATATCCAGTATTGTGAATTATGCCATCCGTTTTCTTTTTTTAGAAAATGATGCAATTTTCTACCATTTTCCTCAAATAAGTGTAACCTGGTATTTCCCCCAATCCAAGAACCTGAATACTGTTACTTTAATGCAAGGCTTAATGCAAGGGATGAAGCAAGATGGGTCCGCGGCTGGTCACCCCCCCTCCTCTGCCACCAACCGGCCCTCACCGGGAAGCCGCACGCCCCAAGGCCCAGGCTTCCCCACACCTCCTCCTGCCCCTCCAATCCCTGGGTCTCCTGAGTGCCGTCTGTCTACCACTGTGGGAAATAATTAGCCCCTCTGGACCCATGCCAATTAAATTCTCCCATGGTTGCTTGTTAGTAAGAGAGGGTGGGGAGGCGGGCTCGTTGGCAAACATTTCCTGCTCATCTCATCCAGGCTCCTACGTCATCCAAGAGTGGAGCATTTTCTCAGGATGCCCACAGCTGTGTTCCCAGCTCGGTCAGCCAACATTCCTGGCCACCAGCAGGCTGCCCAGTCCATCTATAAGAAAAAAAAAAAAAAAGACCTTCTCTGAGTGAAAAGCGTTTAGAGAGGACTTGTTGAAGATGCTTTCCCAGCACTGAGGGCAAACCACCCATTCTTGGAGTTTTGTTTTGTTCTTGGCTCCATGCCAAGAAATGGCAGCTGAGCCCGCTAGATCAACCCATCGATTTTTTTTTTTTTTTGTACCAGGGACTGAACCCAGGAACACTTAACCACTGAGCCCCATTCCCAGCCCTATTTTATATTTTATTTAGAGACAGGGTCTCACGGAGTTGCTGAGGGCCTCGCTGAGTTGCTGAGGCTGGCTTGGAACTCGTGATCCTCCTGCCTCAGCCTCCTGAGCTGCTGGGATGACAGGCGTGCTCCCCTGTTCCCAGCTTACCTACACTATTTGACATACTGTCTTCATTTTGGTTCTCCCAAAAGCAGAGTCAAAGGCTTGGAGTCAAATAGAGTTTATTTGGATTGACTTCAGTGGTCACCAAGGAGGGACTGGCGAGAATTTGAAGCCAGGAAAGGACAAGGGCCATCAAAGCATATTAACAAGCAGGTTACCACTGTGAGCAACTGGAACTCAGAATTGCTGGAGAACCCTCAGGGGCCATATAAATACACATCAAAATTGTCCCTCTGAGGGGTGAAACAGCTACAGCTCCCATTCCCCGTTAGTTAGGTACCCAACACTTCCCAGAGTGCGCCTTTGTGCAGATGATCAGCTCCCCATGGCTCTGGAGAGAACCCTGAGGCTGCAAAGCAAAGCAAACTGAGAGAAGCATTTGTCCAGGGACTCTGGCACTGTGCGTGGAACGCCTCACAGCTGCACCGACCCAAGGCAGACAGAGGAACAGGAGGCGTACCCGGGCTCCGCAAGCAGAAAGCTTTTGTGTTTTCTGGTACCAGGGATTGAACCCAGGGGCGCTGAACCACTGAGCCCCATCCCCAGCCCTTTTTTATATTTTATTTAGAGACAGGGTCTCCCTGAGTTGATGAGGCTGGCTCTCAACTAGCGATCCTCCTGCCTCAGCCTCCTGAGCCACTGGGATTACAGACATACGCGGCTGCACCCAGCAGATTATATTTCCCCAAAAAACATCACAAGATATGCAGCTCTATGGAGTAGGACAGATTGTTCTAAGCTGACCTCCTAATTTTACAGATGAAGGACAGTGGTTCACAGGGAATGTGACTTACCCAAGGGACACCAGGTATTCCAGGAAAGACCTACCATGTTCTCAGTTTCTCATCTATAAAATGGGGCTTATTAACTCATTCCTGCAAGGTGAATTTAGGCACTGTGAGCTCAGAATGGGGCCTGGCGCATAGTAATAGCTCAATTAAATTGGCTTGCCCTTCAGCAAGATTGAAAGTGACCACACACAGACGAACGCTACTACCATCCTGCCCAGTTCACACCGTGTTTGTGAAAAGACATAGATCATCAGCTGAAGGATATGCTCTTAAAATGAACAAGGCCATGATCCGAGATTCACTCTCTCAACACATATATTTGAACATCTGCACTGCACTGAATGATGAGTGTAATGGTGAATTAAATAGAAGTTACGCCTCCCTTTATGGAGCCAACACCCTGCTGGTGAAGAATGGAGTCAAACAGATAAACTGGTAGCCTGTGAATTGCTTCAAATGTGGTGATTGTTTGGAAAGAAGATGCTCTCTGCTATAAGGACAGCTTCTAGCCTCCTGGCAGAGAGACTTTCACTTTTTTCTCCACTGACACACATAAGTATTAGCCCTGCAGCACCCACCCGAGTTGTCAGGGTGATCAGAGAGTGCCAACAAATGAAGAGACTGAGGCAAGGTCTGTATGATGCCCACATCCCAAGTTCACTTGTTACCCAACATTGTCAACCCCCATCCACCACCACATACCCAGGGGAGGGACACTGGTCTTTTTCTTTTGTGAACAACGTCAGTGGAAAAATAACCTAAGACTCTGGGGGAGAAAAATGTCGATTTTGGTATAAAAATATTCAACTTTATCGTTATAAGAGCTGCCATTGGTTAAATATCAGCTCAAGTGCCAGTTTGTAGGTTGTAAATTAAATGCTCAAGATGGACACAGTGGTGCACATGCCTGTCATCCCAGCAGCTTGGGAGGCTGAGGCAGGAGGATCACAGATTCCAAGTCAGCCTCAGCAACCTAGCAAGGCCCTAAGCAATTCAATGAGACCCTGTCTCTAAATAAAATATAAAAAAGGGCTGGGGATGGGGCTCAGAGGTTAAGCACCTCTGGATACAATCCCTAGTACCCCCCAAAAAATAATAATAATGACATTCAACAGTATTTATCAAGTGCCTACTGTCTGCCAGGCTCTGTTCTGGACACTGGCCTTGAATAAAATGCAAAAATCTCTAACCTCTTGCAGCTCACAGTCTAGTTGGGGGAGAGACGTGGTAAATTAGGTGGTGTGTTAGTGTATCAGGTAGCTCATGCTGCCTAACAAAGCACCCCAAATCTCAGTGGCCTAGAACAATATTTATATAGCTTCTGGTTCCTTGGATTGGCGATTCAGGCCAGGTGGTTCTTCGGGTCTCAGCCGGGCTTGCTCACGGTTCTGAGAGGCAGCTGGCCGGCTGGCACAGGAGGGCTCAGTCATCTGGGGTCAGCTGGAGCAAACTAAGCTCACACCCTTCCTACCATGTTCCCATGCCACGCAGAGATGCAAAGGTGACCAGCCCCATTCTGCAAGAGACAGTCAATGAGAAACACACCAGAGTTTTCCAAGGCCCTTTTAGACTCTGCAGATCCTAACATCCTATTGGCTAAAGAAAACCACCTGATGGAGCCCAGAGCCAGAACAGCAGAGCTGTGAGGATACGCAGCAAAAGATTCAGATCCTTGGGGCTGTGAGCTGGAACAATGAAATAAATCACTTTGCCAGAGACTGAGAAGAAGTGCTGCAGGAGTACAGCAGACTCAGGGAGCTAGAGAGTGCTGAGGCCTGGACATTTTCAAAAGGAGAGCCACGGCGGCCTCCCTGGGGCGTGACATTTGGGAAAGATTTGTTGCTTTACGTGTTACTCCATTCTCCTATCTTTTTGTGTGTCTGTGCTGGAGGTGGCACCCAGGGGTGTTTTTCCACGGAGCTACATCCCCAGACCTTTTATTTGTTTGTTGGTTTGTTTTTTTGAGAGAGAGGATCTTACTAAATTGCCCAGGCTGGCCTCTACCTTGCAATCCTCCTGCCTCGGCCTCCCAAACTGCTGGGATTATAGGCTGTAAAGTTTTCCCATCTTATAGATGAGCAAGTTGACTAGAATGGTTTAGTAACCCCTCGATCTCATGAGCTATAAGATATAACTTTGAGTAGGACTGCTTTTTATAATAAGCCATAAAGAAACCTGAAAATAGTGGGAGGGGGGACTGGTTGGCTTACAGAATTGAAAAGGTGTTCCACAGAGTGGCCTCAGACCTTGTCACCAGGCTCTTCTCTCTCTGTATTCCTGATCCCAGCATCCTGGGGGCTGGCCCCCATCTCGGGTAGCGTCTGAATCTGCTGTACTCCTGCAGCACGTCTTCTCAGTCTCTGGCAGGATGGCCACCAGCCGCTGCTTCGGATACCTGGTCCAGGTGAAAACAACAAGTGTCTTTCCTGGTAGTTCTCACCTCAGTTTAAAGATTCAGTGCAATAGGACACCTTTTGATCCTAAGCAACTGTGATGCTGGGCAGTCTGAACATGGTGTGAAGTGGAACTGACCTCCTGCAGTACCAGACTCTCCATCAAGAAAGGCTGACTTACTGGGCAACTTAGTAGGTGCTGAACAAAGTTGTAAAATGAATGAGTGGATGAATGAACATGGAGACCATAATAAGGGCTTAGTAACTTGACCTGCAGGAGCAGTACAATCCATTCTTACCAAATCATGGGACCCCTCACTTTTTCACAAGAAATGATGGTGATTTTTATAGTGACTCCTAATACATAACCACCACCTTAATGGACATCAAGCAGCTTTAAAAGAATTGTTCATTTAAGCCAGGAACAGTGGCGCATGCCTGTCATCCCAGCGGCTTGGGATGCTGAGGCAGGAGGATCACGAGTTCACAGCCAGCCTCAGCAATTTAGCAAGGCCCTAAGCAACTCAGCAAGACCCTGTCTCTAAATAAAATATAAAATAGGGCTGGGGATGGGGCTCAGTGGTTAAGCGTCCCTGGGTTCAATACCTGGAACAAAAGAGAGAGAGAGAGAGAGAGAGAGAGAGAGAGAGAGAGAGAGAGAGAAAGAGAGGATGTGTTCATCAAGTGGGAAATGGATCGACAAACTGTGCCACATTCACACAATGGACTATTCATCCGTTGAAAAGAACAAGTTTCCCAGATGGATCTCAAATGTATTATGCTCCGTGAAAAAAGCCAGATTCGGATGGGTTCCTCCCATAAGGACACAAATCAAATCAGTGGTGGCCAGGGGCAGAAGGGGTGGGGGTAGAGTGGCTAGCTGCAAAGGAGCATGGGGAAGCGTGGGGTGATGGATCTATTCCACATCTCCATCAGGATGGTTACATGACTACCGGCCTTTGTCATAACTTGCAGAACTGCATATTCAGAAGGATGAATTTCATTGTCTGTCATTTACACTTTTATTTTTCAGTGCTGGGGATCAAACTCAGGGCTTTGTGCATGCTAAGCAAGAGTTCTACTGTTGAGCCACATCACAAACCCCACACCTTATTTTTCTTTTTATTTTTTTACAGGTGGATTGAACCCAGGGGTGCTTAACCACTGAGCCCCATCCCCAGCCCTTTTTATATTTTATTTAGAGACAGGGCCCCACTGAGTTGCTCAGGGCCTTACTGAGTTGCTGAGGCTGGCTTTGAACTCGTGATCCTCCTGCCTCAGCCTCTCAGGCATGCACCGCTGCTCCTGACCCACCTTAATTTTTAAAAAGGCAAAACAGAAAGAGAAAGGTGAGGGGGGAAGATCATTCTAGGGTGCTCAGCTGACATTAATTAAATCCTCAGGGAGCTCTGCCTGCCTTCCTAGAAAGAGGGTTGGATAGAAACCCATGTTTATTTATTCAGCAAATATTTTACTGAGCATCTACTATGTGCCAGAAAAGATCAATAAAACATTAAGCCTAGAAAATACTGCGGTAGTGGACAGGAGGGAGGGGCTCCTGAAACTCCTGCCATTTTTGTGCTGGTGGAAGTACAAAAGAATTAAAATAAGAAGATCATTTCATCTATCAGTCAGGAAATAAGAAAAGGAGAAAATGAAGCCGAGGGATGAGAGACAGCAGATGTACTGAGGGTCAGTGAATACGACTGAAGATGACTGGCAAAGTCCAAGACGTAGGGTAACCACACCAAAAGAACAGAAGGATATCAATGGATTTAAGGCGCTTGGACTGAAAAGAGTCTCCCATGACAGCCCATCCAAGTCCACTCTCACTGACCCCTTTCCAAGTGACCTGCAGGAACCGTTTGGACCCCCAGGGGGCTCTCTGCATGCCACCCTAGGCACAGGCCACCCTCCCCCAGCCCCTCAGGAAGACTCGTTAATTTTAACAATAAACAGCAGGAAACAGCGTTTAGAAAGAGAAATATGTTGTGGCCAGAAGTCATATTATTCTTTCTTGGGACTCAGAGTGATGCTCTTTGGATCATTCACACAGCTGCTCCCGTCAATTCTACGTGGATTTATCATCTATTCTTCTGCACCGTATTAAAACATGTCGATTCCTTTCCAACCTGCACTGTTTGCTTAGCTTTATATTTCACAAACAAAACATTCCTCCCTTCCCCTCCACTCTTTCCTTTACCTTCTGCCCAGGAAAACCACAGGATGTTCAGTGCTTTGGGGCTGGGTAGCTTCTTCCTGGGTCTCAGTCCCTTGTGTCTTGAGGATAAGGTGCCAAGAGTGGCCACCCACATTTACAAGGTCGGTTCCTTGTTTGCCTGGAACACATTTTTTCCTCCCTTGGTCCTTTGCTCACCTGGAGAATGCTTGAAATTCAAACGATCCACCTGGAATCCACCAGTTGTCAGGAGCAAGATGGGGAATGATTCTGGTGTTTCTAGAAATATATCATTTGTCCCCCAGTGCCTTCACCCCAACACACTTTCTCACCAATACACCAAATGTAGCCTTATTTGGGGCTCCCTGCATCTTTGGCTTTCTGGTCAAAGAACCTGGTTATTGGATTGAACCCAGGGGTGCTTAACCACAGAGCCCCATCCCCAGCCCTATTTTGTATTTTATTTAGAGACAGGGTCTCGCTGAGTTGCTTAGGGCCTCACTAAGTTGCAGAGGCTGGCTTTGAACTCACGATCCTCCTGCCTCAGCCTCCTGAGCCACGGGGGTTAGGGTTACAGGCGTGCATCACCACATCCAGCTCTTATCCATTATTTTAATCTCATTTTGCATATGAGGATGCAGACTGAGGGAGGTTAGGGATCCTATTATTCGAGGATCATTATGTGGTGATACCCAAACTCTTGCAAAGGTTGCAAAATCTGATGCAAGTTGTGCCTGGATTTCCAGTGCAGGAAAAAAATAGAAAGAAAGAAAACACGTTGCCTTTTGTCTCTGTAAGCTGTTTACTTAGGGCCTTGACGGGGCTCCCCACCTTGTACACACAGAAGTGACAACCCCAATCCAGGTGACATTTTCTGTGTTAATTTGTCTGAGAGCCCATCTTTTTCTTTTCTAAACTCTCTGTGAATGTCAAGAATCTTCCCTGGGAATCAAAAAGAAGTTGAAAATTTGGGGAAGCCTCTGGTAGAAGAGATTATGAAGCTGCTCCCTTGTCAAAGGCTGGCCTGCCCCGACAGGTTGAGGCAACGTGAAAACCACGCATGTCTCCAGGGAGAACTGGTTGCCCTGCATTGGGTCTCTCACAACCTCTCCCAGAGATGATTTTTCTTTTCTTTTTTTTTTTTCACTTGTGGAGTTATTGGGTTTGCTGCTTGGCCAGGTGATCTCGGTGAAATTAAAAGTCTGCAGGTGGTGCTGGGCGCAGTGGAGGGTGACTGTCATCACAGAAGCTCGGGAGGCTGAGGCAGGAGGATCGTGAGTTCAAAGCCAGCCTCAGCAATTTAGCGAGGCCCTAAGCAACTCAGCGAGACCCTGTCTCTGAATAAAATATGAAAAAGGGCTGGGGATGGGGCTCAGTGGTCAAGTGCCCCTAGGCTCAATCACTGGTATCAGAGAGAGAGAGAGAGAGAGAGAGAGAGAGAGGCGATTTCCAAGGCAGTGAGGACCAAATTGATTTTGAAGAGGTCATCAGGAATGTGTCCATTCTCAGCACCCCCCCCCAAATTTTTTAACACACTCATGATGATTGCATCTATGGTAGCAAAGAGAAGGAGAAGAGAAGGAAGGAAAGATAAAAGGAAAGGTAGGAGGTAAAGAGGAATGGAAGGAGGGAGGGAGAAATAGAAAAAAAAAGAGAAAAAAGTGGAAAGATAGAGGAGAAGGGGTGACCTAAATGTTCAGTGATGGAGAATTGGTTGACTACATGAGAGACCCGCCATTGAATGTCCATAACCCTGCAGTGATGCAGGGCGGCAGGCAATGCCTTCCGGCTCCTCTGTGTACCTGCACACTAGGGGGAAACAGGCAAAATGTGTTAAGCGAGCTAATGAATGTTTACGAATCACACTGGACGTGCCATAAAACTTACATTTGTATATACAATGAGATTTCAGTTTCATTTTAAAGACACAAGACTGGAAAGATCTGCCAAAAAATATCAACATCTCTTTAGTTTTTATTTAGAGTCAGCGTCTCACAAAGTTGGCACTAAATGGCTGAGGCTGGCCTCAAATCCTGAGGTGCTGGGATTACAGGGGTGCCTCTCAGCGCCCAGTTTATCAACATCTTTTGTATTGAGAGAATAGGATCTTGGATTATCTTTTTTTCTATTTTTTGGCTCATCTGCATTTTTCTAGGTTTTTTAACTGAATATAGATTATTTTTGTAAAAGAAAGAAAACAGTTAAAGTTTGGGGAAAAACTGGAGAGGTTAGGATCACTGGGGGTAAAAAGGAGTTCTAACTTTACCAGGGATTGAACCCAGGGGTCCTTAACCATTGAGCCCCATCCCCAGCCCTATTTCGTATTTTATTTAGAGACAGGGTCTCACTGAGTTGCTTAGCACCTCGCTAAGTTGCTGAGTCTGGCTCTGAACTGGTAATCCTCCTGCCTCAGCCTCCTGAGCCACAGGGGTTAGAGTTACAGGCGTGCACCACCACATCCAGCTCTTATCCATTATTTTAATCTCATTTTGCATATGAGGATGCAGACTGAGGGAGGTTAGGAAATCTGTTCAAAATCACACATCTATGAAGGTGGCGGGGGTGGGGGGGTAGGCAAGCATTTATCCTGAAGAGTTAGAAGGAAGAACGAGAACTCTCTCTCTCTCTCCCTCCCTCCCTCCTCTCTCTCTCTCTCTCTCTCTCTCTCTCTCTCTCTCTCTCTCTCCCGCCCCCCCCCTCCTCTGGATCCCTTACCTATCAGTGGAACCACTGTCCTATATTATTATTCTAATGCTGTGTAATGAATGACCACAAATGTAGCAGCCTGAAACCACACACATTCATTACCTCACAGTTTCTGTAGGACAGAAGTCTGCGCATGATGCCCAACTAGATCTCGGTTCAGAGCCTCCCTGGGTGGAAATCTAGATGCCAGGCAGCTCTAATCCCAGCAACTCGGGCAGCTGAAGCAGGAGGATTGCAAGTTCAAAGCCAGCCTCAGCAACTCAGCAAGACCCTGTCTCTAAATAAAATATAAAAAGGGCTGGGATGGGGCTCAGTGGTTAAGCACCCCTGGGTTCAATCCCTGGTACCAAAAAAAAAAAAAAAAAAGATGCCAGCCAGGATTGCCATTCTCACAGGGGACTTCAGGGTCTTTTCCAAGTGGAGTGGTCATTAGCAGAATCCATTCCCTTCCAGTCATAGGACCAAGAGCCCTGTGTTTCTGTGAGCTGTGGACCGCTCAGCACTGCCCGCTTGCCCACAGTGCCTTGCCACATGGCCCTGAAGGACATTGCACAACATAGAGTTGTGCTTCCACACAGCTCTGCAGAAACCTGGTTTATTGGCTCTCTCTCTGCCACTCTCTGGGTTTTTGTTCATTTGTTTGCTGTTTGGTTTTTGGTACTGGGGATTAAACCCAGGGGTGCTTAGCCACTGAGCCACATCTCCAGCCCTTTTTAATATTTTATTTAGAGAGAGGATCTGGCTAACTTGCTGAGGGCCTCACTAAGTTGCTGAGGCTGGCCTTGAACTCGTGATCCTCCTGCCTCAGCCTCCTGAGCCACTGGGATTACAGACGTGTTACCACCGTGCCTGGCCCATTCTCTATTTTTAAGGACTAAAGTGACCTGGATAATCATCCTATTTTGAAAATCAACTCATTGGGGACCTTCATAACATCTTCAAACTTCTTTCGCTGCAGTGGGTAGAATCCATTGGACTGACCAACGGGGAGAATGTGCGTGTCCACCCGACGCTGGGGGCTCTTGGAGACTGTCTCAGAATCCTGCGCGCCACGCCTTATTTTCGTGTTCTTAAACAGCAGCTGCAGAAGCTATCAAAGAGGGAGCCTGCCCACGCTGCGTTATCAGGTCTCACGGAGCTCTAGGAAATGGCATGTCCCTGAACAAGCCTCCTTCCCCACCACTGTCACCATGCAGGTCCACAGGGGAGCTTCACCAGCGGTTTCCTACATCTGTCTCCATCCATCAGCTCCATGAATTACTCTCTGGTTCTTCCGTCCTCCATTCTTGGGACAGCCAGGTAATTGCCACTGAAAAGAGAGGGAAAAAAAAAAAAAAATCCATGCTCTTGGAGAAGGAGGATCATGTAACTAGGACTGTTTCCAATTCCACCAGCCAATGCCATTTGGTGGGATCCAAAACTTTTTTTCTGGCTTCTCAATCAGCTAGCCCTCCCCCACCCATTCTCCTCCCTACCATGTTCTCTGGTTTCCCCCCTGAAAATTCCTGTGTTCTTATGAGCATGCCAAGAAAATTGCACTCAAGACATCTGGACAAGTAATCCCAGCGTGAAAACATCTCGGTGCTTGGGCTTCCCTAACCAAAAGGGCTTTCTGATCTGAGTCACCCGCAGAGACCCGCCCTCAAAGAGCCTCATGTTTCTGAAGGAAGGGAAATGAAACCTTAATATAAAGGCAGAATGGGAAACTTCACCCTGGCATAGATTTCTTCACATCTGATCTCTGCAAAAAAAAAAAAAAAAGAAAAAGAAAAAAATATTTCAGCAAAAAGAATTTCACTAATTTTCAAAAATAACAAGTGAAATACAAGAAAGCCGGGGTGTGGACAATTCGCTATAGCAAGTATGTGTGTTAGTTTAAAGGTTGAAAGGTAAAAGTCCTTCAGAGCAGTCAAGTGAAGTAATCTTTTATTTTCCAACCAGACTATTTGGCATCTATTTATTTGGTTCTTGATAATTGGAAGAATATTTGGCATCGGCACATTTAAGAGTACCACAGAAGAGTAAAAAGTGACCACACGCTAGAAATATGTATGAGTCAGTTGTGTGATAGAAAATGGAAGTCAATACAATTTTGGAATGAGTACATCTTCTGTGACTATGTTTAGTGAGATTCAAAGTGAAAGAAAAATGCATCCTACTGTCTCAGATATCTAAAAAGAACACATTTTTTAAAAAAGTTTCATTATTCTTACTTTTTAAAAGTGAAAGAAACACTACCTGTACTCATATTTATTTATTTATTTTGGTACTAGAGATTGAACCCAGGGGCATTTAACCACTGAGCCCCATCCCCAGCCCTATTTTGTATTTTATTTAGAGACAGGGTCTCACTGAGTTGCTTAGGGCCTCACTAAGGTGCTGAGGCTGGCTTTGAACTCACCATCCTCCTGCCTCAGCCTCCAGAGCTGTTGAGGTTCACATCTTGTTTTTCTCAGCACTTAATGAAAAAGGTCAAGATAAACAGAATTTAAGTAATATACAGCAAATGCCCCCAAATACCCACCCAAAGGTGTTACAGTTATCATTGTCCCATGCCTGCACCTCAGATACACACCCCACCGCATTCCTAGCTGACCACCAATTCACATTATTTTTTATGCATTTCAAAGCAAATTAAAGACATCAATACACTTTCATCCAAATATTTCAGCAAGCACACCACTGGCTAGAATCCAGTGTTTTTATTTACATTTGTTTGACTCTTTGTGTAAATAGACATAGAATAAAATTCGCAAGAAACCCAGCAAGATGGAGCATGCCTGTCATCCCAGAAACTGGGGAGGCTATGACAGGAGGATGGCAAGTTTGGGGCCAACCTCAACAATTTAACAAGAATCTGTCTTAAAATAAAAAGGTCTGGGGATATAGCGCAGAGGTAAAGTTCTCCCGGGTTCAATCCCCAGTACCAAAAAAATAAAAAAGGAAGAGAGAGAGGAGAGGGAGAAGGAGAAGAAGAAAATACAAAATAAGTAAATATTCTCTAAAGTATTGACTGGATAGATGGATCTTAGGTACAAAATCCACCGAGTTTTTGTTTTGGTTTGGGTACCAGGGATTGAACCCAGGGGTGCTTAACCACTGAGCCCCATCCCCAGCCCTTTTTATTTTTTTTAATTTTGAGACAGGGTCTCTCTAGGTTGTTTTAGGGCTTGGATAATTTGCTGAGGCTTGAACTTAGATCCTCCTGCCCCAGCCTCCAGAGCCTGGTGGTGGCTTGAGATTATATTTGTGTGTCCCAAACCCCTGTCCAGAAGCAGAATATCCCGTCACCTCTGGACACTGCCTGAGGTCTCTACCCCATGGTTTCCATCCTGATACCAGTTTCAGTGGTCCTGTATTCATATATGAACAGAGGAAAGTTATGTCCGATTCATTCCACTGCCTTTCCTGTTCCCATCCCCCTCCCTTCCCTTCATTCCCCTTTGTCTAACCCAGTGAACTTCCACCACCACCACCTCCGCCCTTGTGTGTCAGCATCTGCCTATCAGAACATTCATCCTGTGGTTTTTTGGAGATTGGCTTATCTCACGTAGCATGATTCCTAGACTGGATTTTGAAGTGGAATCCATGGCTGGAATCGGAGTGGATGGACCCAAATCTTGCCGTTTGATTCTCCAATCTGAGAGCAAATTTTGTGCCCTTTAGTATTTATACAATTAATGAAATTAATTGATCAAGAAACATTAATTTGATCAATTCCAGGCTAAAATACATCAGCTGTACACAAGTGGCAGGTGACTTGCCCGGTACCCTGCGGAAATGAGAACTGGGAATGACTAGATGGGCCATTTCCCAGTCTGCAGGGACGGGCCCTGAGGTCCCACACTGGCCTCCTGCTCCCCCACGCCCAGGTCCCACTGCAGAGCTGTAGGCCAGGAACTGGTTGCAGAGAACAAATTCCTACAAATATTTGTAGGTGTGTGCGCACTGGGGCAGGCTGTCTCAGAGTGCAGACTGGCTGCCGGCCTTTGTTCACCATCTCTCACAGTCTCACGTCCTAGGAAGTCTCTGGGTTTCATTAGATTGGCCCTCCCTCCGCCCTTTGTCACACCCATTATCCCAGGCCCTGGAAGGTGGTGACGGGATTTCCTTACTTTCTCCCCCTTTCTCTTTTATTTCCCACTGATAAATGGCAAAAGCAGCTGTAGGGTTTGCTTTGAAGATTCTGACGGAGGAGCATGATGAATGGCTGATGGTTCAGAACAAATGCATCCCATAATGCCAAGAAGGGACCGAGGGGAGCGATCCAGCGAGTGCTGCAAAGCCGGCTCCCAGCTCCAACTCGGGCCTCCAAAGTTTCTTTTAATCTGGTTCCAGTTTCTGCCGGTGACTCTGCATATGTTTGAAAGAAGGAGAGCAAGAGAAGTCCTGTGGATATAAACAGGGAATTCCATTCTCCCATCAACTCTAAGGACACATTGTCATTGGGGGGTGGTTAAATAGCTAGGAAACCACTTCAAGGCTCCCCCCGCCCCCCCCCCCAGCAACAACTGGGTAACTCCAGGAAGAGTAACAGTTGGCAGACCAAGTGACAGAATTTAAAACTGTAAATCTTTAACATGAGGATCGACAAAGCAAAATACAGCTGTTGCTGCTCCATGCAGCCCATAGGGTCCCCCGGTTTGGAAAGGAAGTCTATTCTTGAGCTGATTACCATAAACTGCTTGGTAACTGCAAAAAAAAATGGTAAGCATTAGCCAGTCGGAATCTGGTCTTGTTTTTTGAACCCAAGGAAAAAATAAGAACCGTTATTTCACTGCCTGCCGGGTCTTCTGAGTCTTCCAGGGACCAAGAGAATAAACAGCAGCTTCTGGAGCTGCCATTAGAACAGCCTGAGAAATTCCAAGTCCTCCTTTGAAATTCCAAGAGATACTTAATAGAAAAGAAAGGTCTTGGGTGGATGGATGGTTCCTTTGTGTCTGAACAAGAGAGGCTCTCTTCCCCGCCCCTGGATGGAAAGTCATTCAAAGGAAATCATTAAAGGACATCCCTTTTTTTTTTTTTTTTTTTTTTTTGCACAGCTTAGACTCTGGCAATACAAGAAAAACCAAGTGTAGACTTGATGCAATTACCCAAATAACAAGGGCCGGAGAGAAAGGAGGGGAAAAAACGAGGCCTGCTCTGGGGTAATTGTTAGGACCTTACAATTCACCCTATTGTAGACACCGACATCGACATCGTGAAACAGTTACTTATTACTTTCTAATTTCATACTTTGAGAGAGACAAAGGAAATAAATATTAAAGGGCACAAAAGAAGCTGGGCGCTGAGGTACATGCCTATCATCCCAGCATCTCAGGAGGCTGAGGCAGGAGGATCTTGAGATCAAAACCAGTCTCAGCAACTTAGCAAGGCCCTAAGCAACTCAGCAAGACCCTGTCTTTAAATAAAATATAAAAAGGGTTGGTGATGTGACTCAGTGGTTAAGTGACCCTGAGTTCAATCTCTAGTACCAAAAAAAAAAAAAAAAAAAAAAAAAGTTCTCATTGGTCCTGTTGATTGACAGATAATAACTATCTAGATGTTGATATTAGTCTTAAGACACCATAAGATGACTCAAAGATTAGCACATCACTCCTTCAACTGAATGATTGCAGAAGACTACACATATGATTTGGTTTATGTTGTTGTTGATTTAATTGTTTTTATTGTTTTGGTGGCACTGGGGATTGAACCCAGGGGCACTTGACCACTGAGCCACATCCCCAGCCCTATTTTGTATTTTATTTAGAGACAGGGTCTCTCTGAGTTGCTTAGGGCCTCACTTAGGGCCAGTTGCTGAGGCGGGCTTTGAACTCGCAATCCTCCTGCCTCAGCCTCCCAAGCTGCTGGGATTATAGGCGTGGGCCACTGCACCCTTTTGAAGAAGACAAAGACACTGTGAGTTTATTCAGTTGCCATATGTTAAGAAAGTATTCACTGGAATTAACCATAGGATGCATTCTCCCTACCATGATATAACTATAATCTTTCTTGACGCCATCATCCCCATTATCCACGGGCGACCACCCCTCCATCCTGAATCCTCAGGTCTGTCCTCTGAACATAGTGGCTCATGATGAACTCGGTCCCCCATGCATAGCATGTTCTGGTCTCTGTTACTCCTTTGGTGTCCATATCTAGCGACGCGTGTTGAACTGAGCTCCTGTGAACTTTACCCATCTTCCTTCGAGCTGAACAACAAACTGTGCTTTATGTAATATTTGTCTTTGCTCAAACCACAGCCTACAAGTTGCTCTTTCAGTTGAGTTGGCCAGGGTTCATCATTTGGGAGGTCAAGTTTGCACGTTCTGTTTCCAATAACACGTGCCCATGAGGAGCCTTAACCGGGGCTGAATTTATGAATGGGCCATACAGCCCCCATCATAGCCACAGCGACACTGGCATGACCCCCTGCAGGAATCTGAGGGACGTTCTCCATCTTCCTGGATTGTTCAGGACTTGGGAGAGTATTTTATGATACTATTAATGTCTTTTAATGTTAATCACACTTTCTGTATGAGAAGATAAATATCGAATGGATTGCAGTGCTTCTCTCCAAAGTTAGCCCAGCTGTATCCACGCACACGTTGGAGCAGACGAAATGCAGACAATTACATGGATAGAAAGCCAAGAGCTGAGATAAGCATCTGACTCCAATCCAAAGTCACTTTGCCGAACTGTCTCTTCTCCTTTGGCTGCCCGTCTGTCTTTTCCATTTCTGTATTTCTTCTGCAATTGTGGCAAAAAAAAAAAAAATATATATATATATATATATATATATATATATATATATATATATATACAGAACATGAAATTCACCACTTTAGACTTTTTTTTTTTTTCTGGTACCAGGGATTGGACCCAGGGGCACTAAACCACTGAGCCACATCTCCAGCCCTCCTCTTTTTAAATATTTTATTTAGAGACAGGGTCTTTGCTGAGTTGCTTAGGGTCTCCCTCCCTAAGTTGCTGAGGCTGACTTTGAATTGGCAATCTGGCAATCCTCCTGCCTCAGCCTCCCGAGCCGCAGGGATTGCAGGTGTACAGCCATTGTCACTATTTCTGGAACTTTTTCATCATCCCATACAGAAGCCATTAAACAACACCTGTGCATTCTCTGCCTCCACCCCTGGAAACCTCAAGCCTGCTTTCTATCTGCACGGCTTTGCTGTTCTAGGTATTTTATATAAGTAGAATCACACAGTATTTCTCCTTTTGCGTCTGGCTTACTTCACTTTGTGTTTATTTTCAAAATTCATCTATTTTGTAGCATGTATTGCAATTTGCTTTTTCTGTGGCTGAATAATATTCCATTGTATGGATATAATGTGGTTTGTGGGGGGGGGTTGCAAATATATGCATATATTTTTTTTCTTTTTTACTTTTTCTTTATTTTATTTTATTATTTTTTTTTTAAGTTGCTTAGAGCCTCACTAAATTGCGGAGGCTGGCTTTGAACTTGAGATCCTCCTGTCTCATCTTCCCAAGCCATTGGTATTACTGGAATGCGCCACTACACCTGATTGTCCATTTCTTTTTAAGCAGCCTGTGTCCTGCCTGGTCATCTTGATAGACCAACATGGATGAACTAGTTGCAAATTTTTACTGAGGCAAAAAATAGGGAAGAATAAGATCTATCCTCCGGATCCAAAGTCAGGAAACAAGAGGCGGTGTAGCCAAGTAGGTGGAAAGCATTGACTCCGGAACGCAGCTACCCGTTGGAACCTCAGCTCTACTCACCACCTGGGGCTGTGTGATCCTGTGGTAGTGATCTCCAAAGCAGCTTCCTCCCTGTGAAATGAGGATGGAAAGGGAGTAATTCCAGCCATGGTTGTGGGGATTCAATAAGTGAATACAGGTAAAACTGGCAGAACAGGGCTCTAAATAATAGCAACACTAATACAGTCAATATTTCTTTTCTTTTTTCCTTTGGTACTGGAGATTAAACCCAGGGGTGTCTTACTAGTGAACTACATTTCCATTCTTTTTTTATCTTTTATTTTGAGACTGGGGCTCGATAAATTGCTGAGTCTGGCCTCAAACTTGCTATCCTTCTGCCTCAGCCTCCCAAGCCTCTAAGAATACAGGTTTGAGCCACCACACCCAGCTTATTAATCCAGTTTTTTATTTTCTTTTTGGTACCAGGATTGAACTCCAGGGTGTTTAACCACTGAGCCCCAGCCCCAGCCTTTTTTATTTTGTATTTTTAGACAAGGTCTCACTAAGTTGTTTAGGGCCCTGCTTAAATTGCGGAGGCTGGCTTTGAACTGTGATCCTCCTGCCTCAGCCTCCCAAATCACTGGATACAAAAAAATCCAGTTAACTTCGAAGGCCCCCTCAGATTCTAGGCAACTGAATCAAACTCTTGATGTGGTGTGGGGGGGTGCCATCTGCATTTATAACCAGTGCCAAATGCCTCTGGATCCCTATGGGCAGCAGTGATTGTCAACCTCTGCCCTGACGCATGGCCAGCCAGTCTCATCCTTGGCTTTCATTTGAACTTTGAGCAGGTCAGACCCCAAGAGGGGATCCCATTTGTGTCTAAAGAAGCCAAACTCCAACTGGGACTTTCAATTAATAGAACCAATAGCCTATGAAGGTATTAAAATTATTCCATGAAGGGAATGTGTTTTAAAGTGTTTCACTCATTAATTGAATGGGGCACTTTCTTCTTCCCAAAACAAAACAAAAAACAAAAACAAAAAAAAAGGATATTGTCCCCAGTGAAAAGGACAAAAATCATCACATCCCACAACCCACTGTGC
This sequence comes from Urocitellus parryii, assembly GCF_045843805.1. NCBI lineage: Eukaryota > Metazoa > Chordata > Mammalia > Rodentia > Sciuridae > Urocitellus > Urocitellus parryii. The sequence continues at coordinate 161,350,399 of NC_135533.1, forward strand.
TCCATCCATTTTAAAATTCACGAATTCACACTTTCTTCTTATAAGAAGAAAGATGCTAAAATTCCCCCAAAATGCCAAAGCCCTCCTGGGGCCAGTCACCTGGCTGTGTCTGAGAGCCAGACGAGTGACACTGGGTAGACAAAACATAAGGACCCAAGACACAACCTCTCTGGGCCTCAAAAGGGTCACAGTGACATTCTCCTTCCTAAAAGCATTTTTAAAAAAATCCAAGGATGCAAGCCCTCGTGTAACCTTTTCACCCCTGAGTTTGCAGAAATGATTCCAGCCAGCTGGGCTTTTTTTTTTTTTTTCAGAAGACTGAAAATATAAGAAAACGGGGAGCCCACAGGGGCGGACCCCACTTTTACAACCAGGATGGTCTCCCTGAGTTCCCACTGGGAACGCCATCAGAATTTCCACTCCACGGCAAGAGGAAGTAGAACTGGAAACACAGTGTGAAATCCTTCAAGAAAAGCCAAAGGAGCTCAGCGGCATGTCTCAGAAAAGAAGTAAGAACATTTCAAACACAGAGCCCCAGAACCAGTCTTGAAAGAAACACGGCAGGCCAGGCGGGGTGAGGCATGCCTGCCCTCCCAGGGACTCCAGCCGCTGAGGCAGGAGGATCGCAAGCCCGAGGCCAGCCTTGGCAGTTTAGAGACCCTCAGCAATTTAGAGAGGCCCTGTCTCAAAATAAAAAAATAAAAGGGCTCAGGATGTAACTCTGTGGTAGAGTTCTCCTGTGTCCAATCCACAGTATAGAAAGAAAAAGAAAGAGAGAGAGAGAGAGAGAGAGAGAGAGAGAGAGAAGAAAGAAAAAGAAAGAGTGCTCCAAATAATTGCAAATAGTGGAAATATTCCACCCTGAAAGCAGTGCCTGGAAACATCTATTGATGGTTGAACAAGATTTCCCTAAGGCTCCATGATTTCAGGGAGTGGCTGTCCTCCAATGCAGAGGCTGATGGAGAAATTGTAGTCTTACCAACTAGTGCTTTGGAAAAAAAAAAAAAAAAAAAACCTGAGCTTCCTAAACACACTGGGATTCCCTCAGTGTTCCCCAACCCCACATGAGCATCATCAAGATCCACAAATACCCTGGAATAGCAAAGTGACAATCACCATTTAGAGGGTTACCAGGGGTCAGACACTGCACAAGCCCGCCGCACATGTTACTCCTTGAATTCTTGAACGACTCTATAAAGTAGCCTCTCATACAACTTCACTTGTGCATTCAATAAATATTCACTAGGCACTTCTTACATCAGGAACTCTGAGAAACAGAGGTGAAGAACGGATAAGGGGGTGTGGTGGCGCATGCCTGTCATCCCAGCAGCTCAGGAGGCTGAGGCAGGAGGATCGCAAGTTCAAAGGCAGCCTCAGCAATTTAGTTAGCAAGGCCCTCAGCAACTCAGCAAGAACCCTGTCTCTAAATTAAAAATTTTAAAAAGGGCTGGGGATGTGGCTCAGTGGTTGAGAGCCCCTGGATTTAATCCCTGCTTCAAAAAGAAAAGAAAAAAAAATAGATGGGGTGGGAATCGCTAAGGGGAAAAGGCCAATCTGAAAGGGCGAACTACTTGCAGGATTCCAACTATATGACATTCTGGAAAGGCAAACCTCCCGAGGCAGTAAAAATATTAGTGGTTTCCAGGTGTTTGGAGCAAGAAAGGGGATAATAAATAGGTGGAGCATGTGGAATTTTTAGGGCAGTGAAATGGTTCTGTAGGATACTGACTCAGAGGTAGAGGTCATTCCACATTTGGCAAGACCCACCGAATGCACCCCACCAAGAGGGAATCCTAACAGGAGCTAGGAAGTTTTGTGAACCATAACATATCAAAGTTGGGCTCATCAGTTATAAATGAGCCTCACCAACACAAGATGTTAATACAGGGAGTATCCCTCATCCAAAATGCCCGGAGAATCAATCAACAAATAAGTGGAAAAATGCTCAACAACTCTAGCCATTAGAGAAATCAAATTAAAACTCCACTGATATTTCATCTGACTCCAACCAGAATAGCAATTATCAAGAATACAAGCAACAATAAATGTTGGTGAGGATGTGGAAAAAAAGATGCACTCATACATTGCTGGTGGAACCACTGTGGAAAGCAGAATGGAGAGTCCTCAGAAAACTTGGAATGGAACCACCATTTGACCCAGTCATCCCACTCCTAGATTTGTACCCCAAGGACTTAAAAGCAGCATACTACAGTGATACAGCCACATCAATGTTTTTAGCAGCTCAATTCACAACAGGTAAACTATGGAACCAACCTAGGTGCCCTACAACAGGTGAAGGGATAAAGAAAATGTGGTAGATACACACAGTGGAATATTACTCAGGCTTAAATAAGAAAGAAATTATGGCATTTGCCAGTAAGTGGTTGGAACTAGAGAACATTATGCTAAGCAAAATAAGTCAATCCCAAAGAACCAGAGACCAAGTGTTTTCTGATATGTGGATGCTAATTGACCATGGTGTGGGGAGAATAGAGGTAATTTGGACTAGAAAGAGGGGGAGTGAAGAGAGGGGAGGGGGTGTAGGGGTAGGAATGATAGTAGAATGATCAGACATTATTACCCTATGTGCATATGTGATTATATGATCTGTGCAACTCTACATCATGTGCCACCAGATGAACCAAAAGTTATACTCCATTTATGTATGATGTGTCAAAGTGCATTCTACTGTCATGTATAATTAATTGAATGAATAAATGAATAAATAAATAAATAAACAAATAAACTTTAAATGCCTGGAACTGGAATTGTTTCAGAATTTGGAGTTTTAGGATTTGGGAATGTTTGCTTGGAACCCAGGGGTGCTTAACCACTGAGCCCCATCCCCAGCCCTTTTTTATATTTTATTTAGAGACAGGGTCTCACTGACTTGCTTAGGGCCTCGCTAAGATGTGGAGGCTGGCTTTGAATCCATGATCCTCCTGCCTTAGCCTCCCAAGCCATCGCACCCAGCCACAAAACTCTTTTCTATTTCATATAATCAGAACCAGGTTATCTCAAACAATATTCTTGTGCACCTGTGTTTTTGACTGCGGTCCATTATGTGAGGTCAGCCTTGGAGCTTTCCACTTCTTGCATCCTATCAGCAACCAGAGAGTTTCTGATTTGGGAGCATTTGGGACTTTGGAATTTGGGGATTAAGGATGCTAAATCTATCTATAGAGGCGATTGTGGGGAGCAGCGTACGTGGGAACTCTCTTTATACTCTCCACTCAGTCTTTCTGTACACCTGAAACTGTTCCAAAGTCCATGTATCTTAAAAAGAAAAATGAAAAGGGGAAGACCACAGCCTCTACCATGATGAGGACTCACAGATTCAAAACAAGGAGACACAGACGTGACCATCTAGTGCCCCCTGTAATTAAGGAATGACCGTGACTGCAGAATGGGATGGTTAGGGACAGCCTCTCTAAGGAGGTGACATTGAAGCAGAGACCTCCAGGAACCCCCATGTGAAATGGGAGCAGAGTGTGGAACACAGACTCATAGGATGTGCAAAGATCCTGAGATAGCAGGATATCTAGGGGCACAAAGAGGCCACATAGCTGACAAATGACAGAGTTGACTTTGACTCTCCTTCTGACCCCAGCACCTATCTTTTAAATGGCCATTGTCTTCAATATGGGGGCAGTACCAGGGATTGACCCCAGGGGCACTCGACCACTGAGCTCCATCCCCAGCCCTATTTTGTATTTTCTTTAGAGACAGGGTCTCCCTGAGTTGCTTAGGGCCTCACTAAGTTGCTGAGGCTGGCTTTGAACTCACCATCCTCCTGCCTCAGCCTCCTGAGCTGCTGGGATGACAGGTGTGGGCCACCCCTAGAGGCTTTTATTTTTATTATTTTTTTCTTTGGGTACTGAAAATTGAACTCGTGTACCCCTGAGACACATGCCCAGCCCTTTTTTATTTTTTATTTGGAGATAGGGTTTCACTAAGTTGTTGACGTTGGCTTCAAACTTGCAGTCCTCCTGCCTCAGACTCCCAAATCACTGGGATTACGGGAATGCACCCCCCCCCCCATTCCTGGCTACCTCCGTCTTTTTCGAAGTCTCCAAGTATATCCTTTCCCTATGGTGTGTCTGGGTCATGTCAACCTTACTTAAAATGGGAATCAATGCTTCTGCCTAATGACAAAGGGTACCTCCCCATTATTGAATCAGAACTTTGTTTTCCCAGGTCCCTTGAAAAATCCAGAGGGGCATTTGGTCGTGGGAGAAGGGGAGGGGGAAGGCCATCTTTCTTCACTCTCCAATGATGTCGAAGTCATCCTGCTCACATGTGCTCACATTGGGCACTTCTGTTTGCACCGGGAAGGAGGTTCCTGGAGTCTTTATAAATATTTATGAGACACGAATGATCACATGATACGCACTGCCACGCCGCTAACAGGAGTCCGGACTCCAAGTCCTTCTGTGCACAGGGCATGGAGATTGCAGATAGATGGCAGATGGATGGCCTGTTCCCGGCCAAGAGAGCAAGGACATTCGTGGCCATTGTTCTCTGGGTCTGCTTAAAGAATTTACACAGACCCCCCCCCCCCATCAAAAAAATCTGAGGTCCTCCTTTTCCTGAAGAAGGTTAAAAAAAAAAAAAAAAAAAGAAAGGAAAAAAAAATCCAGTGTGTTTCAATCCATATGAAAAAACCATTTCAGAACTGAAAACATGACATGTAAAGAAGAAAGAGGTGAGTGTGTGATTTTCGATGGAAAAACCAGCTGTTGTTGGGGTCAGATTGAAACCAGATGGGGAAGGAAGGATCGAGGGGAAAGCCGAAATGCATTCAGGAAAAGGACATCAGAGGCGAAAGGGGCTCTCAAGGCAGAGGGAAGAGGTTCCTCGCAGACTCCTCTTCCTGTGGCTCCTGACCCTATGGCTCCCAGGAGCCAGGGATGGAAAACCAAGGTGCGTGCACCCAGGGCTCCCAGGAGCCGGTCCCAGAGACGGTGGAGACTCGCCCCACGGGGCTGGGTGTCCTCCTTGGAGAGGTCCAGAACTTGGCCTGTCCTCTGCTGGGGTGGCTAGCTGCCCCAGAAGACACAGGCCTGGGAGAAAGAAACCAGAGAGAGGACCCAGGGCCAGGCGGGCCTCTCAGCCTGTGTTTCTAGGGGCTCTCCTTGGTCACAGTCCACTCACTGCCTCCTGACACCACTCTCCAGGGAGCCCGTGCTGCAGAACTCAGAGGCATTGCTCAAGTCCAGCTGGGGTGGCCGTCTGGCCCAGGGAGCCCTGGTGAGCTGTGTCCCCCGAGCTGTGGCTTCCTAGTGCTGGTGGAGGGTATGATTTGAGCGGCCGCCTGCTGACCACGGGCTTCCGGACACACCACATGCTGACCTCAAAGGACACTCGCTCACGTTGGGGCTTCCCGCCGAGGCCTGCTGTGGCCCAGAAGCAGGAGGCCACAGCCTGGGCAGCTGGCAAGACCTCCTTCCGCCCACACAGATCTGCGACAGGCCTGTCCCTCCCTCCGTGCTGATTCAGAGATGCCAATCATCCACTGCATCTGGCCACGGTGCTCACCCAGTGGATGGATGATCTGCTTCTCGTGATTTCAGCAGCTCATGACGTGTTCCTACTTCAGGTTAAGGACCGTCGGCAGAGAGGATGGCCGGGCCTTGAGATGAAGGTGCAGAGTCGCCTCAGACCCCCCATCCCAAGTCACCCCGCTCTTGGTGAAGTGCTCCTCACACTTCATGATATGTTCCCATCAGGGGCATTGTCAAGTCCAGCTGGGGTGGCCGTCTTGCTCCAGGAGCCCTGGTGAGCTGTATCCCAAAGATTAATAGTCTTTGGGTGAGGGCTGGGATTCTTCCTTCCTACCTCCCTTCCAGGTGAGGCCAGCGTGGCTAGGCTACAGATTATACATTGAACAGCAAGGTTCCAACAGATTCTAAAAAAGAAAAGGAAAGCTGGGCACATCTGTAATTCTAGGAACTCAGGAGGCTGAGGCAGGAGGATGGCAAGTTCAAAACCAGCCTCAGAAATTTAGCAAGGCCTTAAGCCTCTAAACAAGAAAATAAAAAGGGCTGGGGATGTGGTTCGGTGGTTTAGCGGTTAAAAACAATAATCAAATAAAAATTTTAAAAGAAAAGGATCTTATAAAGGTAACACAGCCTGCTTTCATGAGGCTGGATAATGTGAGGCCAATCACTAAACCTCTCCGAGCCTCAGTTTTTAAATTTATAAAAAACACAGACCACAATAATTTATCTCACAGTGTGGTTGAGAAAATCAAGTGGAATAATTTATATAAAAAGCTTATTATAAACAGGATCTTTGCAGCTAAAAGTAAGGGAACTTCAAGTTCAACTAGTTTAAACATGAAAAATAAAAGATTCTTACTGGCTCATATAAACTGAAGTCTCACAGTGCACCTGGCTTCAGGCATAGCTGGATCCAGTTACTCAAGTTGTTTATTCCAGACGCTGCTTGCTCTTGCATGCTCTCTCTCTCAATCTCTCTCCCTCCGTCTGTTTCTCCTTCTCTCCTCCTCTCCCTACCTTCCTCTCATTCTTTTTTATTTTGAGCTCTGTCTTTCTGTGTGTTGTTTTTAACGGAGGCAAGCTAAACTGCCGTGAGAAAGACGGCCTCTCATAGCCCCAAGCCAAGTAGCCTTAACAGACAAAATGAGACTTTGCTAACATCCTATTGGAGAGACTGATTGGCTCCACGTGGATGCTGGATCTTGCAGAAACATGGGCATTGCCATCAGCCGGGCTGCTGATGGACCGTCTCCTGTCCACACAGTGGGGGTGGAGGGACCAACTCTCCTGTCTCCCCTTCATGGTAAAACTCGTGACCCTGGATCTCATTCACTTTCATTCCACTGCTACTTTTAGAAAGGAATCGAGTGAACACTGGCCTCTCATCCTGTGATGTCGAGAAACCTCAACTAGGGGCCAGAGACCTGCATTCTCATCCAGGGTCTGCCGCTAGCTGGCCTGGAGACTTGGGGCTGATGAGCTTAACCTCTCTGTGGCTTCCCCATCTATAGCCTGGGGGCTGCCATCAATGATCTCAATGGTCCCTTCCAGCTCAAATCCTGTTCTTATGATTTTGCCTCTATTATATAATACCATTAAGAGTTAACGGAAGCCAGGCGCAGTGGCACACTTGTCATCCCAGCAGCTTGGGAGGCTGAGGCAGGAGGATCGTGAGTTCAAAACCAGCCTCAGCAACTCAGTGAGACCCTGTCTTTAAAGAGAACATAAAAAAGGGCTGGGGATGTGGCTCAGTGGTCAAGTGCCCCTGAGTTCAATCCCTGGTATCCTCCAAAAAAGAGATACTGAAGTCCTCCCTTCTCCATAGGGGATATGTTCCAAGACTTCCAACAGCTGCCTAAACCATGGATAGTAGCAAACCCTGTATAGCCTACTTTTCTCTAATATATATATATATATATATGAAAGTGGACTCCCTTTCCAAGTCCTCCCTCTCTTTCTTTCTCTCTCTCTCTCTCTCTCTCTCTCTCTCTCTCTCTCTCTATATATATATATATATATATATATATATATATATACACACACACATATATATATACATACACACATATATATGATAAAGTTTAATTTTGTAAATTAGGTAGAGTGAAAGATTAATAATAGAATAAAACAATTATAACAATAAACTGTAATAAAAATATGTAAATGTCATGAATTGCTTACTTTTAGAATTTTCCATTGACGATTCTCAGAGTACAGTTGGCCACAGGTGATTAAGACTGTAGAAAGCAAAAACCAAAGGATCAGGAGGGAAGACTGTCCTGCATTTTAACAGACACCCCCCGAGACGGCCATGACAGGGCGCCATGTTTGAACCACCGCCAGCAGAAATTGAAGGAGGATATGTGGGTAAGAGAAAGCGGGACTCCGTTTCCAAGTCCCCTCACAATTACTGCATGTGGGAACTCTTATGTCTTGGACATCAGGTGCCTCTGAAAGCTGATGTGTTAGGTAATAAAGGAAGGTTCGTAGGTGAAATGATTAGATTATGAGAGCTGTGACCTCAGGAATGGATTAATCCATTTGATGGATTAATGAATTGAGTGGACTACTGGGCGAGGGTAACTGTAGGCAGGTGAGGAGTAGATAAAGGAAATCAATCACTGGAGATGCTCCTTTGGGTTGTTATATTTTGTGTATCTTTTATTTTTTCCTCCTCCTCCTCCTCCTCCTCCTCCTCCTCCTCCTCCTCCTTCTTCTTCTTCTCTCTCTCTCTCTCTCTCTCTCTCTCTCTCTCTCTCTCTCCCTCCCTCCCCCACCCACCCACCCAGGACCGCCTGACTTTATCGACATGTGACTCTGTCTCTGCAGCACAGAGTGGAGACTTCTCCATCACCTCAAGCAACCAAAGCTGTTCATTTCAGTTGTCTACCTGACCTGAGCAGTAAAGGTTTGAGTTTTCAACTTCTTTAACTTTTACTTTTTAAATGTTCTCAAAATGATGCATTGATTGCTCTTTCTCATTATTCTCAGCCTCAAATTGGACCACCAACACCTCTCCCCTGAACCTGATTCATCTCTACCTCCAACCCTGGAGTCCATCCTACACCCAGACCCCACAGGCACAACCCTTCCAAGACCCACATCTGCTGGTGCTACCTCGGGGCTTCCCCTCCCCATAGGATTGCAGGTCCCCGCCTGGCCCCCAGACCCTCGGGCTCCGTCTACCCTGCCAGGCCCTTCTCTCTTCCTCTCCTGCCTGTCCTCACTCCTCTCCATCTGAGATAATTTCAGCTCTTCCAAATTCCCCGCCATCTTTGCCTGGCTGTTTGCTCCTCACCCTTCAGCTTAGTCAAGACACCCTTCACAGATGCTTCCTTGGCCTCTCATGCTCATCCTTTCTCTGCGTGACCTGTCCCGTCAACTCTGGAGCCATTGAAGACTTCCCATTGTCCTTACCTTCTTGCTCCACTAGCCCCTAAGCTCCACGGCTTAGTGATTATTCCTGAACCATCATTGACTCCCCTGGGCCTCAGTTTCCTCCTCTCTCACTGGGACCCATGTCATATCTACTTTACCAAGATCCAGTCAGCCACCATCTTTGGATTTAACCAACCGCAGATTGAAAATAGTTGAAAAAAAAAATTATGTGTGTACTGAGCAGGTACAGACTCTTGTCATTTTTCCCTAAACGATACAGTACAACAGCTGTTCACATAGCACTTGCGTTGTACTGGGGATTGTAAGTGATCTGGAGATGATTTCGAGTATACAAGAAGCTGTGCCTAGGTTGGATGCAGATCCTCCGCCATGTTTGACATAGGGGACTTGAGTATCCTCAGATCTTGGAATGGCAGGGGAGGCCCCAGAACCCGTCTCGCAGAGATACCATTTGACAACTCTAGCATCTCATAAGTGTGGTTAACAATTATCATTATTATCATGAATGGTATTATTGCATTAGCATAAAAATTCTGTCTTGTCACCATTTCATTCCTACACCTGGCTCAAAATCTGGCACAGAAAAGGTGAACCATAAACATGTGTGGGATGAATGTTGAATTATCTGGATTCACGACACACACGGTGCCGTTGGGTTTTATTTCGGTCCGCCTAGACCAGAAGAACCCCGGTGTTAGCACCTCCCAGGTTTGCTTGCTCATGTGCTTATTCCATTGACTCTGCGAGGAGAAGGATTCCGTTTTACAAAGAAGACAGGAGTGAGGAGCCCGGTTCCAAAGGCCTGTTTGCTCACATTATTAATTTTTCTGTCCTCTTCCAAGTAGAGTTTGAATGATTTTAAATGTTCACTCAACTGGAACAACACCCTCACTCTCTCGTTTCATGCCTGGCTGCAATTAAAGTCAAAAGCAAAATTTAAAAATACAACTTTAGTATAGAGTGGAAGAACTGTTGATTCAGGGACTAGCCTGTAATCTCACAACATTACCAAGAAAAAAAAAAAAAAAGAAGAAGAAGGAGAAAAGAATACCAAGCTGCCAGTTCATGGGTTTGGTCCTCTTAACAGAGACTCCAGACTCCAGAATCAGTAACTGGGTAAATCTGCTGGTTTTTAACACGATTCTAAGCATTGGGAAATTGGCCCAATGCTCAAGAAGGAATTAAGGTTCTACTGGAACATCCCGCTCCCTTTTCTAAAGAAATCCTTGGGCGAGAAAGGCAAAATAGCTAAATTGGGTGCGGCTCGGCAGTTTCCAATATCAGATCGGAGAGCTGCGGAATTTCAGAGCTGCTTAGAGGTCACCTCGAGGCCATTTTACAGATGAGGTAACTTGAGGCCCAGAGAAGGAAGGAACTTACCCAGGTTCCCACAGTGGACGTGACCCAGTGACTATGGATTATGAAGGATCTCAATCTTTTTTGGTTGGAGGGGAAGATACTGGGGATTGAACTCAGGGGCACTCCACTACTGAGCCCCATCCCCAGCCCTTTTTTATATTTAATTTAGAGACAGGGTCTCACTGAGTTGCTTAGGACCTCACTAAATTGCTGAGGCTGGCTTTGACCTCGCCATCCTCCTGCCTCAGCCTCCTGAGCCACTAGGATTACAGGTGTGGGCCACTGCGCCCAGCTGTCTGCATCCTTAAAATGGAATCTGACTGCTCTTATCCTCACCCACCTCCAAATAGGAAAGCCATTGCCCTTCAGCAGGATGAGGAGGGCTGCACCCCGACCTCACACCCACTCCCCACCAAGAGCTGGAAGACCAGCACCCACTACTGCACTCAGATATTTCAACTCCCAAGGGGAATGAAGGGAAGGGAGGGGGGTGGGAATGGGAAAGACAGTGGAGTGAATGGGACAGAACTTTCCTGTGTTCCTATGTGAACACACGTACGACCAGGGAAACTCCACATCATGTCCAACCACAAGAATGGGGAGTTCTATTCCATGTGTGTGTGATAGGTCATAATGCACTCCACTGTCATGGATAACTGAAAAGAACAAATAAAAAATTAAGGAAAAAAAAAAACTTGAGTCGACTTTGTAACCAGATCCCAAGGAAACTGGGCCAAGAAGAAGGTGGCTCTGGGGAGAAAGGTCAGCAGAGGATGCTCCATCCCAGAGAAGCAAGAAAGAGGCAGAGCGTCCAGGTGAGACTCCCCTGGGGAGAGGCCAGACTCCACCATCAGGGACCTGGCAAGGGGCCGGGTTTCTCTGAGCTGCAATGTTCTCCTCTGTGAAATGGGAACCTCATAGTGGAGTTGGAAGGAATCAATGAGATTCTGCTTGTCAGGGGCTCAGCACCCATGGACCTCTGCTGGAGCTACGTACTGTCAATCACTCTTTGTTCCCTCCATCCAGCGAAGGCCCTGATTCTACAGTCCCACCCCATCATCTCACCTTCAGGAGTGATCCATCAGAGACCCACCGGATTGAGAAGCCAATACTGGAGGCCAACCATTATCTGGCAGAGGAGACACCCCGGGCTGTGTGCCCACTCCCTCCCACCACCCTTCAAATCCAACAGCAGAGGAGAGACGACCTCCCCGGAATTAATGAGAGGAATAGCACTGTTTTTGTTTAAACGTCGATGAGGTGATGTCTGCTTTCTATTAAATATCATAAGTGAATTATTAGTTCATACCAGAAACCAAAGTGTAAACGTGGCCGCATAATAAACATTGGTACTAAAATCGTCTGTGTTTTACGCCAAGGGCCCCAACTGGCCACACTCTAGGACCCACAAGGCTTGGTTTGCTCATGGGCTCAGCTGCACTGACACCCCAGCCAACAGGCATTCTGGAAATCACAAAAACAGAATGTCCCTCTGCTCCGGCCCAGGCACTGCCACCAAAGTCACAAAAGCAGGCTCCAGTCCATGCACCACCACCACCCTCAAAGCAGTCTGATTCCACGGCTTTACACAAACAGGAGTCATGATGGTAATAGTAATACTTACGTAGCATTTTTACACACTAAGCCCAGGTTGCCCACTCCAGCAGCCACTAGCCGCCTGCGGCAATTGAACACCCAGATGTGGCTAACCAAAACTGAGAAATGCATGCAGGGCACAGTGGCACATGCCTATAATCCCAGCAGCTCAGGAGGCCCACGCAGGAAGATCCCAAGTTCAAAGCCAGCCTCAGCAACCTAGTGAGGCCCTAAGCAAGACCCTGTCTCTAAATAAAGTATTTAAAAAAGGGCTGGGGACATGGCTCAGTGGTTAAGTGCCCCTGGTCTCAATTCCTGGAACAAAAAAAAAAAAAATTTTTTTTTTTGAGAAATACTTTAAATATAGAATATACACCAAATTTCAGTGATGCAACATGAAACGTTCATCTAACGTCTCAATAGTTGTACATGGATTGCATTTGAAATATTATTTTGGATAAATTGAATTGCATGACATACATTATTAAAATTAATTTCCCTTTTTAAAACTTTTTTATGTGGCTACTAGACTTACATTATTAATAGGGTTTGCCTCATAAAGGGGGACAAGGACAAAGCATGGCACATACTTTATTGCCTTCTAGTGTCTCAGAAAACTCTTCTAGAACAGACTCTTTTATGTCTGACCATAACAACTCTCACCCATTCCTCCAAATTATGTGCTTCAATGACATCTGCCCTGTTTTACAGTCTTGCTATTTCACATCTGCTGGGTTTTTTTTTTTTTTCTTTGTAAAGTGGTATTTTCTCATGCAGTGTTTTTCAAGCTCTGGGTTTAAAACCCAGTCATTAGTGGGATGTGAAACCAATTTGGTAAGCCATAACTAAAAAACATTTTTTTAAAGGAAACACAAGAGTGTCGAAGAAAATAGAAGAGGGGGGAAAAAAGGCAGAGTATATGAACCAGTTAAATGTTGTTGCTTAAGGCATTTGTATGTGTGTAGTGGGTCATTTTGTGTTCCTGATTCAGGCTCAGTCCAAAAGAATTTGAGAAACACTGAGCCAATGGTTTTGAGCATGCTTTCTGGAGCTGGTGCCTGGGTTTGCATCCCTGGACAGCTGGGTGACCTTTGCCAACCAAGCTTCAGTGTCTTCACCCACAGGATGAATATTACACTAGTGCCTCACAGGATTCTTGGAAGGAATTCTTTTTTCTTTTTCTTTTTTTTTAATTTGGTACCAGGGATGGAACCCAGGGGTGCTTAACCACTGAGCCACATCCCCAGCCCTTTATGATATTTTATTTAGAGACAGAGTCTCACTGAGTTGCTTAGAGGCTCTCTAAATTGCTGAGGCTGACTTTGAACTTGTGATCCTCCTGCCTCAGCCTCCTGAGCCGCCAGGATTGCAGGCATGCACCACCGCACCGGGTTTCTTGTAAGGATTTAAACAAGAGCATACATAGAAGACTACATGTGGGACAGTGACATACAGTGAGCTCCAAATTCATGTTAATGCTTTTACCCCCTCCAAAATAATGCGTTTTTAGGACTCCCTTGATCAAAGTCTCCATGCATCCTTCTTGTCTACTAGATAAAGGAAGCCTCGACTATCTAATCCTACAGTTCGAGGTCGGTCTTAAATCAATGTCTTCCTTAATCGCAGGATGTTTTGTGTATTCTTCTGAGATCTCACACCCATAAATGACCAAGAAGTCCTAATGAACCCAAAGGGAGCTGCTTATTATGCCTTTCCACTGGCCACAGAAACTCTCCGCAGATCCCTTGCTACTGCTTCTCACTAACACACGGGGGCGCTGTTGGAGACGGGTTCCGCGCCGCCTCGTGCCAACAGCGCAGCAGGTCACCAGGTTGTCCTGGCTAAGAGCCAGCTGAATCTCATCGGTCTTGTTGGGGCTTTCAGATTACAGTTTCTTTTCCAAGGGTACCCTCACACTCCTCCATCTCTCACCGACACATCTACCGCACCATGGTGGCTGGTTCCCTGGGAGTTCAGATCATCCTCTGCACCTGGTGCGTAAACCAGCCCATCTTTGTGAATCTCAGTTATTTGGGTTCAACCTGATCTTTAGGACCCAGCTCTCTAAACTCAGGAGATCAGGACCAGTTTTCACAAACAGGGTCTTCTCTCCCTGGGAGTTAGTTCTACATCACAAAGGGCCAAGGCCGCTTCTGCTAAATCAAAACAAAAAAAGGTGCTCTTTATTCTCTTTTCCAAGACAATGGGGCCTATTTAGGCTTCCATTTGCACGTTAAAGGGGGCTTTTCCAGGACCTTTTCCTGACCTGGGCTGATCTACTCCAGAGGCTTACAGCTGCTGCAGTGTTTAATTTTTGTCACCAACTAAAGCATCTGCAGTTTGGGCCCCTCGTGTTCGGTGGGCCCGTGAGTATTCATGAGTGAACCATAAGAACAATTTAGTGTCTTGCGACCACGCTTTTTAATAATGAATTAAAATAGAAAGTCAAAGTATTTTGCATGGTATTAAAGAACTGATTCTTGTAAGTTTTGTTTCGTTTGTACAAATATGTGCCAATGCTAGATCAAGATTTAAAACGAGTTCCTTGGAGCTAGAGATGTAGCTCAGTGGTGGACTGCTTGCCTAGCATGCACAAGGCCCTGTGCCTGGATCTGACCCTTAGTACTGCAAAATAAAAAATGAGGGCTTGTTTTTGTTTTGTTTTCTCTTTGAAACGGGGTCTTGCTTATGTTGCCCGGGCTGCTTTTCAACTCATGGGCTCAGGCCGGTGAATTTCTTAATGTGGGTCAAAGTCAAAAAGCTTGCATCTCTTGCTTTCTGCAAGAGGTCTTTTTGCTACTGAGACATGCTTTCTCTTAATCCTTGGCCACCCGTCCTTGAACACTCAACCCCATGGGCTGTGTCTGGGGCTCAGTGGTAGAGCAGTTGTCTAGTACATGTGAGGTCCTGGGTTTGAGTCTCAGCACTACATAAAAAATAATAAACAAAATAAAAATATTAAAAAGAAGAAGAAAGACCCAACTCCAGGAAGCCTTTTTTTTTTTAACCCCCTTTGCCCATATAGGAGCAGGACCTCCAATCTTCCAGAAGATCCTGTGTGTCTCTAAGTATATGTACCAGTATTCCTAATGTCATCGCTTTGAGGTTTTTGTTTGTTTGAGGTACTGGGCATTAGACACAGTGGCGCTCCACCATTGAGCTATATATATATCCCCAAATCTTTTCTTTAAATGTTTATTTTGCTGGGAGCAATGACACATGCCTGTAATCCCAGTAGCCAGGGAGGTGAAGGCAGGAGGATTGACGGTACAAAGCCAACCTCAGCAATTTAGCAAGGCCCTAAGCCACCAACTCAGTGAGACCCTGTCTGTAAATAAAATACAAAATAGGGCACAGTGGCTGAGTGCCACCGAGTTCAATCCCTGGTAACACCCCCCAAAGAATTTATTTTGACATAGGGTCTCACTAAATTGCTGAGGCTGGCCTCAAACTTTTAATCCTCTTGCCTCAGCCTCCCAAGTAGCTGAGATTACAGGTGTATATCACCACTCTGGCTAGGCCACCAAATTGTTTTGCAATGATTATTTAAGTCCTCTGAGACCCTCTCCTTTTGCCCATTGATGCTTTAAAGACCTTGAATTCCTTGAGGGCACTGACTATCTTAATCCCCATTATACCCCTCTACTGAGCACACAGCACTTGGCACTGAATTTGGTACATGTGCCAATCTGCCCTTTCTTTCAGATACCATCTATGTCACTTTCTCCAACCTTGTAGTCAATTGCTCCATGCACATTTTTATAGCTTGTCTGTTTTTCCTAGTAGAATTTAAACCCTTTGAAGACAGAGACCATCTCTTAAGTCCTCAGAGTAAAGCCTGAGCATAATGCTGATGCTCTGTTAATCTCCATCAACTGATAGCATTAGTGCTGAGCAAAGGATAAATCCTGCCAGTTGTGGGGACTCACCCCTGTCATCCCAGCAGCTCAGGAGGCTGAGGCAGGAGGATCAAGAGTTCAAACCAGCCTCAGCATCAGCGAGGCCCTCAGCCACTCAGTGAGACCCTGTCTCTAAATAAAATACAAAATAGGGCTGGGGGTGTGGCTCAGTGGTTAAGCACCCCTGGGTGCAATCCCTAGTACCATCGACGGGGAAAGGATGGGGAAGGTGGTCTGTTTTAACTAAGTAGCCAAAAGAAGGAAACTAAGTCAGTTAAGAATTGAGTCTTTCCAAAACTGAAAGCCATAAAAAACCCAAACAGACAAGTCACAAATTTGACTCTGAGCTTTCCAGTAACTAACACAAAAGGGGAATCAGGATAGGCTATATGACTCAGACTATCCAGGGGGGAAAAAAATTAACTCTCTCATACATAGGATCATTTTTCCCCCTGGAGCCCTCTGAAGACATCAGTCATGAAAGGAATAATGTCCTCGATGAGCTCATCCAGGTGAATTTCCTAGAGTTGGCCTGGAATAGAGCAGGCTATAAATAAGCCTCCGTGGTTCCCTGGCCCTGACTCCAAGGATGGCCTCAGGCAGGATTCTTAATTCCTCACTAAGTACCTGCATTTACTAGGGGTGAATTAATTACTTCACATCAAAATAACTGGAGATTATTAATAGTTGCAAAGAGCAATTACAGCTATTAACTCCTCCTAGCCTCAGGCCACTCCTTTGGAATAGCTTCTCTCTCCTAAATTGCTAGAAGCACTTTTCCTGAGGTGTGGTTGCCTAAGCCTACCACTGTAACTAGGCCGGAAGTCTTAATGACTGACTTACCTACATTCCCAACTCTGGCCCTTCCAGGTATTCGAGAGCAAGAAGCCAAAAAAAGGCTTGATTGTTTAAACATGATCTTCTATCCAAAGCTCCAGAGTGGCCAACAAAACCAAAGTGGTGATTTTTTTCACAGCCAGCGACTCTTGAGAAAGGGAGGCCAAAGATCTCAAGAAAATCCCCCTGTCTGGAAATTCCAGGCCTTATCCCTTGGAACCATTTGGGCCCAGGATCCCTAAATGCTCTTATGACACCTGCCACCAAGTGTACCTGGCATTACCCTAGATGCTGGGGTACAGAAGTCAATGTCGTCGCTGAGCACAATGGACCACACCTCTCATCCCAGGGGCTCCGGAGGCTGAGACAGTAGGATGGCGAGTTCAAGGCCAGCCTCAGCAACTTAGTGAGGCCCTCCACAACTCAGTGAGACTCTGTATCAAAATAAAATATAAAAAGAGTTCGGAGCTGGGGCGTGGTGGTGCCCACCTGTCATCCCAGTGTCTCAGGAGGCTGAGGCAGAAGAATTTCGAGTTCAAAGCCAGCCTCAGCGACTTAGCGAGACCCTCAGCTACTCAGTGAGACCTTGTCTCTAAATAAAAAATAAAAAGGGCTGGGGATGGGGCTCAGTGGTTAAGCACCCCTGGGTTCAATCCTTGAGTATCAGAAAAAAAAAAAAGTGAATGTATTCAGGAGATGGAGATTCTCAATTTGATAGACACCTGGGCGAGAACATCATTTCAGTGCCATAGATTGGAGGGGGCGCAAGTCAGGTCAGCAGAGGAGTGTAACAAGGTCATATGCTAGCTCCAGCCTCAGGGACAGGAGATATCTGAATTAGGTCGTCAAAGATCACTATGGTTTAATAGACCAAAGACATTCCAAGGAAGTAAAGGCACGATGTTTTGGAGAACTACAATCATCTTCTTATTACTATCACATAAAGTTCAGAATGGGACCAAAGCAAAAGAGAAAAGGTAAGTTGAGGCTAGGTCATGGAGGGGCACGGAAGTAGCACTAAAGACATAGTGTTTGGGTTGTTGTTGTTGTTGTTGTTTTGGTACCAAGCACTTAACCACTGAGCCACATCCTCAGCCCTTTATTATATTTTATTTAGAGACAGGGTCTTGCTGAGTTGCTTAGGCCTCTAAATTGCTGAGGCTGGCTTTGAACGTGCAATCCTCCTGCCTCAGCCTCCCAAGCTGCTGGGATGACAGGCGTGCCCCACCATGCCTGGCTTAGTCTTTGATCATTTAGGCCAGAGTTTGTGTACAGAAATGCCAAGACCAGACAAATGATGTGAATTAGCATACTGCCCCAGAGAGAACAGGAATACTGGGGGCAAAGAGGAGGGCATTTGAGTCAGGACTAGTACTGCCAGATCTTTCCATTGTTCAGGAGAAGCCAAGAGCAAGATCCCTAAATACATTCTACTTCTAAATGTGGTGATGACTAACTCAGATTTATAACATAGGGAAAAATCAAGAAGGAGGGGGTACCTAGTACTCTGTCCGTGAGCCTGATTCAACCTGAGAGCTGGATCTGGCCTCTAGACTTCCATGTTGCCACTTCTGCCTTAGAAAATAAGAGTCTTTGACAGCTTTGAGATAGAGGAGCAGCACGTAGAATGGCACTCTTAAACATCTCACGGTGGTATCAAACCAAAAAGCTTCTTCACAGCACAGGAAACCATCAAGAGTGTGAAGAGAGAGCCTACAGAATGGGGGAAAATCTTGGCCACCTGCACCTCAGACACAGCATTAATTAAGCGACTCTTGGAATGGATACATTGAGAAAGGGAAGCAAAATATCTCAAGAAAATACCCCCCCAGAGCATTATTTATGTAACTCCAGGATACATAAAGAACTCAAAAAACTTAACACCAGAAAAACAAATAACCCAGTCAATAAATGGACAAAGGAACTGAACAGACACTTCACAGAAGAAGAAATAATATCGGTCAACAAATATATGAAAAAACATTCAACCTCTCCAGCAATCAGAGAAATGCAAATTAAAACTATACTGAAATTTCATCTCACTGCAGCCAGAATGGCAATTATCAAGAATACAAGTGACAATAAACTTTGGAGAGGATGTGAGGAAAACGGTTCACACCTACATTGCTGATGGGACTGCAAATTGGTGCCACCACTCTGGAAAGCAGTGTGGAGATTCCTCAGAAAACTAGGAATGGATCCACCATTTGACCCAGTTATCCCACTCCTCAGCATAATACCCAAAGAACTTACAATCAGCATATTACAGTGACACAGCCACATCAAGGTTTATAGCAGCTCAATTCACAATAGCTAAGCTATGGAACCAACCTAGGTGTCCTTCAACAGATGAATGGATAAAGAAAATGTGGTCTATATACACAACAGAATATTACTCAGCCATAAAGAAGAAGGAAATTATGGGATTTGACAGCAAATGAATGGAACTGGAGACTATCGGGGTAAGTGAAATAAACCAGTCCCCAAAAACCAAAGGCCAGATGTTCTCTCTGATATGTGGATGCTGATGTACAATAGGTGGGAGGGGAGGGAAGAATAGGAGTTCATTGGATGAGACAAAGGGGAATGAAGGGCAGGGAGGGGGATGGGAATGGGAAAGACAGTGGAATGAACAGGACAGAACTTTCCCATGTTCGTATATGAACACACGACCAGGGAAACTCCACATCATGTCCAACCACAAGAATGGAAGTTAAACTCCATGTATGATTAATATGTCCAAATGCATTCTACTGCCATGTATATCTAGAAAGAACAAATAAAATATCTAAGAAAAAATATATCCCATGGGCAATTATCTGAAATGTTGCTTAGAAACGGGAAAAGATAAGAAGCCTAAAACATATTGCCCACCATGCAGAATTCTACGTGTGGGTCACTGTGAATACCCACTCTGAAGTTCTTTCTTATCACCCCAGCGGTTTCACTACTAATATCCAATATCAACACATGGGCCAGAACCAAGCCATCATCTGTAAAGGCAGATGGAATGGGTGGTGGAGGAACACACAGGCCTCGGGTGGTTCGTGATTTTCTACTGTGTTCTAGACATTGTGATTCAACCTACGGAGAACTACTGGGATAAAGTCGTTTTACTCATCTACCACCTCAGCCATCACCTGGGACAGAAGCAGATGAATGAAATCAATGAACATTCTGGTAAACAGATGGGTTTATTAATGATGTGGTGTCCAGACACAAAGCTTCAAGTCCCGGCCTGACCACTCATTAACTGTCGGACCATGACAAGACGCTGGATGTATTGGAACCTCAGGTCCCTGCTCTGGGAACTGGGGATAGCGGTTCCCACTGTTTCTATCTTGCAGGCTTTAGAGCTCACATGAATTATCTCATTCAATCCTCATAGCCACTCAAAGAGGTCTGTTCCCCAAAACGTCTCTTCTTATACTTGAGAAAACTGAGACATGGAGCAGTTCTATGCTTTACGCAAGTTCACGTGTCTTAGCTTTTTGCTGCTGTGACTAAAGGATCTGACCAGAACAACTGTAGAGGAGGAGAAGTTTATTTGAGGGCTCAGGGTTTCCGAGGTCTCAGTCCACAGACAGCAGGCTCCACTCCTCGGGGCTCGAGGGGAGGCAGGACATCATGGAGGAAGAGTGTGGTGGAGGGAAGCAGCTCACATGGTGCTCAGGAAGCAGAGAGAGACTCCACTCTCCAGAGACAAATAGAGACCCCAAAGCCACGCCCCCAATGCCCCCTCCTCCAGCCACACCCACCTCCTCCAGCCACCACCCAGTTAATCCCATCAGGGGTCCATTCACTGGTTGGGTTAAGGCTCTCACCACCCAGTCATGTCTCCTCTGGACCTTCCTGCACCGTCTCACACGTGAGCTTTTGGGGGACACCTCACAACCAACCATAACAACACATCCAGGACTGAACCTTAGATTTGCTTTACAATGAAGGGCTGGAGTTTCTATCTGCCTGTCTCCAGGGACCCCACATCTCAAGGGTCTCCCTCTACCTTCCACCTGGCCTGGAAACCACTCCCACCCTGAAAACTGCACCAGCTCCAGCTCCAGGGTTTTATGTAAAGGCCTGTAGAGAGGCTTCCCTTTGATTACTTTGTAGTAAACAGAACAGATGTTTTGTGTGTGTGCTGCCAAAGAAGATATATATGTATGTATGTGTATATATGCATATTTGTACCCCCAAAATCAATACCATGGTACTTGTGTAATCATTCACAAATGTGCAAAAAGGTAAAAAAAAAAAAAAAAAAAAGAATCTGAGTCACCCACTGGGCATGGTCATGCACACCTATAATTCCAGTGACTCGGGAGGCTGAGGCAGGAGGATCATGAGTTCAAAGCCAGCCTCAGCAACTTAGCAAGGCCCTAAGGAACTTAGTGAGACTCTGTCTCTAAATAAAATATTTAAAAGGGCTGGAGAGCACCTCTGAGTTTGATCCCTGGTACAAAAAAAAAAAAAAAAATGAGTCATGTGTGTGCACCTTCCCCAACAAGGCCCAATAAGGCAACACCTCGTGGTTCATTTTTTATGCTGTGAATAAATGTTCTTTTCACGGTCTATTTAATATCAGAGTTTTCACATTTTTATGCTTTTCTTCTGTGATTTCTCTGTTTAGAACAGTCCCAAACATAGTCCTGATGTACTGTCTTGAGCTCCTGAGATGAGCCTTGTAGAGAAAACACTGGACAAGTTTTCATCAGGCTGAGTGATGGATGGTGCTGTTTGCTCTGAGTCAATGAGTTACATTGTTAATCAGTCAACACTGTGTATCACAGAAAGTGCTTTTTGTTTTTGTTTTTGTTTTGTTTTGTTACCAGGGATTGAACCCAGGGGCACATAACCACTGAGCCATATCCCCAGTTCTTTTTTTGTAGACAGTTCTTTTTTTTAAAGACAGAGTCTCACTGAGTCACTTAGTGCCTTGCTAAATTGCTGAGGCTGGTTTTAAACTTGAGATCCTCCTGCCTCAGCCTCCAGAGGCACTGGGATTACAGGTGGGTGCCACTGCACTAGGCTCATAAAGTGTCTTTACACAGAAACCCATGTAAACCAAGGTGATGTGCTTACAAGTTAAAAATAATTCTGTGACCAGAGATTTATGGGCGCCTGAACCTATCTTTCTCTTATGGACAATGATTTGGTATTTGCTAGTTCAACAAATACAACTTTATAGATCATATCTACCACAAATAAATATGCATGCACACAATCAAGTTCCTTGATTATTGCATATTTGGGTATTTGCATGGGTACCTGGAACTAGTCCCTGAAAATACTGATGGACAACTACACGCATGCATGCATGTGCACCCTTTAGGGTTACTCTTTTTTTCATTTTCCAAAATCTCATTTAACTAGCCTCATTTTCAAATTAAAAATCTTGAATCAGATCTTTAAAAAAAAATGCAGCAAAAAATAAAAATGCGCTGAACCAAGGCCGGGACGGGAGATTGAGTGGACACGTAAGACTTTCCCTGCTCCAATCAATGCAGTATAAACTCTTCCAATGAAGCACATCCTGAGCCTGCCGGTTCTAAGACAAGCTAGCTTGGGGCCTAGGAGCAAATCTGATCCCACTTGAAAGTTCCTCAGAGTTGAAGTATTTATGACTTTGTTCTGCTGAATCACTGTAAAGAATCTGAGTAAAAGAAAAATAATTTCTGAAGTCTTATGCCTCTGAGGTTTGGAAGGGGGATAAAATTAACAGAATTTTCCTTTATTATACTTAGTTTTCAGCCTTCTCTGGAGTCCCTAGCCCTAATGGAAATAATTTCATCTTTGCTCTGGCTTTTCCCTTTAATAATGAAAGATAGTTTCGCATTTGAGATTTTTTTTTTCTTTTGATACCAGGGATTGAACCTATGGGCACTCCGCCGCGGAGTCACATCCCCAGCCCTATTTTGTATTTTATTTAGAGACAGGGTCTTGCTGAGTTGCTTAGGGCCTCACTAAGTTGATGAGGCTGGCTTTGAACTCAAGATCCTCCTGCCTCAGCCTCCCAGATCCCTGGGATGACAGGCGTGCGTCACCAAACTGGATAACTACTGATAAAGGATAAGTGGAAATTTTTTTTTTACAAAACAAGGAAAGTGACTCCCTTCCCTAAGATAACAAGTGTTTTCATAAAAGCCTCTAAAAAGTAACATTAATTCCAATATTTCTATATTTAGAGCGATTTTTCACATTGTTTTTGCTGTTTAAATTTTTTCTGATGGGATACATTTACAAAAATGTAGACCAGGACTTTGACGAGAACCATGACCTGAAGAAAAGTTTTTTTTTTAAACCCAGTGGAACCAGACCTTGTAACCCTTTGACTCCAGGTACTATTTTCAGCAGGAGGTTTTGAATCCCGCCTGGCATGCAACAGATTGAAGTTTTCAAAATAGAGACTGCAAGATTGAAGTCGCCTTGGCCTGCCGACTTGATGGCGTTTACCCATGGCCTTCAAATAAACACATTGAAAAGCTGGGGGCGGTTTTTGTTTGGAGCATGTGTGTTTTATCAGAAAATCAACTTTTTTTTTTTTTAATGTTTTCTTGATACAACCAGTATCTTAATTTCTGAGTGTGGCTTTTAAATGATAAAGGATGATCTGAGCTCTGAGTTTAGAACCCAGCTCTTCTTTCACTGGCTGTGCAACTTGGACAAGTCATTGGATTTCTCTGCCTCTTTCTCTGTAAGAAAGGGTCCTGGTGCTGGGTGTGGTGGCACATGCCTATAATCTCTGCAGCTCCAGAGGCTGAGGCAGGAGGATCATAAGTTTGAGACCAGCCTGGGCAATTTAGAGAGGCCCTAAGCAACTTAGACCCTGTCTCAATTTTTTTAAATAAAAAGGGCTGGGGATGGGGCTCGGTGGTGCTGACAGCTGAGTCGGCATTTCTATGAGCTACTGAGAGTGCAATGAATCAGCAATATTGTCTTTATCCATTCTTTTTTTCTTTAAAGAATAACTTTAGGGCTGGGGATGTGGCTCAAGCGGTAGCGCGCTCGCCTGGCATGCGTGCGGCCCGGGTTCGATCCTCAGCACCACATACCAACAAAGATGTTGTGTCTGCCGAGAACTAAAAAATAAATATTAAAAAAATTCTCTCTCTCGCTCTCTCTCTCTCTCTCTCTCTCTCTCTCTCCTTTCTCACTCTCTCTTTAAAAAAAAAAAAAAAAAGAATAACTTTATTTTATTTATTTATTTTTGTGTGGTGCTAAGGATGGAACCCAAGGCCTTGCACGTCCAAGGTGAGTGCTCTACCGCTGAGCCACAACCCCAGGACCCTCTCTTTATCCATTCTTACCAAATCCCACCATCATTTGGGGTTGTTGCCAGGTGATGCGGGCAAACACTTCCCAGGACAACAGTGACGCCATGCCAGCAGACGGCTCTGGGTGCCATGGTAGTGGCGAAGGAGCTGATTCTGTGACTCACTGGCCTTCTTTCCAGCACTAATGACAGCCTCCCTCGGTAAGCGTGGATCCAGACGGTGGGCTCAGCACTCCATACACCTCGCTTCCACATTAGCTCTTCATTCACATTAGCTCACGACAGGGAAGAGGCCACGGAATTCTCAATTGCCTCGTGTTCAAGGGTAGAGCAGACGGGCGCAGTAGCCCACGCCTGTGATCCCAGAGACTCCAGAGGTTGAGGCAGAAGGATCGTGAGTTCAAAGCCAGCCTCAGCAGAAGTGAGGTGCTAAGCAACTCAGGGAGACCCTGTCTCTAAAGAAGATACAAAATAG